>NC_045769.1:18617500-18985833 GCF_008692025.1 Phocoena sinus | reverse complement strand
GGCCTGGGTTCAAATCCCCTTTTCACAACTATCTGGCTGTTGACTTCTGACACGTTACTTAAACTTTCTGTGCCCCAATTTCTTCCTCTGTAAAATATGAATGATAAAAGCAATATCTACTTTATAGGGTTATTGACCGGGTCAAGTGATATAATGCATATAAAGTGCATGGTACATGTAACACACATAGAACAGTACATACTCCTTGGTAAGTACTCAATACACATTAGCCATTTTATGATTTACTAGGCAAGCCATTGTACTAGGCATTGGGGTGTAAAGACAAATAAGAAATGGTCCTTGGTTTCAAGAAGCTCACCATCTGTAGGGGAAATAGGTTATAAAATGGTTATAATACATGCTTTAAGTGCAATGAAGTGGATGCTATGTCCCAGATGTATGGGAGCAAAGAGGGGGATCCTCTGTTCGCAGATCGGGGTCATTCCAGGAAGGTTTCCTGGAGAGGGTGACATCTGAGTTGAATCTGTCCATATGTTTGTATGACAAGATGATTTATTGAGCTATTAATTTTTATATTGTTTTTCCTGAATTCATTCATTGATTCAAATACTTATTGAACACCTACTATTTGCCAGGCACTTTTATAGGCACTGGAAATACTGTAATGAAAAAACATGTCAAAAAGCCCTGAACTGGGACTTCCCTGGCAGTCCAGCGGTTAAGACTCCGTGCTTCCACTGCAGGGGACGTAGGTGTGATCACTGTTCTGGGAACTAAGATTCCACATGCCACGCGGTGCAGCCAAAAATTATATTAAAAAAAAAAAGCCCTGAACTTACTTATTTTGAAATGTATTAAAAAATAAGTTGGGGCTTCCCTGGTGGCGCAGTGGTTGAGAGTCCGCCTGCCGATGCAGGGGACACGGGTTCGTGCCCCGGTCTGGGAGGATCCCACATGCCGTGGAGCGGCTGGGCCCGTGAGCCATGGCCGCTGAGCCTGCGCGTCCGGAGCCTGTGCTCCGCAACGGGAGAGGCCACAACAGTGAGAGGCCCGCGTACCGCAAAAAAAAAAAAAAAAAAAAAAAAAGTTGGATAGAGGAATAATATGTGATACAGCAAATATAATAATAGGTTAATTATAGACTCTGTGGCAAATATATGGGTCTTCACTGTACATTTCTTTCAACTTTTCTGTATATTAGAAAAGTTTCATAATGAAATGTTGGTTTAAAAAATGAATATCTGTATAGTCAGACACTATACATCCATTAAAAATGTTTTGGTAAAATATTTATTCCAACAGAAAAACAAATATTATTTATTTTAAACTGAAAAAAAGTAGGGTTCAAAACCATAATTGTAGTTCCATCCAGCTTTCTTTATGTCTATATGAAGAATGTACACTAGGAACAGCACATACAAAGGTCCTAGGCAGAAGCTTTACTGGAGCGTTTGAGGAACTGCAAAGAAGCAGCTAGGATTAGAGAGGAGGAAGGGAGCAAGGTAGTAGATAAGCTGATAGAGATAATGGGAGGGGCAAGGTTCGTTAAGCTGTTCTGGGAATTTATTTCTGCATAAGAGTTTATCTCAAATTTAGTGACTTGAAGCAACAACCATCTTTTCATTGCTCACAACTTGTAGGTCAAGAATTTGGACAGGGGACTTTCCTGGTGGCACAGTGGTTGAGAATCCACCTGCCAATGCAGGGGACATGGGTTCGAGCCCTGGTCCGGGAGGAGCCCACATGCTGCGGAGCAACTAAGCCTGTGTGCCACAGCTACTGAGCCTGTGCTCTAGAGCCCGTGATCCACAACTACTGAACCCATGTGCCACAACTACTGAAGCCTGCACACCTGGAGCCTGTGCTCTGCAATGGGAGAGGCCACCGCAATGAGAAGCCCGTGCACCGCAGGGAACAGTAGCCCCCGCTCGCCGCAACTAGAGAAAACCCACGTGCAGCAATGAAGACCCAATGCAGCCAAAAATAAAAAAATAAAAAAAAAAAAAAAGAATTTGGGGGCTTCCCTGGTGGCGCAGTGGTTGAGTCCGCCTGCCGATGCAGGGGACACGGGTTCGTGCCCCGGTCCGGGAAGATCCCACATGCCACGGAGCAGCTGGGCCCGTGAGCCATGGCCGCTGAGCCTGCGTGTCCGGAGCCTGTGCTCCGCAATGGGAGAGGCAACAACAGTGAGAGGCCCGCGTACCACAAAAAAAAAAAAAAGAATTTGGACAGGACACAACTGGCCGATCTTTCCACGCCATGTGGCATTAACTGAGGTCACTCGGTGGTGTTTGGCTGGCAGATGGGTTGGTCTGTAGGGTCCAGATTGGTTTCATTCTCATGTCCAGTGCCTTGGTGGGGATGACTAGACTCATCAAGGCTGGGCTCAGCTGGGACCCTTTTTCTCTCCATATAGTCTCAGGGCTTTTCCATGTAGTCTATCCAGCAGGGTAGTTGGATTTCTTACATAGTGGCTCAAAGCTCCAAGATCAAATGTTTCAAGACACAGGACAAAGAAGTTGCATGTCTTTTAACGCCTGGCTCCGGAAATGGGCACAGTGGCACTTCTGCCATATTCTATTGGTCAAAGCAGTCATGAAACCCACCCAGATTCAAGGGGTCAGGGAGAAGACACCAGTATACCTCTCAATGAGAGGAGTGTTAAAGAATTTGTGGCCATCTTTAATCTACCACATAGGCCCTTGTAGGTCAGAATAAGGATTTCGGCTTTTACTCTGAATGAGAATAGAGCCATTGGAGTGTTTTAAACAGAGGAGTGACATGATCTAGCCCCTATTTTAACAAGACCACTCTAGCTGCCATTTAGCGGGAGGGAAGAAGTAGGAAGACCAGTTAGAGGGCTATTGCAATAAACCAAGCAAGAGATGATGGTGGCTTGGGCTAATGTGGTGGTGAAAAGTGGTTGAATTCTGGACATACTTTGAAGGCAGAGTGATCAAGATTTGCTGGTGGATTAGATGTACGTGTGAAATAAAAAGAGGAGTCAAAGATAACTCCAAAGCTTTTGTCCTGAGCAAGTGGTAGACTAGAATTGCTGTTAACAAAGATGGGGATGATAGCAAGAGTTGGTTTTTAACATGTTGAGATGCCTATACATCCAAGTGGAGATCTCAAGTAGGTCTGGTGCTTAAGGGAACAATCTAGACTGGAGATAAAAATGTGAATGTCATTAGCGTATGGGTGAATTTCACCTAGAGACTGAATGGAGAGAGAGAAGAGGTCCAAGGACTGAGCCTGGGGCCTCAGACTCCCTCTTTTCCTTCCTTCAATCCCCCTTGGCATCCTTGGCCTCCAAAAAGTTGATGTTTCAGATGTTGCCTCCAGGCCACCTCTCTTCCAGTCTTTTGTGAAAGCCTAAACTCATTGAGAAGATTGTGCTGGGGAAGTGAAAACTGCAGTGGTTTTGAGGAGAGAGAGGCAGGAGCTGGGTGAGGAGAGAGGATGATGTCTTCTTCTGGTGTCCTTATATGGCAGAGAGAGTAGGGAAAGAGAAAAGCTTTCTGTTGTCTCTCCTTATAAGGACACTAACCCCAACATGAGGGCCCCACCCTCATGACCTCATCTACACCTAGTTGTCTCGCAAAGGCCCCATCTCCAAATACCATCACATTGGGGGCTAGGGCTGAACATATGAATTTGGCATGGGAGGGACACAATTCAGTCCATAGCAGCCTAGTTAGGGTAGACCTCATTAAGACAATGGTTTTTGACCAAATACTAAATAAGATGAGGAAGTCAGCCCAGCCTATAACTAGGAGAATGTTCCAAGAAGAGAAAAACAACCAGTGCAGAGCCGAAGGTGGGAGGCCAGTGTGGTGGGGGCACAGTAAAGGGTGAGGTTGAAGAGATAAAGGCAAAGGGAAAATTACGTTGGGTCTCAGAAGCCACTTTCATACCTTTCCCACTGGATGAAAATTCTATAGGACAAGGACATTGTCAATTTTGTTCACTGCCTGACACGTAGTGCCACTTGATAAATGTGGCACTTGATAAATGTTAAATACATAAAATTCATATGTTATTACAATGAGTTATTTCACATAATCTGACAAGATCACAAGTTGGTGAGAATGTGAAGCAATAGGAACTTGCATACATTGCTCATGGTGGGTGTAAATTGGTACAGGCTCTTAGGAGAGCAACTCAGCAATATCTAGCAAAGTTGAAAATGTGAATGCTCAGTAATCCAGCAATTCCACTGCTGAGCACATTCCTAGGGAAACGATTGCACATGTGCAGAAGAGACAATATTTATAACAACCTTGTTTGTAATCACAAACAATTGAAAACAAGGTACATACCAGTCAACAAAAATCAACATCAACAAGGATAAATCTTACTTTTTAATGTAAAGAAAAAAATTTTCAGATTAATATGGTTTCACTTATATAAAGCTAAAGTATCTGAATAGACAGATAGATAGAAAAATAGGTATAGTGATAGGATTCTAAGATGGCCTCCATGTTCCCCCTTCCCCAAGTTACTCCCATGATTATGTTACATTATATGATAAAGGGGATTTTTACAGATGTACTTGAAGTTACTACTCAGTTAACCTTAAAACAGGGAGAGGGCTTCCCTGGTGGCGCAGTGGTTAAGAATCTGCCTGCCAATGCAGGGGACACGGGTCTGATCCCTGGTCCGGGAAGATCCCACATGCCATGTAGCAACTAATCCCATGCGCCACAACTACTGAGCCTGTGCTCTAGAGCCCGCGAGCCACAACTACTGAAACCCGTGTGCCACAACTATGAAAGCCTGCGCACCTAGAGCCTGTGCTCTGCAACAAGAGAAGCCACCACAATGAGAAGCCTGTGCCCTGCCACAAAGAGTAGCCCCCACTTACTGCAACTAGAGAAAACCCGCATGCAGTAGCAAAGACCCAGTGCAGCCAAAAATTAAATAAATGAATCAATAAAAAAAAACAAAAAAACAGGGAGATTATCTGGGTAAGCCTAACTAACCTAATCATACAAAACCTTTAAAAGCAAGAAGTTTTCTCCAACTGGTCACAGAAATGGGAATAAGAGACATTCCAAGTGTGAGGATTCCATGCATAATTACTGACTTGTGGGTGGCCTCCAAGAGCCAAGAGCAGGGCACAGCTGACAGCCCGCAAGGTAACAAGGACCTCAGTTCTACAACCACAAGGAACTTCTGGCAACCTAAATGAGATTGGAAGCAGACTCTTGCCCAGAGCCCCCAGATAGGATCCCTGCCTTTGATTTCAGCCTTGTGAAATTCTAAGCAGAGAACTGAGCCAAGCCCGCCTGACCTACGGAAGCGAGCTAATAACTGGATGTTGTTTCAAGCCTCCAAATGTGTAAGTTTGTGGTAGTTGTTATGTAGCAATAACACACACACACATACACATTTGCTTAATCAGGATCCGTATATGTTGTAAGAGAATAAAGAAATATTTGGAAAGATAAACACCAAATTTGGAATACTGGTTATTCTGTTGGGCAGTTGGTGATAGGGAAGAGAAGGCTGTTAGGGAGAAGATAAGAAAATTAAACTGTAGACAATATTTTATTATTTAAAGCAGGTATATTGTTTTACTTTTTATACCTTTTTGTGTTTTTCATACATTGCACAACAATTTTAAAGATTCCTGACCCTCATTCACAGCCTGGAAACAGTAGAGATGCTAGACTCTGAGGGGCCCTTTGGGCTTGGACAATGAGTGCCCCCACAGGTATGTGCTAGAGACCTTCTTCTGGTTTCTGAAAATGTCGTGTAACCTTTGGGAGGAGGATGGAGTCTTCATAACAACTGAGATTGAATTTCCCTCCACCCTAGAAGAATCAGGCTAGGAGTCAAATTTAATTTAACACCCCACCCCCACCCCCCGCAAAAAGAAGAAAGAAAAAGAAAAAAAGAAAGAAAATGTCTTGTTCACCAAATTTGTGTTGAGTGAGCAAATGAATGAATGGAAAGATGAATTATGAATGGATGCCCAAGGACTCATGAAATCACTATCAAAGTTGTATATTTGGACCATAGAGTAGGATAGGAAAATATTGTCCTATTGCAGAATAACCCATAACTACTTGAAAGAAAATGGCCTCAGAGTTGAGAGAGAGAGAGAGAGAGAGACATGTGAGCCATGTTGTAACCGGAAACTGTGGTTTGGTTGGAGCTCCAGTCACTCTCCTGAGAAAACTCCCACGGGCAGGCCAGACAGAAGTCCTGCAGCGGAATCCTGGGGCAGCTTAAAGCTCAAACCCACCGCCACCCCAGAGACGCTGTGCTAATGACCCTGATGACAAATGGTTCTGTGTGGCCACAGCTGCCTCGAACACTGGTTGGGGGCAAACTTGATTCAGAAGCATGATGGAGGGTGAAGCATTAAATTTCTTATTTAGCAGAAAGCTGATAGCCAAGGAATGCAACCTGGCAGCTGCCCAGAAAGAAGACTTGACAATTATGCAGCCTGTAGTAAAATGGCTTTCTTGTCACAAGGCTTTTACTTTGAGAAAGGGTTACTGGGACTTGATGAAGAACACCAGTCACCAGCTATAGTTTGGACAGGGAGGTTTGAGGAATCCAGCAGGAAATAAGTCTTGGGGTCAGAACCCAGGTTGTGGTCAACAGTGTCTCATCCAGATTCAGTCCTTCACTGACAACCAGATGCGAGAGACCACCCTCCTCAGTCATCAAGACAAAACATGTACTTCTCTGAAGTTACCAACAAATTTCCAGAAGGAAAATGTCCAGGCAGGGAGTTCTAGTCATTGGAATTTTTTTCCTTGCAAATGTTAGATTTGCTACTCAAATTACCTTAAGATTAGGAAAAAAGTGGGAAAGAGGGATGTTTATTGGGTCATAGACCTGCATCAGGCCCAGCTGGATCCAGGGGCTAAAATTACATCAGGAGTCTGTCCCTCCATCTGTTGACTGTTCCCCTGTGTATTAGTTCAGATTTCAGATGACCTCCATCCATGTGGGGGCAAGAGAGTCACCGACATCTCGATGCTTTCATCCCACTAGCTTAGCAACCTCAGAGGAAGGAAAGCATCTCATTCTCAATAGTTCTAGTAAAACTCAGAGAACTGAATCTCATTAAGATTGGCTTTGGTTACCAGCCCATCCCTGATCCATTATGACCGGGAAGGTAGATGGTCAGGTACCTAACTATTAAAGAGGCTCTTGGAAGTATCAGGTGAAATCGTGTCAATGGATGTGCTTTGTAAGCTGTAAAGCACAGTACACAGTACAGGTGGTCCTGAGTCTGGCCCTTAGGTACATGGAAAAGACATGCCTATTGCCCCATGTAAACCACATGAATTGAGAGTGTGGGAGAAGTGGTTTCCCTAAAGCAAATTAGGGTATTCTTACTACAGGGAGGCTGGTTGCTCCTCTGGCAGCAATAGCAGTGGTGCTCAACAGAAGAAACAGGTAGGACCCAGCCATCTCCCCGAGTTTTCCTGTTTCTCTTAATTTTTTCATAAAGTGATGCCACCTTAAGACTACCCCAAGAAATTATGGTTCCATAGGTCTGAAGTAGGTCCCAGAAACTGTATTTTTACAAAGTTCCTTCAGGTGGTTCTGTGAGGCAGAGTGGTCTAGAAGCTACCAATTAATCTAGCAGACAACCTTCTTATACTTCTCTGCTCCCTCCCCAAAATCAGAAGTGAGTATATATGGGCCTCCAGGTGATAAAATCAGGACTGCTTTTTTACTTAAAGGAGATAAAAATAAAGGATTCACCTTATATTTTGAGATCATGGAAAGGAAAGCATAAATTCATGAATCCGTTACAAACCCCAGCCCCTAATCCTGGACAAATAGGTAAACAGAAGTGGCTCCTATACGACAAAATGCTGGGCCGTAAGCAGGCCCACCAGAGCTCTTCCCACAAGCAGTTACTCATCAACCCTCAGGCTCGGAGGGCAGAATTGGTCACTGTGAGCAGGCAGTGGCTGAGGCCTGGCTCTGCCTGGGGAAAGGTGCTTAGCGTCATCACAGCTTGGGGTCGGACAGGAAAGGCCATGGACTGGAAGGGACACAATACCTGACGGAGGAACTGGACCTCAGTTAAAAACTGATTTTAACCCCCTACCAGCGGTTGCTTAGCTGTGAGAATTTAGGAGAAGCTGGGGTTAGATGTGTTGCAAAGGTAGAAGGTGGAGGGGAATGGGTAGGATCACTCAAGTTGTCCAGTTCCATTCTCTGTAACTGATCATAGGACACTGATCAACTTACTACTGTTTATTATTTTTTTTCATATGTCTCTAATTTCTGTCGTATGTTCTTTGAAGCCTGGAGACCCACCTCATCCTGTTTCCTATTCCCAGCACCTCGCCCAGTACCTTATAGGGGACAGCTTCTCAAATGGTATTTGCTAATATGGATTTTATAATCTTGCAGAATATTTTCTCAAACCTTTTGAAAAGAAAAACGGACCCTACATGGAGCCTCTGGAGCTTTGGAGAGACAGCAGTGTGTGGGATGAGTAGCCAGAGAGCGCCCTCTGAAAGGTGCAGTCAGAATATGGGGCCAGCATGGTACCTGGCACACAGCAGGTACACAGAAATTCACCAAATGAATGAGGCCCAGAAGGAAGGACAGCTCTAAATTCAGGTCTCAAAAGCCAAGCAAAAAGAAATGATAGTACAACCCTGTCCCTTTAATGAAGAATGTTCTAATGAGAAAAACAAAAACAAAAACGTGCTAATGGTACAGGTCAAATAAACTGTTCCTGCTCTGTAAAAATAATGATGACAGTATAATTTTGTAATAACTCACATTTTTTGAACACCAAGTACCATGCACATGTAATATACAAGCATTGTGGAGCATTGTGAGATTAAATAAAATCTTACAGCAACGCTATGATGGTCCACCTTTATAGACCTCAGGAGAGTTTAGAAACTTGCCCCAAGTCCCTCAGCGCATAAGTGGAGGGGCTAGACTTGAACCCAGACCTGCAAGATTCTAGAACCCAGTAGGAACGCCCACACTGTGTTTTTTTAAGGTGACAGATACTTTCTGTGCTATTTGTGAATGAGTCAGATCTCTTCCTGGCCCCTCCCTCTGCTAACAAAGGAATCTGGGCCAGTGAGCCCCTTGTTCACTCCCAAAGGAGGACTGTACTCCAGGTCTCAGCCTCTATCAGGCGGCAGCTCCCCAAGAACTCCAGGGCCCCTGAGTGATTCCTGTAAGTCAAGATGAGAAAGGCTCTCATGGTCATGGCTAGAGTTTAGGGACCGAGTACCCCGAGGGAGTTGTTGGGGCAAATGAAAGCGGGGCAGAGACAAAGATTATGAGGATCCAGGGAATATCCGAGCTAGAGTCCTCGAAGGCTCTTCTCTTTCACCAAGAATCTCCAAGACAGGGTTTTCAAACCTCACTGAGGCCAGCCAGGGCAGAGGGCACCCCTCCCCCATCCCAGGGCACAGAGATGGGAAGGCAGGACTCACAGAGTGGAATTGAGATAGAGGACGACAGAGACAGGGAAAGAGACAAGTAGATGAAGACCCAGTCGCAGTGGCAGCTTTCCTGCAGCCACCTGCCTGGTTGAGATGGAAACGCTGATTCCAGCTCCAGCCCCCAGACAGGCTAAGAATATCCTAGAAAAGCAACAGCCACCACCCCCGCCCTCCTTGATCTGCTCCTACATCTGGAGTGCTATGCTGGGCTCCAGCAGGGGCAGGGAAGAGACAGAGATGCTTGTGGCTTGGGGTTGGGGGTGAAAGGGAGGAGGCAAAAAAGGGGCATGATGGGAGCAGGAGAAGAACTGAGAAATAAAGCTATTGGAGAGTATATATATAGAGAGAGAAATAAAGCTGGAAGGATTGGGCAGAGAGAACTGTTCACAGGGGGCAACAAAGCAGGGTGAAAGCAGGAGCCAGAGATATGGGGAGAAAACATCCGGGTATGAGGATGTGGGAGGGCTGGCATCAGTAACCCAGAAGGGAGACCAAGGCTTTATTAAGGAATCAGAGCCTAGGGCAAGGAAAAGGAGCCCCAGGCTCACCCTTGTCCTCCCCTGACCTTTAATCCCGGGCCCTCCAGCCTCTCAGCATTGCTCCCTTCTCTCCCTGTCCCAGAGCAGCACCCCCAACTGTGCTTATCAACCCTATTTTCTGTTCTAAAAAAATCTATATTTGGGCTCCTCAATTAAGTCCTCCTAGCAAGGGGCCTGCTGGAAAGGGAAAGGTGTGAGAACATGGGGGTCTCCCTTCTGGCAGCTAGCAGCACCTCCTTTGTCAAGTTCATCTCTTCTCTCTGCTCAGCCCCTTTCTCCACTCCCCACTGTTGCCTGGGGAGGGATTCTACTCCCTCCACTGCCTCCCCACCCCAGCTCCCCTGGGGTAAGGTCCTCCAGAGAGGGAGGGAGGGAGGGTGCATATCCTCTCCCTTTGTGGGAGTACTGAATCAGGGAAGGGGGACAGCAGGATCCAGGCATTCAGATGCCCAGGCTGTGTCTCTACTCTGGCTGTTTTAAGAATCTACATTATCATCACCCCCTTTGTAGGGGCCCCTTGGAGACATGGGATGCAATGACCTTGAGTTCTAGGACCTCCGGCCTTGATGTTTACTGGGGGGACCCTGGAACTTGGCCATCTTGGCATCCTGTCCTTTGTCTCACCACCTTTCAGAGGCCCCCTAAAGCTTGAAGGGACCTAGGAAGGTTTATGTTGCTGAGAGCCTGAGCACCCCTCCCCTTCATCTCCTGGGTAGAACTGCAGAAGGGCAGGCCTCACATGGATGCTGTGCATATGAGACTGAGCCCATCAGGCAGAAACAGATTAGGGAGAACGAGACAGGGCTGGAGCTACAAAGTGAAACAGACTTCTTAGGGCAGATTTTATTTAGAATCAGAATCAGAGAACTGGAAGAGGCTTTAGGAATCATTTTTAAGTTCATTCCCAAGATATTATCTTATTTCTTCAATATTCTTTTTTTTTGTCTGATAATAAAAATATGTAGAATTCCTGCATTTTAGTATGAAGAATGGGAGGCCCAGAGAGCTGAAATGACTTCCCCAAGTCATACAATTTATAAGCTGTGGACTAAAACTCCTGCCTCCTAGACTGTGACCTCTCAGAAAAAAAGATAAAAACAGCCAATGGGCCGAAGAGTCTGCGCAGCATTGCCTGGGGCTGTTCCCTTAAAGATGGGCCTCAACTGGGGCGTTCCCTGGCGGTCCACTGTCCTTCCGTGGACCTGCCTGCCTTCTCATGACGCCTTTCTGGTTTCACTGTGCTTACCCCTCTTGGCCTCCACCCTGGAGAGATATAACCTCCCTCTCTCCTCCCTCAATTCTGTCAGCATTTTTTGTAAAAGAAACGCCATCACTCTTTATGGATTTGTTTTTATTATTTTGTCTGCTTGTCCTTTAAAATTCCATCCATATTCATCTTGCATATCTTTGACTAGGAACTCAGAGCCCAGCTCTTAACTAAGTTGTTATGTAGCAGTTGCTGCTGGCGGGGGAAGAGGTTAGAAAGATTGACGTTAGAAGGAGCATCAGTTCCCTCCCAATCAGTCCAAAAAAGCTTCTTGGAAGAGATGGAATTTCAAGAGCTTGAGAAAGGCAGGTTGGTGGTCTGAGGGAGGGTCCTGGCACAGTGAGAGGAGCTCAGAGTTTCAAGAGGTATAACCAGACTAGGAGGGTGGTGAGCATGTCAGCCAAAGAGAGAGGGTCTGAGGCAGGGCAAGATGAAGAGTGAGAAGAGGCAGTAAGGTCTTTTAAGGTACCTGGTTTGGGGACCCCAAAGCAGAGGAGGGAACTCTCAATTCTAAGAGGACAACAGGAGGTCACTGCTGAGCCTCGAGTGGGGATACCATGGTGGTGACATCTGTGGGTGCTGCATAGACTCTTGTCCTAAATGACATGAGCAATAGGCCTTATGTCAGTGAGGGACTCCTGGGATCAGAGCTGGGAGGACCCATGTGCCATTCAGATCCACGTGCCCGGTATCTCTGCCAGTGCACCTCAGTCTCTATGGGGCCTGTCCTTAACTACTGGTGAGCCAACTGTTGCTTGGGTGCCAGATAAAGGCTGACTCAGAAAGCCTTGTAGGAGGAAGTAGGGCCAATTACAGAAGCTGAAAAGAGGGAACATTCTTCTGTAACTATAGGGAGAATGAGAGGTTGGGCAGGTCAGCTTGAGCTGTGAGAGAATAAAGATCAGATCTAAGGGAGCAGGAGAGACCCCACTGAGAAAGTACAGATGGGCACTGAGTCAGGGAGGTGTACAAGCTGGCCTGTGTATGGTGGTGTACGGTGGTAAAGAGGTGGGGAATCAATACAGCTAGACCACAGGCCCCCACAGGGGCGGGCCTGTGGCACAGCTGAGAAGAGCTGGTGCCTCTGATTCTGGAATAGCCTCTCTGGAATAACTAGGTACACACATGCATATGTACCAACCCTGACAGCAGTGGATCCTTGGAGGTGTCTTGGTGGTCTCTGAGGAACATGGAGGTGACTCCAGGGCCAATTCTGAGAATTCTGCTGAATCCATAGGCCAAGGCTTCTCTCCCCCATGAAACCCACACCTACCTCCAAGGCCCACTTAAGAAACCAGAAGACCTCCTGTGTTGGGGAGCCAGAGAGCAAGCCAGACTGCCTTCTACAGTCCTACAAGGCAGATAGAACAGCCCAGAACCAGCTGGGCTCAGGAGGTGCAGGTAAGGCCCAGCGAGTACCAAATCCAGGGCAAAGGCCTTGTGGGTGCCGAGGAGGGAACAGACCCAGAGAGAAATGGGCAGGATCCAGCCTAATGGCGTGCAGCTGGGAACGGGGACAGCTAGGACCTGAATGGCAGGGAGCATGTAACAATGAAAACCCATCTCAGCCTGGACCCAGGCTGGGCTGGAGGTGGGACCAATGCTCCTGGGCCTCCCTTCTCACAGGAGGCCCATCTGCTATCTGAGCCTGGGCAGACCAATTTCCAGACTTTTCCCAGGGACCAACCACCCATCATCCACCCAAGTGTGGAATCAGGGGATTTGGGTTGGGGGAGGGGGCAAAGAGCACAAGAGCAGTGGCCCAGGGACCAGAGCTCATGGCCTCTCATCACAGACTCAGTAGCAGAGAATCAGGTCAGCAAACGGTGGCCTCGGGGACAAATCTGAGCGTCTTGCCACCCCCCAGAGTGAGGACCCCTAAGGAGTCGGTTTGTGACCTTCAGGAAGGCCAGGGCCCAGCCAGCACCCCATCACAGGCAGAACAAGAATGTGCCTGCTGCAGCCCTCCCAGGTGGCCTTGTAGGGGGAATGGAGGGGAGGAGAGCTAAGAGGGAATCAACCGACTGCTAGATTGGACGAGCCGGTGCAGTGCTACCCAGGTGGGGCCAGGGCCCCTTGATGAAGGCACTCACTCCTCACGCTGCCCCCCAACACATAATCAAAAGGGGGGAGAGGCTGTTCCCATGGCATCTCTGCTATCGCGATCCAGTGCATCAAAACAAGTTGACTCGGAGCCCTAGGACCTGGAGGGCTAGGTGGGAGCAGCCCACCCCCACCCCGCCCACCCCACCCCCACCCCGCCCACCCCACCCCCACCCCGCCCACCCCACCCACCGGCTCTGACCCTGAGGAGGCCCTCGAACCAGCCACCTCCTCCTCCTTACCCCTTTCCCGTGAAGGGAAAGGACCAGAGACAGAGTTGGGGGATGGGCGGGACTTGAGATTGGCATGCGAGATTCTATTGGGCAGCGGAGCTGCCGGTTAGGAGGGCAGCTCAGGCGAGGATTGGCTGCGTGAGGCGGGGCGCGGCGCGGCGAAGACGGGGCCCAAGGGGTGGGGCTGACGCTGCAGCTGGCGCAGCTGAGACTCTCAGCAGCCGGCGCCGAGCAGCCGAGCAGCCACCTTCTACTGCCCGTTCCCGCGCCCGGGCCGGGGCTGGGCCCCCACCTCCGGGTCCCCGGGGGCTGCAACAGCGGGCAGCGGCGCCGCCCGCGGTTCCCGCCGGGGCCCGGGCGCCGGCCCCGCTCTGCAGGATGGGCACGGTGCTGTCTCTTTCCCCCGCCTCCTCGGCCAAGGGCCGGAGGCCCGGCGGGCTGCCCGAGGAGAAGAAGAAGGCGCCGCCCTCGGGAGACGAGGCGCTGGGGGGATACGGGGCGCCGCCAGTAGGCAAGGGCGGTAAAGGCGAGAGCCGGCTCAAGCGGCCGTCCGTGCTCATCTCGGCGCTCACCTGGAAGCGGCTGGTGGCCGCGTCTGCCAAGAAGAAGAAAGGCAGCAAGAAGGTGACGCCCAAGCCGGCGTCCACCGGCGCCGACTCCCTGGTCCAGCAACGCAACCGCGAGAACCTTCTCCGCAAGGGTCGGGACCCCCCCGACGGCGGCGGCGCCGCCAAGCCCCTGGCGGTGCCCGTGCCCACCGTGCCCGCGGCCGCCACCACCTGCGAGCCGCCGTCGGGGGGCAGCGCCGTCGCCCCACCTCCAGGCTCCGGCGGAGGGAAACCGCCGCCGCCGCCGCCCCCAGCCCCGCAGGCGGCGCCGCCGGTACCTGGCGGCTCGCCGCGGCGGGTCATCGTGCAGGCGTCTACGGGAGAGCTGCTGCGCTGCCTGGGCGACTTCGTGTGCCGACGCTGCTACCGTCTCAAGGAGCTAAGCCCAGGCGAGCTGGTGGGCTGGTTCCGCGGAGTGGACCGCTCGCTGCTGCTGCAGGGCTGGCAAGACCAGGCCTTCATTACGCCCGCCAACCTGGTGTTCGTGTACCTGCTGTGCCGCGAGTCGCTGCGCGGGGATGAGCTGGCGTCGGCCGCCGAGCTGCAGGCTGCCTTCCTCACCTGCCTCTACCTCGCCTACTCCTACATGGGCAACGAGATCTCCTACCCGCTCAAGCCCTTCCTTGTGGAGCCCGACAAGGAGCGCTTCTGGCAACGCTGCCTGCGCCTCATCCAGCGGCTCAGTCCGCAGATGCTGCGGCTCAACGCCGACCCCCACTTCTTCACGCAGGTCTTCCAAGACCTCAAGAACGAGGGCGAAGCCGCTGCCGGCGCCGGGGGTCCTCCCAGCGGGGGAGCGCCCGCGGCATCCTCCTCCTCGGCCGCCAGGGACAGCTGCGCGACTGGAGCCAAGCACTGGACTATGAACCTGGACCGCTAGGGATACCCAAGGGCCGCGCCCACCCCCCGCCCCAACCCCTGACACACACTCGGAGCCCCCGGGACCATCAAGACGCCGCCGCTCCGCGCCGTGGCCGGAGGAGGAGCTGCCCCTGTCCCGCAGGGGAAGGTGGAGGCCAGGATGCCAGAGGCCGCGGCGTCTGGATTTACTGGGCGCAGGGTGGGGGTGGGGGATGGGCGCGGGAGGGAACCCCCAACCTCACCCTTTCTATCTGTCTGCGCCCCCATCTCTCCAATTCTACCCGGGTCTCCCCCTTCCCTTCTCTGTGTGTCTGTAAGTTCATCTCCCTCGGATTTGTCCATTTCTTCATCTCCTTCCTGTATTTTCACCTTCCCTCCTTCCTTCATCTTCTGCCTTCCCAACTTCCTCCTTGCCTTTCCATTTTCCATTCTTTGGGTGTGTATTTCCGTCTCCATCTTACCCCCTACCTATCTCTCATTGCCCCGTTTATCTTTCTGCACCTGTGTCCCCATCTCCCCTTCTTTTCTTTTTCCTCGCTCCTGGCATGTGTCACCATCTTCCCTCCTGTCTGCCTTCTCCCCTCCGCCTGTGTTAGCTTGCATTTCTTACCCCAACTGAGCCCCCGTACTCTCTTCCCCAGGCCAAAGGGAATATTAGTTCTTAATTTGGATCGGCTGAGGTACTGCGAGAAACTGCAGCCCCAGGAGCCCAGACAACCACCAGGATGGTCCTTCGCCCCACCCCCAACCACCTCTCCCTACCTTTTCCAACGTGTTGCATGCCGGGAGATAGTGGGAGGGGGATGCCAGCTTCAGGAGACTGAGGTTTGGGGAGAAAATGAACCTAGGAGGTCACCCTGGCGGCGGCGGCGGCGGCGCCTCAGCCGAAGGGTGGGAGGAGACAGAAAACTCTTCTTACTCTGAGGGAGGGGCACCCCTCTTCCTTATCCTTAGGTGTTTTTGTTTCCCCCTCCACCCCCACTCCTTTTAATTTATTTGATTGTTTCCGGAGGGAGGGGGGGAGGGGCGGGTTGGGCCGGGAGCTGTCTGAGGTGCTGATCTGAGGCCGGACCAGAATTCTCCCGGGAGGGTACCAGGGACTGGGTTGGGCCTGGTGCCGTGTCCAAGGTGCCAATGATGCGGGCCGACGGTGCGGGCCGCATTGTCTGTCTGTCCTTCTGTCCGGGAGAGAACTATAAAGCGCTGGAAGCGCCTGCAGATGTTTTTGAGCCAGCCTTTTTTTGGGCCCTGGGAGGGAGGGAGCGGGAGTGGAACTGTCACAGGCAGGGCAGGAGGGCCCCCATGGGTCTAGTGCGGAAGGTCGAGTCCCTGAGAACTGCTACTGTCTTCCTTCCCCCTCCCCCCAATGGCTTCCATTTTACAGAGTAAAGTGAGGGAGCCACAGAATGGGGCCTGGTGGTGAAGCTGAATTCCTGCTCCCCTGCCCCCACCACCCCCACCTTCATCTTTTCTGACCTACCTACTCATTAATACCCAGGCCATTTAGGGAATAAGTGATGAGGACGTCAGAAGTTGTTCCCCTTTTACAGAGTGGCTCATTGAGGCAGCACCAGCTACTTGTTGTTGCTGCTTTTCTCTTCCTTCTCCATCTCTCCCTGCCATTCATCCTGTCAAGAGTCCAGTCAGGCCTAAGTCTGTCTTCACCACTCTCAGGTGGGGCCTGAATGCCACACTTAGCCCCATACGCTTCTGCCCACCCATAGGGCTGCTTCAAGGCTGTTTCAGTTACACGCCCACCCAGGGCAGCTTTGGGAGGTCCAACGCTGTTTGAGGTTCAGCCCTGGCCCTTTATCCCCAGGGAGGCTAGTACACAGTAAGCCTGGAAGACAGGAGCCATTCTTTGGGGTTGAAAGAAGAAAAATAAGCTATTTGGCCTGAAATTCCTCTTTGGTCCCCATTGCCTTCTTAACCACATAGCTAAGCGCCCCATTCACTATTTCACTGGCCCAAGGAGGCCTGGCTCCATTGGAGCGCTGGCGTCTCTGACCCTAGTCTCCACGGAGACCTCAGAAGGATTCGGAGAGAGAAGCGGGCGCGACCCGCCAAGAAAAGGTCCTGGTTCGCTGTCCGTGGTACTGACGGGCGCGCTCGGGCTGGGTGAGGGCTTGCAGGGGCAGGAGGATTTGCAGACTCGGCCTCAATTAGGTTTTCCGGATAATTTGGGAGTAGGGTGTGATCCATTTCTGGTGGCAGGTTACGGGAGTCTGGGCCAAGAACCCAGGAATGCCGGCTTCTACTTGCCCTCCTAGGAGGACAGACCTCGACTTTCCCCCGGCCTCGGCCCAGCGCCCTTTCCCCGCCCCCGGCCTGGAGCCGGAAATCCCCAGTCCAGATTTGTGAATCGAGTTCCCGGGGGGAGGTGGGGAGAGCTGGCGGAAGGGAAGGCGGGAGCAGCCGCCCATTGGCTGGAATTTGGCGCAGTCAGCGCGGTGCCGTCATCTTTCTAGGTTTGGGAGGAGAGAGGGCGGAGCACTCGGGTCACCCCGAGGCTGTCGCCATAGTAACCAGACTGAGCGGGCGGGGCCACCTTTCCACTCTCTCACCTCTGGCGGGGCGGTTGGGGAGGGGAGAGCAATCCTGGTCCGCCTTATTTGGAACTAGTTAGCGAGACTATTTGATTGGGATTTGTGTTAGAAGAACCTAATGGGGATGGGAAAGAGACCCGAGAACCTACAGAGACCCCCAAACATCCTGCCCTTGGAGGGAGGGGCCTCTAGATTCTGCCCCTGAATGCATATACTCAACACCCTTCTGCTACTGCTCTCGCGCACGCACACACACACACACACACACATACGCGCGCGCGCCTCCAAGAACCTGTGCTCTGGCACTTGGAGAGCTAGAATGAGAAAAAAGCCTCAGTGCGTGATGACAAATTAAATCGCACTTTCCTTGCCATGGCCCAAGGCATGAAACACTGCCGTAATCCGATTAGGGGGTGAGGGACTGGAGGAGGATCAGCATGAATACATGGAAGAATTAGCCTCCTGGGTCAAACTTGGTCAGACTCCTGTTTTATCAGGGAGAAGGCAGTCATAAGGAGGAGAACTCAGAACAGTCTTCTGAGAAGGCAAAGTGAGAAGGGAGTAAATGCAAAAGCAGAGTGCAGTGCCTTCTCTTTATTGTCCAGAAGTGAACCTCTGGGAAAGTGAGTCCGGGCCTAGGAGGGAGGTGGTGAAGAGGGCCCAGAGCTTTAGAGAGGGTCCAGCAGGGATGAGGGAGGGATGGACTGAGGAAAGAGTGGAGATGGAGGATAGGAGACAGAAACCCAGCTGGAGCCATATGACTCAGCATTTCCCCTCAGCAAAGGGCAGGGGTGACTCTCCCAACACAGGGACAGCAGAGAGGGGAGGGAAGCAGGAAAGCGAATGGGCAGATAAATGGTGATCTGACCATTTGCATGGTACATCCATTGATATACAACACATTTTAACACAGAAGCAGGTACGTATGCATTTATACTGATGAAGCTTCATTCAGTCATAACATATACACATCTCCACTTTCCTTCCCTCCCCCACTTCCTGGAGCAGAGGACATTCTGTCCTGAGAGCTATGTTTGCCTGTCTCTGGAACCCTGGAATACGTTGGCACTTAATGGGAAAGGAGAAATACCCAAAATCGCAGACGTGTGTGGGGGGGGAGTGGTTGTCATGGTAACTGCTTTGCCTGCCAGGCACGGTGCCCAGCAACCAGAGAATCTGGCAGTATCCAAGGGGACATCCTGTGGCCTCTACCCATTGGGACTCTGCCTCAGGCACCGAGATGGGCATCTCCAGAAGATTTCTACTACGGGGCTGCCAAAGCAGCCCCTCCGACCATGCCACCGTGACCAGGGACATCTGGCAGCCAGGTTTGGGGGCCTGACCTTCTTAATGTGCCCCACTTTAAGTGCTACTCCTGACCCCTTCATACATCGTAAACAACACTTACCATGAGTGGCCTCAAGACAGCAGGAGTTAACACTTTAAAGACCTTTATTAAGACCATTACCTTTCCTCTCAGCACCTTGCCAGACATCCAACAAGAGGGTCATCTATAGCCACACACGTTAGGTGTGTAATTGAGGGATAGAAAAATAGTTTTAGTTCAGTGTGATGAAAGATTGGGTATAAGATAGATAAACTGCAGAGCACAGTCTCAGGATTCAAGTTCCTTTGACCTGAGTTTAATACACTGATGAGGTTTTTAGAAGCAGTCTCTCTTTTTCACTCGCAGGCTGGCTGACTGACGTTTTACTCCAGCACTCAACCTTCCTTTTTTTTCTGGGCATTCAGATTTAACCTCTTAGTTTCTGGCTTAAAATTCTCCCAATCCAGTTTGGGCCTTCAGGGGGTTTCTTTTCCCCTGGGTTCTATTTATTTAGCAATTAGCTGCTCCCAAGGTCTCTTTCTACTTGGCCATACTGCGCACCATAGTTACTCCCCTTTTACGACTTCCCCCCCAACCCCCATTACTTTATACCCCTTGATCATCGTGTCCTGTGACTGACATTTAGCTTCAAGCCCATAAAATATAAAATTAGTCTCTCTGTGTGCATTTTTATATATGACAACCTAAAAGGATGGAGGGGTGTTGAACAATGTAAACAGGGAAAGATGTATTTCTTTATAACCTTTCTACATTTTACTCCTTTTAAAAACTAATTTACATATTATCCCAGAAAAACACAGAATATGAAGAAAAACATAAGAAAGAAGAGTAATGATGGAAGGCTTGCCCTATAGAGCTAAGGTAGCTAAAACATAAGGCACTGATACAGGAATAGACATACCAGTAGAACAGAATAGATAATCCAAAACTAAACTCCAGCATACGTGGGAATTTAATATATGATAAAGGCACCATTTCAAATCCACTGGGAAAAGATGGATTAGTCAGGAAATGGTTTTGGAACAACTGGATAGTCATTTATATGAAGAAAAAATGTCAATACTTCCTGATTCTTTACCCCCAAATAAGTTCCAAATTGATTAAAAAGACTTAAAGAAAAAAAACTATAAAAGTGTTAGAAGAGAGAACAATTTGGAAGTATCTATTAGAAATCTAAATGCACATACTTTTCTACTCTGGAATTCCAGTTTCTAGTATTGACCCTAGAGAAATACTTAAACATATAAAGAGGCATGATAAAGATTTTTTATTGTATTATTGTTTAGAGAAAGATAAATTGAAATCAGCCTAAATATCCACCAATAGGTTAGAAATTTTAAAAACTTTGATACATTCAAATTACTAAATACTACAGTATTCAGTTTAAAAGAGTGGATTGGACTGTATTATGTATTATACTGACATGAAAGAGCTCCAAAACATGTAGTATCATTAGAAGTTGCATAACAACACACACAGTACAATATCATTTATGCAAAAGCAAAATAAATCAAACTATAATGTGTGTGTGTGTGTGTGTGTGTGTGTGTATGAATACTAGAAGCTTAAGAAAGACACACATTACTCCTAAGTGACTTCTGGGAAGGAACTGGGATTGATGTTGTCTAGGGAACTTTTGCCTTATCTGTGGCGTTTAATTTTTTTACGATAAAAATGTATTAGTAAGTTATCTGCATAACTAGAAAATAGTAATTAGTATGTGACAGTAGTCAAATATTAAATAAAAATACTCGAAGAGTACCTGTATTATTATTATTAGTAGTAGTAGTATCGCGTCTTGGGTTGAGTGGAGAACATCTTTTTAGAGATGGAGAGAGCTTAAAGAAAAAGATTGATTCATCTGACTCCATTTAAGCTTTTGAATATTAGAGAAATAGAGAAAAAGAACAACCATAAACAAGATTGAAAAACAAATGACAAGATGAGAGAACATATATGCAACACAATATATCTTCCATAGAAAATTAGTTAAAACTGTGAAAAGAACTTCACACAAAAATGTAAATAATCAATAAACACATAAAAAGTTACTTGACTTCACTCTTGACCAAAGAAATTCAAGTCAAAACTGTAGTGGGATATTGCATCTCTTATACCAGCAAAGATTATAAAAATGGAAAATCCCAACCATGATAAAAACATGGGGAAATGTGCACTTTCTCACACTGTTGTAGACATATATGTTAGTGGAGTCTTTTTGCAGAGCTACTTGGCTATGGATCAAACTGTGGAAGGCAGTAAGCTCTTAGTCTCAACCACCACATTTCCAGAAATTTGCCCTGAGGAGGTAATTGGGAAAAGACCTGACGCAAGGATACTTATCATGACATTGTTTATAATAATAAAACTCAGGATGCATCAGTAGGAGATTAAGTAAATTGAGACAAATCAATGTTCTTTGGGCTATTATGGACCACTAAAAATGATACACTAGGGCTTCCCTGGTGGCGCAGTGGTTGAGCGTCTGCCTGCCGATGCAGGGGACACGGGTTCGTGCCCCGGTCCAGGAAGATCCCACATGCCGCGGAGCGGCTGGGCCCGTGAGCCATGGCCGCTGAGCTTGCGCGTCTGGAGCCTGTGCTCCGCAATGGGAGAGGCCACAGCAGTGAGAGGCCCGCGTACTGCAAAAAAAAAAAAAAAAAGATACACTAATCTATATTAAAAATGACCATGACAAAGTGAAAATAGCGGGTTGAAAACAATATAATGTGGTCCCATTTTTGTAAGGAGAGAGAGGTCTTTAAATAGCTGTCCTCTTCCTGTCATTCAGATCTCGGTTTAACAACCACCTCTTCCTGATGAATTCATCTCAGCCTGCCCCACAGTCACCCTTCATCACATACCCCTGATGGATTTCTCCATGACATTTGTCCCCACCTGATAACTTTTTTGTTATTTATTCTGTATCCTGTCAATAAAAGGCCTATCTTGTTCACTACTAGATTCCCTGCACCTGGCAGTAAGCAGTCACTGTAGATATATACTGAATCTGTGTGTGTGTGTGTGTGTATGTAGCAACACAAACTTTTAGGATGTTTAGTAAAATGTTGATGGTTGTTCTCACTAAGTGGTGGGATTTTATTTTATTTTTTTAACGTTTTTATTGGAGTATAATTGCTTTACAATGGTTAGTTTCTGCTTTATAACAAAGTGAATCAGTTATACTTATACCTATATCCCCATATCTCTTCCCTCTTGCATCTCCCTCCCTCCCACTTTCCCTATCCCACCCTTCTAGCTGGTCACAAAGCACCGAGCTGATCTCCCTGTGCCATGCGGCTGCTTCCCACTAGCTATCAATTTTACATTTGGTAGTGTATATATGTCCATATAAACACGACCACTCTCTCACTTTGTCCCAGCTTACCCTTCCCCCTCCCTGTGTCCTCAAGTCCATTCTCTAGTAGGTCTGCATCTTTATTCCCATCTTGCCCCTAGGTTCTTCATGACCTTTTTTTTTTTTTTTTAAGATTCCATATATATGTGTTAGCATACGGTATTTGTTTTTCTCTTTCTGACTTACTTCACTCTGTATGACGGACTCGAGGTCCATCCACCTCAGTGGTGGGATTTTAAATGATCAGCTTTAATTAATGATCTCTTCTTAATTCTTTTCTGAGCTTTTTAGTTAAGTACAATAAATTAAACTATTGTCATTACCTAAAAAAAAAAAAGGAAAATTGTAAAGAGAGAAAAAGAGATAAAAAGAAAGAAGAAAAAGAAAATGAAAGGAAGGGGGAATTCCCTGGTGGTCCAGTGGTTAGGACTTGGCTCTTTCATTGCCATGAGCTGGGGGTTTGAGTCCTGGTTGGGGAACTAAGATTCTGTAATCTTGCAAGCTGCGCGGCACAGCCGAAAAGGAAAAAAGTGAGGCTAGGCAGTGAGTGTCTGGAAAAGCTGGAAAGGGAGAAACACACATCTACAGCCCTGCCCTCCTTTCACATGTCTCCAAAGTCTCTTTATTCCCTTCCCTCTCCTCAAGCTATTTCCAAATCCCTAGGAATTAAGAATGTCCCTTGATGGACAAGGGAAGTGAGACACCTATCTATCCCAGCAGGCATGTGTATGTGTGTGTGTACATGCACAGCACACGTATAGTACATGAATATGGGCACACACATGTATACACTCTTACAAGGACCAAGACCATTTAAAGAATACGTCTCTATCTTTTGCATAGCTGCCAAAGAAGACCCATTGTCCCTTATTCAAACAATAAAGCTAGGGGAAATTTTCCTCGTCACACTAACTTATTCATATCTTTTCTTTAAACAATGAGAATTAGCACGGTGCCTGACACTTAGTAGATCTCAATAAATGGGAAATGGATAAATGAACGAAAATAGTGACAGTTTCCATGTTTGCCTTTGGTTGTCAATAAGTATACAATTAAATATATATCTTTAGGACACAGCCGTGGTAACCAACTCCTCCCAGATGTTTGCTATTTCTCCTCTCTTTCTGAATGTTCTTGTTTTATTCTGGGTTTGGAGATTAGGATTTGTTTCATTTTTTAATTTTATTCTGGTACTTTTATAGAGTTTTTATTTCATTCTTTAATTTATTTTGGAATTTATTTTTGTATGTGGTGAGAAGTAGAGATATAAGTATTTTCCCCAAATGAGTAACAGGTTGCACCAACTTTTGAACAGTATTGCTTTTCTTCTAGTGAATGCCATCTCTATCTTTTATGAAATTTCTACATATACATGGGTCTGTTTCAAGGCTCTACTGGATTCCATTGGTCTACTTGACTATAGCTGTGACAAACCACATCTTTAATAACTGTAGCTCTGCAGTATGCTCATTGTTCTTTTGCTAAAACTGCCTTGGCTATTTTTAAATACATAATCCAGAAGAACTTTAAAGCCAAGTCTGTCAGTTTCCATAAAATTCCTTTGGGACTTGGATTGGGACTGTATCACTTTATAGATCAGTTTGGACAGACCTGACATTTTGCAATATTGAGTCATTCCACCCAGGAACATGCTAAGTGTTCCATTTAGTCTGGTCTTCTTTTATTTTCCTTAGTGAAGATTTATAGTTTTTTTTTCATTTAGATAGTTCCCATGTTTTTCATTAGGATTACCTGGGAATATATTTTTATTGCTCTTGTAAATCTGTCATTCCCAATTCTTTTCCTTATTTCTACACAGTTATGGAAAAAACATAATTTTTTTGTAGTAACCTTGTGTGTTAACCTTTTGTGTGTTAACATTAGAATCATTAGTTCTAATTGATTTCCTGTTGAATCTCTTGGATTTTCTAGGTAGGCAGTCATATTGTCTGCAAACTAGGACATTGTGACTTTTTCCTTTTCAATATTTGTGTAAAACAGATAACTTTTCTTGTCTTATTGTGTTGACTAGGACCTCCAGTAGAATGTTCAGTGGTAGCAATGATGACAAGGTTAGAAAGGATAAAAAAGACATCCTTGCTTTGTCCCTGACTTATGGGAATGCTTCTCATATTTCACCAGTTGCTTTTTCATCTTTTAAAACTGAATATTCTATTTTGTGTATACTGCTATATAGTAAGTCATCTCAAATCATTTTTTGGAAGTTGATAAAACTTTAATCAAAGTAATTATTCAAATTGTCTGTTCTACGTGAAACACCAGCTGAGCCATGTGGCCTACAAGGTCCTGGGCATGTGCAATTTGGGGATAGAGGATAGGGTGGCTGAATGTCCCTCTGGGACTCCTTTGTCCCCCTGACATTTAAAGGCAGTGTGATGTGATGTACAGAACAAAAGACTAGGAGTCAGAGGTTTGAGTCCCTACTCTACATTTACTAGCTGTTGCTCTAAGACAGTTATTCAACCTCTCTGAATTTCAGTTTTCTCATCTTTCAGATGGAAACAAGAATCTCAGATTTGTGGTGTCTTACCAAATGGCTATAATAAGAATGACAATATTATTTTTGTTGGGGTAACTACCATTGCTATGGTAGTCAGACTATTAATAAATTTTGACAGGGATTAAGGGACCGAGACAAAGTCCAGAATGGAGCCCTGAGCTGCTCCGACCAGCTCTGCTGGCCCCTGAGGCAGTAGGGAGCCCTAGAGGTCTGGGCCTCCCATGAGCAATCTGTGACCTGGGTGACATGTGTTTACTCCTTGCTGCCAGGCCTCGGCCCTAGTGGGACCCACGTGCCTCTTTCTGGGATGCCAGCCAGGGGACTTGCTTCAGCTGCTGGTGGTAGATACTTATGCCAGCCTGGCCCAGCACAGCAGCATTCCTGAGTCTAGGCATTTGGGCCAGGAGACCAGGCCTCTCTTGGGACTCCCCACCCCAGGGATCCCCCTGCCCCAGCAGGGAAGAACAGCTGAACTTGCCTCCTCATCTCACCTGCTTTGTGATGAAGGGTGGAGAAAGGTGCATCTTGGGGGCACCTTAGGACACTAGGCATGAAGAATCTTCAAACTGTGAGGACATGGGATAGCAGGCACGACATTATGCCAAAGCCTGTACTGACATCCATGCTACGATATGTAGTGGAAATACGCTGATACTTGCAGCAAATCTGGGCCCTGCTCTTTCCTCACAGTGGGACCTTCAGACTTTTTTCCCTCGTCTGTCATATAGGAACTAAAGAGGCTGCTGTATATGGTGAAATCACATATAGGGATGTGCTTTGTCAACTGTAAAGCACAGTATACATATAAGGTGGTCCTGAATCTGGCCCTTAGGCACATGGTTACGGACATGGCCAATGGACAGATGTGTGTACAGGATGGACCCTAGAACTTGTCTCTCTGCCTCTGTGTGTCAAAGGTAGAAAACCAAGGGGAAAGAGTTGGAGAATTGGGAAGGTGATCATAGGAAAGGAGAATGAAGCCCAGAGTTTACCATCAGAGCCTGGGACCCTTCCCTACTTTCCCCACTCATCTCCCCATCTAGTGTACCCCCAGATCTCTCCATGTTGCAGGATGATAAAGGATAGCATGGAGCCTCCCTGACAACTTTTGCTGTGTTGCTAAGCAACTTGGCCTCCTCTTCCAGAAAAAGGAACCCAGGGTCTGGCCTTCCAGCCTCCCTCAGCTACTTCCTCCTTCCCCAACCTCACAGAATCTCAAGGAAGGAGCTTCTCCGACTCATGGAAGGAGAAGTGGGATGCAGTGTTGGGGGATTAGACTGGGGGAGGTGGTTTGAGCTCCCAGGGCAGGTCTCTGTTCTGGGCTGGTCAGTGCTGGGGGGATGACATTTTTGGGGTGGTCCTCCAAGCTGGAATCTTTAGACACATACTCTGCCCTTGCAGCAAACCAACAAGGTGGGTATAATCAGCGTTTCCATTTTATAGATGAGGCCACTGAGGCTCAGAGAGAGTAAGTAGCCTTCTCATTCCTACAGCGAGTAGACAGAGGTTGGGTTGGAATCCATGTCCATCTGGGCTCCCTCTACTCCATCATGCTATCTGAGATAAATGCAAGGGTCACATTGGCCACAAGACTTCTAAAATGTATTTCTCACTCTGTTATTTGTCTGGAACCCAGGTGAGCACTGGAATTGGGAACCTAGCCTGGGATTGGGCTGAGATTTGGGGAAATAGTCCTGCCACTTCCTGGGCTTCTCAGAATCTCAGAATCTGCTCATTCCTCCATGAGAGATGATCAAGGGAATAAGGGATGGGGAAGGGAGTGAAAACTGGGCTGCTGGGGTTGAATCACCTTGCTACCATTTAGCAGCACTGTGATTCCAACCAACTTATTTAATATGTTGTGCCTCCGTTTTCCTCATCTATAGAATGGGAATAATACTAGACCCAACTCCAAAAGGTTGTGAGGATTAAATGAATGTAAAGCTCTTTCAATAGTGCCTGACACACAAGTGTTCAATAAGTATTAGCCTTTGTTATTACTTCTAGGACACTTTAATGTATAAAGCTCTTTCACATCCTTAGTGGTTAAGAGAACTCACTGCCTCTGAAATCAGACTGGGTTCAGACTCTGCTCTGCCCTTTCTCACCATGTGACTTTAGACTTAACCTCTCGGTGCCTCAGTTTTCTCGTCATAAAATCAGGGAAATCATAATGTCTATATCGGAGGATTGTTGTAAGGATCAAATGTGATTTGAGTATGAGTTATGGTAATGTTTGTTGCTGTTAAAAGGAAACCTCCAAATTAAATGTAATAGTCCAATGCATGTGGTTGAGTGATTTCTCTCTCTATGATGGATCCTTTCATAATGGAGCTCTGCCATCTCTAAGGAACTAGTCGTCCTCTAAATCCAGGTGGCAGAAAGGGAATAAGAGAGTATGGAGAAGGCACATCCATTTCCAAATGTTTTGGCCCAGGAGCAACACATACTATCATTTTTATTCATATTCTGTTGGCAAAAACAAGGCACATGGCTCCTACCAAGATGCAGGGAGGGCTGGAAAATTAGTCCCTGGCTGGGCAATCACTTCCCAATGACAAGTCCACTACATGAAGTGAGGAGCCTGCAGCTTGGGGTGGGGAGGCGGGTTGAGCTAGCTGTGTCTGTCGCTCTGAGAAAAATATTAGGATATTATTAAATGTGTTACAGAGTGTGAGAAGTGTGTTAAGTGCTAATGCTATTTTTATTTAATCCACATACTAACCATAGGAAGTAAGCATTACAATTATCCATATTTTAAAGGAGAAAATGAATTCTCTGAGTGGTGTGGCCATATTCCCAAAGTCACACAGCTGGTAACGAGCTGAGATCCTATCATTTTAAATTCAGTACGTTCTCCAGTTACCCCATAAAGAAATGGAGGATGCACTGAGTATAGGAGGCTGGCCCATGTGATGGTTGTGGCCACATAACCAGTCAAGAGGCTGGTTCTTGGTGAAGCTCACCAGGTGGGTGACTGGCTTAGAAAAGCAGATGTAGCCACTCAAGATCCTTCCCAGGACGCGTGGAGGGCATCTGATTGGGACTGGAGGGGAAGAGGCAGGTGCTTGCTTTGTTTGGGGTTGTTTGTCTAATAATAGAAAACACCGATACGTGTACAAAGGTACTTACATAATCATGTATTCTTTCAACCCTATGAGGTAGGTTCTGTTATTATCATATCCATTTTATGGATGGAGTAATTGAGGCACAAAGAAGTAAGAGTAAATTGCTCGAAGTCACGCAGCTAGTAAGTTACAGAGCCAGCACTTGAACCTAGGATGTCCAGCCCCAGAGCCCTTGCACTTAGCCATCATGCCTTTTGTTTACAAAGAAAGGAAAGGAGGAAATAGCAAAGAAGATCCAGTAGGAGAGAATTCTCAGAAATAGAAAAAGTTACAGTCAATGAGACATTGGGCCACTTGTCTCAAGACCCACCATCCCAGGAAAGAGGAGGGTCAAGGGAAAATCTTGCTGACCAAACTGATGTAGGAATTGCCACCAAAGTCAAGTTGTAGTCAGACCCTCAGCCACGCCCTAGAGTACAGTGATCTACTCAAAGGTTGTAGGAACACAGTTAGGAAAGTGAAGGCTTGCAAAAGACAGTGGGGCAACAGAACAGTCTGATTTTTTTTTTTAAATCAGACAGAGGCACTAACTAACTAAAGACGTGCGTAAGACAAGTCATCAATATGTCCATTATAACCTATCATTTTCTGCTACAACTAGACAATTAGATGGAGTATGTCTGCGATGGGTAGGCTGCAGGTCACATCCACACGAAGAAGCTTTCCAGGAAGGCCCAGTGAGAGGGGATCTGGTGTGATGGGTGAGGACTTGAGCTCTGGGGTCACAGGCTGAACCAGTCACTTAACTTCTCCAAGCCTCAGTTTCCTCATCTGAAAGTGGAGGTAACCATCCCCACCTGGCAAGGTGTGGCCAAGTCAAAGGAGAGACCACAGGTAAAGCATTAGCATAGGGCAGAGCCTGGCGCAGAGTCAGGTTCAATGAATGGTAGGACACATTTTTATTATCAGCAGGTCTACTTGATGTGAATTATAAAAAGAGGTTGAGGAACAAGTTAAGTGCATTTCAAAGACACATTGAAGGGAAAATGAAGGCCAAAAAAGCAGAAGCCTCTGAGAAAAGCACGTCACAGTGAGATCTAACGCATTTTGATGTCTGTCTATGGTTACATGGGCTTATGTATGAGAAAATGCTTTGTAAGCCACGGTGCCCTAGGTGATATCATTGCTCTGTGGCTGTGCAGGTCTAGGGCAGTTTGTGGGCATGGATGTCCTCACACAGCATGCTAGTTGGACTTCTGATTCCATCTGCAAATGACGGCAAATGGAGCTTGGTCACAAGGAGCACACGTTACCGGAGGACACACGGGTCTGTGTAATCCCGGGAGGGCGGGGGAGTGATCCTACAAACACAGTGACCAAGGCCACTTGGGACGATGGAGAAACCACTCCGAGCACTGGGGAAAGGCCTGGTGAGGAACCAGAGGCACAGGTCCTAGAACAAGCCCTGAGACTTTGGCCAAGTTTTTTAACATCTTGGGCTTTGGTTTACTCATCCTCCAAGTGGATAAAGCAATCCCTGCCCTATCTTCCTCCATGACCCTGGAGGGGAATCAATAAAACAATGGATGTGAAAGTGTTTTGTAAACTCTGTAGTGCAAGCACGTGGCCAGGGGTGGGGAAATGAGCCATATTTTCACCAATGACATGAGTGAAGAGATAGAGGCTCAAACCTTCAGGGAATGAGAGAGGGGCTGGACCCTGGATTGGGAGAGAGAAGCAATGGTGGGATCTATATCTTAGGGAGCCAAGGACCAAGAGGTTAAGGGTCAATGAGGACAGGCCTGGATCATAGGAAGCTGAGTGTGGTAGGAGTGTGGCTTCATCAGGGTTTGGGCGGAGTAGAGTCAACCCAAGACCACAGTAAATGGAATCCCAGAATTATCTGAAGGTTAACTAGTTAACTAGCAAGTCAGTTGACAATCTGGGACCAGAACTCGGGTTTTCCAATGCCCAGTCCTATATATCAGCTTCCCAAATTGGTTCTTCGTGCAGGAAAGAATAGAGGGGCAAGGTGAGCTTTAAGGATGTGATATCACAGGTAAGAAGACCCCCTAATCTAACAAGACCTCCCCCAGCTTCCCAACGATGTCTAAATCCCTCCTTTACCAACTCACTCACAGGACTTCAAGTCCTAAGGTTGAAGTCACCTAGTACACCTCCCCTCTCAACCTCCAAGGAAGGGTCTGCTGAACACTCCAGTGACAAAGCACTCCTCATCATGGTCCATAGCAGAAGGTTCTCCATTAGATCAGGCTGACATATATGTCTCACTGTAGTTTTCTACCACGTGTCCCAGTACACGCATCCAGGTGATCTGCCACAGGACATCCCTTTAAATAATTGCGGACAGCTCCCATGCCTCTTTCCCCACTATGATTTTCCAGACCACATCTCCCGTGGTTGGTTTTCCAGCATTGTTCCTCCTTACTTCCTGGGTCCACTATTCTGTCTGTTTGGTCTTCTCCTGAAAGTGTTATCTAACACTGTGTACAATATGCTGGGGGCACAATCATTTACCATACAGGCTCCCATGTAACATTGTGTTAACTAAGACACCACTAATTTACGCATAGGCTCTACAGAGCACCACCCTTGCATGTCTCACACTCTAGCCTTTAGAGATCTAAGTACAGGACCTCACACTTCTTGCCAGGAAATTTCACCTTTTTACATTCAACCCACAATTCTTAGCAGCCCAGATCTTTCTGGAACCTGGTTCTGTCTCCCCAGTGCATTCTTTCTCCCTCCCAGCTTCTGCCCCATGCAAAGAGGCCCTTTGCCTCTCCCTCTAAGTCCCTGAGGCCCTCACCAGGGTGGATTCCTCCCCTGGCCATCTGCTCCTTGGAATACATGATCCCACACCTTCTTACCCCATGAGGTCTAGAGAGCATAACAACGGCATGGACCATGCTGATACCAGAATGTTAAGGGACTAAAGCAGGGTACCATTCAATTCCAAAGGGCACAGAGAAAAAGGAGATTAAGACAAAGCGTTATAAATAGTGGCCTTTGTGTAATGAGACTGTACGTGACTTTTCCCCATGTTTCATTACATGCTTAATTCAACTAATATTTCATGGAGCCCTTATTGTGTATTTTCCAGATTTTCTATGCTGAGTGTGTTATTTGGAAAACCAGAAAAAAATAAAGTGAAGATGAAATGAAAAGAAGTAAAGACTCTTTCCCTAGGTGGACCTCAATGATTTCATTCCCTTTGGGAAGGGGCATTCAGACCCTCCCTGCACTTAGTTCTCCTGCCTTCCCCCTGCATTTTCCCTTCCAGCCCATGGGGCACAGGGAAATCTCCTCAACTGCCTTGTGGGAACCCAGGCACTATCCCACCAACTAGCGAGGAACCTTTGATCCAGGAAGAGATATGGCTCCTGGGAAAGACACACTAGGACCATGGAGAAGGGGGAGCAATGGGCTTGCCTTGGTGTGCAGCTCAAAGTTCTGGCTATCACTTCAGGTACCTCCCCCGTGTTGTTTCCACCTAAAGGAACGCGTTCAAGGCAGTTTTCCTGCCAACAGGTTTTGTAAAAGGCGTGGAGAAAGCATAAGAGCCATGGCCCCCGGTGGGCACAGTATTCAAACGGCCTCAGGTGGTGAGGAAAATGGCCCTGCCAGGAGGATGACCCACTTGACCCACTTCCCAGACTTCTCGAGGTCGGATCTGGGGTGCAGGGCTAGGGTTCCCCGCCTTTCGCCCTCCTCTCTGAAAGCCAAGTTTGGCCTGAAGTGTCGGGTTCTCAGTTTAGCTGCAAAACCTGGCCCTGGCTTACCCTCCTGAGACCAGCAGAGGGCGCGCGCTACCCGCGAGAAGGAGGCTGCAGCCGCAAGCCCGGAGGGGAGCGGCAGGCGCAGAAGGGGAGATTCCCTCCTCCTGAAAACAAGGAGGCAGATCCAGAGAAAAGATAGTGCTGGAGATAGGGGGACGGGGGAGGGGAGCGTTTGTGAGTGGGAGTGAGAGAAAAAGTCTGAGTGAAGGTATGATGGGGAGGAGAGGAGAGGTGGGGAAGGGGATGAAATGGAGGGACTGAGGAAAGATTGAGATGGTGTGAAGATGAGACAAGGCGGGGTGGAGGCTGGGAGGAGATGAGGAACTTGCGTAAGGATGGGTGGGAAGGTGGCATGCCGCTGCGCGTTGGGAGGGAAGTTGGGATGGGGTAGGGGGAAGGGGCAAGTGGAAGGCCGGATGAGGCAGGCTGGGCTCGACTGCCAGGTAGGAGGGGCGCTGCAGCAGGAGCCCATGCACTAGAGGCTCCGCGCTCCCCTCCAGTAGCACCCAAGGCTGCCTGCCCTCATTCTCTCGAGCTTTCCCTTGGCAGGCCTTTCTGCTCAGGCCTGAGCTGGGCGTCTCACTACCTTTTCCACCACCACCCCCACGCCCACCCCCCGCCAAGGTTTTGGTGCAGCTAAGAACAGAGAGAAGAGGCAGTGGGGAGCTTGGGAGCTTTAATAGGTCTGGAAGGGAATAGAAACACAAGACAGTCCTGTGGGAAGTTGGGGGCGGGAGGAAGGGGGCCCGGAAGCTACCTAGAAGTGTCAAGGGAGACGCGGCCCTTACCAAGCCCACTGAGGTGCCAGGGGAGGAGAAGGTGGACTCTGCTGGACCTCGGCCATACCGGAATTGGGGCAGCTCCGTGGGGGACAAAAAAAAGAGAGAGAGAGAGAGAGAGAAAATTTGGAATAAGAGAGGGGTCACAATGGAGGGGCTTCCAGGAGCCAGAGGGAAGTACAGATTGAGGGGAGGAAAAATCAGGGGAGACCCGAGAACCCCTTTCAGGGATCTGAGGTCTAGAAGAAGGTTAGAGGAAATGCAGGCACAGTCACTCTCCCTCGGGGGTTGCGGGATGAGGCGGCGGGGCGGGGGCAAATCCGGTGTTAAAGGAAGATTGAGGCGACTACAGGCCCCTTCCCCCGGGGGGGGGGGTGCAGCGGGCGGAGTAAAATCTGAGGTTGAAGGAACGGCGGCGGAGGCGCCAGCCCTTCTCCGGGATGTGGATGGGATTGAGCGAGGCTCTGGGCGTCTGGGAGAGGCCACGGGGCATCAGGCCGCCCCGTCTAGTGGTAATGGCCCCCCAGGTGCGAGGCGGCGGCCACCGCGCCGAAGGGCCCGGACGGGGGCTGCAACCCGGGGCTGGGGTAGAGCGCGGCGGTGGCGGCGGCGGCGGCGGCGGGGCCCGGACCCGGCCAGTAGGAGAAGCCGGCGGGCGCGACGCCAGCCGAGGCGGCCATGAGGTTGAGTTTGGAGAGGCCGGGGAAGGGCAGTGGGGCCAGGCTGGGCTGCAGCTTGTAGAGCGCGCCTTCCTGGGCGGCGGCGGCCGCGGCGGCGGCGGCGGCGGCGGCGGCGTGAGCGTGCGCGGGGGGCGGCTGGCAGGCCTGCGCCAGGCCCTGGAAGTCGAAGCGGTAGGCGTAGCGCTTGCCGTGCACCTTGCTCATGATGTTCTTGTCGTAGTAGTAGCGCAGCGCGCGGCTCAGCTTGTCGTAGTTCATGTTGGGCTTGCTCTTGCGCTCGCCCCAGCGCCGCGCCACCTCGTCTGGGTCCGTGAGCTTGAACTCGCCGTGGCCACCCTCCCACGCGATGCAGCCGGCGTTCGCGCGGTCAGCCAGCAGCTCCAGCAGAAACTGCCACAGCTGGATCTGGCCGCTGCCTGTAGGGAAGCGGGGCAGTCAGCCACCGGCGGGATGAGGGAGGCTAGCGGCGGGGAAGAGGTGAGGTGGGAGACGACCTCCCTCCCCGCCGAGTCGGGGGTGGGGACCGATATCAGGGAGGAAAAGGGCACGTCCAGCTGTGTAACTGGGCACAGCTGGAGCGGCTGGCCAGGGAGGGGTTGATCAGCAAAGCCGTCCCTAGCCAGTACCGCGCTTTTGCACAATGGAAACGAGTTTCCCCCTAAGAAGGACGCAACCCCGCGGGCGCACAGCTTTATGAGAATTGAGGTGAGAAAGGGAAGCATCACCTCCTCTGTATAGAGGTAGAGGCGCTCCAAGGCACAGGGCTCTCGGAGGTGAGCAAAGGCGGGATATCAGCCCTTCGGCTTAGTGCTCTTACTCGGTGCAGAGCCTGCACAACCGCACAGGGTAGCCTACATAGGTGGTTAGACTGCCACATCCCAGCTGGACCACGTCCAGAGATCCAGAGGGAAGAAGCAGGCCTGCAGCAGGATCACCCCAGCCACCGGACAAGGCGTACAGTTGGACCCCCTGCCCGAGGTGGAGGCGAGGCGGTGGCTGGCTTCCTCGAGGTAACACATCAGACAAGAATGGGCACAGTGGCTCCCTAAGCGTGAGAGGAATGGCAGCCTCTGAAGTCTCCCCACCCTTGCCGGCGTCTGGTGCTGGGGCTACTCCGGTTCGGCCTTTTTTTCGAAACAGGCGGGATTCCCAGGGTACCAAGGTGTCGTAGTTCCCTGGGGGGCGTGATGCGCCGCTCTGAGAAGAGGAGAGGAGACCGGGAAGCCTCTCTGCTTGGCTCCCTTCCTCCTCCCATCTTTGGCTAATCTCCAGACTCTTCTGCCCCGTCTGGATTTGGGGGTTGCTAAAAACGGCCAGGAGGCTTTCCTGGGTAAGTGGGCAGTGAGAGAGAACTCCTGCTTCTCTGTCTTGGAGCCTCAATCAGACAGTTGGAGAAAAATCTTGATAGCATTACCCGCCCTCCCCCCCACCCACACACACTCTTTCAGAATAAAGGATTTTCCTCGAAACTGTCTGATTGTTTTAAATTGAGCCTGCTGAAACTCTTCTTTTTTCAACAACTCGCTCAGGACCCAGATGCTGCCCTCCAACATCATTTTGATCCAAGTCCCTCCACACCAGCCCGGCGAGGAGCTGCCTGGCTCCAGGTCAGGAGTGTTGAATTTTAGGGTCGGAAGCAAGGGAAGATTTGGGTTAAAATGTGCATCTGAGGGGCGTAGAGGCTTGGAAGCTCATTCCTGTTGGGTGTTGTGTTCCCTTTTGGATAAAGCAGTTGCCAACCTTGTTTTTCTGGTTACTGTAACTTGGTGAGATCTAGGGTACCGACTGGGTGGGGACCTGTGGGGAGGCTTGGCCTGGAAGGCCGGCCAGGTTCAGCTGCCAACATGGCAAAACCGAGGATAATTTAACCACCAGCAGAGAATGGGTGGCCAACCTGGGAATCAACTGCAATGGCCCAGAGCACTTGGCTCACAGAGCCTGGCATGGGCCAGTGGGGCAGGTGGGTGCTGGCCCTGGTGCTAATGGTGAGTCGGCCTGGAGTGGCCAGGGAATAATTCTCCGGGTCACCTTGCTGGGCGGTGCCGATGCCTTGGGCTCCCGCTGCCAGTAGGGAAATGACACCAAGCACCTCAGCCCCAGCCCCACAGCAGGAAAAACATTCCCAGCTGAAAAGGGGGTGGGGGCAGGATCTTCGTCTGCCCTGGCCATCGAGTTCAACCCTGGGTCTCAGAAGGTGCAGGAGCCAAAGGCCAAATGAACGTTCCCCCCACCCCGAGCCTCCCCACAATCATGCCCCGACCCTCTGCTTCCCAAAACCCAGCATTGCATATCTCTCCCACCCTCTGTTCCGGTGGCAGTGGCGCCTGTCTGTATGCGGTGGGTACCCCGGACCCGATCCACTGTCTTCGCCTCCGCCCGTCCACCTCGCCGGCCAGCTCACCTTTTTGTACCGCGGGGCTCAGCGGCCCCCACCCCGGGCTCTTTCCTTCCTTGAAGAGACCGTCTCCGACGGGATCTGTGGCAGCAGGAGAAAACAATCAGGCGGATCGAGGCGGAGGTTGCCGACTTGCCCGAAAGGGCCCCAGGCCAAGGCTCAAGGGGGAACAGGGGGTGCCTTGGCTCCCCGGCGCGAGGCTGGGGTCCCGATCCGTCCGGCTCCTCCTCCCGGAGCCTGGCCCGGGCGCGCGCCGCGCGGAGCCCCTCCATAACGCCCAAGTCAGGAAACGCGTCCAGGAAAAAGGAAATCCGCTTTCTGAACGGGCCGGCGGGAGCCTTATAAAGCCGAGCGGGGTTTGCGCCAGCGAGCCGGAGCGCGCAGAGCCCACCGGAGAGGAGAGGGCGCCTGGAAAGCTGGGCTGGTGGGAACGCTCGGAGCACGGAGGTGAGGGGCCACGAGGGTGCACGGGAGACTCCCGGCTGACCACAACCTCCCAACACTGCACGCGCGCTGAGTCCCCTGCCACACTGTAGACCTCTGCTCCCCCTGCCAGGCTCTTTCAGCCGCTGAGCTGGCGCTCTTGGCTTCCCAGGCTCCCAATCTGCTCACTTCAGGTCCTTTAAATCTCACACTAAAACCCCAAAGCGCTCCATCTGCCTTTAAGGTCTCCCAGCGCCCTAGACTGCTCAGTTCTCCCAGAGATCCGATTCTCTGGACCGCGCCCCCTTCCCTTGGACCGCAGTATCCCCTTTCCAAGCCCCAACCCAGACTTCCCGCCCCGGGTCCTGGTGCCTCCAGCCCCCGGCTGGTCCCTGGTACCTGGCAGGTACATGTTGATCAGCAGGGGCTGGGAGGCGCCGCTCTGTCTCATCGCCGCCAGGGCCTGGGCGGTGGGAGGTGGGGGTGGGGGGTGGGAGAGGGGGGATCGCGTCAGGCTTTGCGCTTCGGGGCACCGATCCCCGCCCGAGGCGACAGCGGGTGACAGGGAGAAGGCGCTGGGTCCAGCAAGGCCTGGCGGGAGGGGGCTGCCCGGGTGTGGCGGGGGATGGAGGGGTCCTGGAGCGATGCTCCCTGCTACCAGGCTGCTCGGAACCCTCTGGGCCCCCGCGCGGGCAGGGGCCGCAATTTCCGTTTTAATTAAAGAGCTGCAGCCTCGGCCCCCCGGACCCCGCCCCCGCCCCTCTTATCGCCCCATCGCAATAAAGTCTCCGACTTGCCGCGCGGCAGCCAAGCGCACCCGGCAGCCCCCCGCACCTCGCAACCCGGGAGACGCGCGGGGGATGGGCCTGGGCCTCGCGCTCTGGCAGGGGTCAGGAGCCCATTTCTTTTCCGCCTCCCTGACTCTGAGCAAACAGGATTGGGGCGGGGTACCCGGCCCCACCTCGGACCCCCGGGGCCACAACGGGGTGGGGGGCTCCCTCCTTCTCACCCATTCCCCCCCCCACCTCACCGCTCCACTCTCCTCCCCTCTCCCCACCCCACCCCCACCCGGGTTCCCGTCTCCAGGCTGCGTTATCTGCATCTTCACTTTTAAATTTCCGCTTCCCTCCCTCTCTCCTGTCGCTGCGCTCCGGGTCGGCAGCCGTTGCTCCCTTTATCTACCCCGCTTCCTCCATCCCCGCTACTCCTCCCTCCTCTCCTCTCCCACTCTCTGCTCTTCCCTGGAGACCCGATCTCCTTCCCTGTCTCCCTCTTGTTTTCCCCGGTTTCCTGACTTTCCGGGGCTCCCAGGCCTCTGGGCCAGCGCTGGGGCGTCTCCTGCACAACTTTTAGTGGCTTGTCCTTCCTCCCCCTTTCTAGGTCTCTCCTTCTTCCATCTAGTCCCTCCTCCTCCCATCTCCCTTCTGTCTCCTCTCTACCTCTCCATCCCATCTCTCTCTTTCCCTTCCTTTTCTCATTCGTTTGTTCTCACCAATTTATGGCAAATGGGTGACTCGTGATCCCCCTTCCATCCCCCTCAACCATTTCTCTTCTATCTTTCCCCATCCCTTGTCATCCCAGCTTACCATCTACCCTCACAACTATTCCCATCCTGATTATCCCAGAACTAGGCTCTAGTTGGCACCTTGCTCTAGCAGGAGTAGAGGAGTTAAAACAGGTGCGCCGTACAAGGTCCCCCAACCCAGGGGGAGTGGAAGTAAATACACTCCGAGAAAGGGGCAAAGGTGGGTATTAGCAAAGCTGATGTGGTTCCCAGGTGGCCTGGAGTCTCTGGGTACCCGTGGGGCTTCCCGGCTCTGGAGGGGCACACTAAGGAGGGATGCTGGCTGAAGATGAGTCTCTGAGACAGGAGCCCACCTGCAGCCATGCAGCACCCGGTGACTCTGGTCAGAATTGATAATCTCAAGGCCTTTCTCTCCCACTGCTTGACTTCAGGAGGTGAGGAGGCCTGGGACTTCAGGGCACTTGGATGGAAGTGGGCAGGTTTTCTGCAGGATCCCTGGTCCTGGGTTGCCTGAGTGAGGATGGCTGGGAAGTCCAGCTGGGGGGAGAGGTTTCTGTGGGGCCTCTTGCATTCTTCACCTTGCTGTTAACTCCTGGGGTGTTCCTCCTTGCTGGCGGAGGGTACAAAAATCAGAAGGAGCCAAGGAGGAGTTGAGTGGGAGGTGAGTCTAGGGGAAAATGGTGGGGGGAATCCCAGGACCCTAGAGGATCCTAAAGGGACAGGGGTGGAGGCTTCAGGATGTGCAGGTGGAATCTGGTGGGGGAAAGATGAGAGGTTGGGATGCTCCCTAGGAACAAAACTCAGGGCTTTGAGGGAGCAGAGGGTCTTGAGGGTCCGGCCGAGGTCTCATGCTCTCTCCTTCATGCTTTCTTGTCACTTCCCCAGATAGAAAATGAGGAACAGGAGGCCAGAGTTGCAAGAATGGGGAGGCAGCAAGTTTCACCACTAATGCTCTGAGTGGAAGGCAGAGGCAGAAGGGAGAGGCGCTTAGAGTGGGCATCTATCCGGACATCCCAGCTCCGAGCTGTTGAAGGATCAACAGCTCAGGCTCTGCCCCCACCCCCACCTCACTGAGGACTCAGGGACTGAGGGGTAGGTGGGCTCTGCGAAGAGTTTGTGAGGGAGTGAGGGGCATACCCCTACTGTACCTGGGTCTTGGCTGCACCAATGGAAAGGATATGACCTCCTCTGTGCCCTTTGGCCTTTGGCTGAGTGCAGCCAGTGAGCAAATCCAGGCAGCTTCCCTGCCATCATCCTCCCACCTGGCTGGGTGTGAGCCCCACCGTGTTCTGCAGATCATCAGCCTGCCCAGAATAGAGGGACGGTAGGAAGGTGAAAACACTCAGGCCCAGCCTGGCCTCTGTGCACCCCCTCCTTATTTGCTAATGTTGGGAGCAGAGTTGGGCCCGTGGGTCTAAGAAAACCTAGAAGGTCCATGCTGGCAAAGGCTGCAACAAATATTAGCTCCCCCAACTCCTTCATTGTACAGGTGGGGACACCTGTAGAGACAGGGCATACCCTGGCAGGGTCACACTGCCAGTTCCTGAAAGCATCTTGCTGGGTGGTTCTAGTAACCATGGACATTCCTGGAGGGAGGGCAGCTCAGCCGATGGTAGATACCAGATCTCCCTATGCCCACTGCCTGCCCCCAATACAGGCAGTGCAGAGATGGGCTGCTGGGCTCTGAGGCCAGTTTGTCTGGGTCTGGGCTCAACTCCAGATCCCCCATTTCCTAGTTGCGTGGCTTTTGGAGAAGTTACATAACCTCTGTACCTTAGTCTCTTCATCTGTAAACTGGGGATTATAGTACCAACCATACAGAATTATTAGGCTTATATAACACACGCTGAGTGCTCAGACAAAGCTGCATATATTTAGCTGTTGTTACTATTACCATGCCCCCAAGGGGACAGTTAGGAGCCTGTGACCACACAGGGACCCCAGGCTCCTCTGGAGCCCACAAAGGTTTGGGGCTCTGCTGAGGCCTGAGGCTTTTGGCCACAGCTCAGGTCAGCCTCCGGTTAACAGCCTGGATTTGGGGTCTGGAGTTCCAGGTCCTGGCTTTGTCACCAATTACGTGGATGACCTCATCAAGGCTTCTCCCTCTCAGAGGAGCTGCAGTTTCTTCATTGGTGAAATGGATGAAGAATGGAAGCTATTAGGAGGATCAAATGTGACAGGGGTGATGGACTTCAGAACCCATCTAGGTATGAAGCAGAATTCATACCCCACCTAGAACTCTGTCCTTGGTCCCCTAACCCAACCCTGAGATCCATGGGGAGAGGCAGGGAAGGGAGGTCCTATGGTAAGTGCCCTAGTTCTTTTCTGAACCACAAGCATTTTCAGGCAGTTCTCCTTGAATCCTCACAACAACCCTGTGAGAGAGACAAGGCAGGACTCAATAGCCCCAGTGTATAGGTGAGGGAATTGAGGCTGGGGGATGCTATGTGACTGGGTCTCGGGTGTTCTGACCTCTGGCCCGGGACTCTTCCCAAGGGAGCAGATACCTGACTGTACACAGCTGGTCCCTGGGAAATGCCCAGGTCCAAATCTGACTTTTCTCCAACATCGCTTTGACTCCCCTGGGCTGGGGCAATGATCTGGCCCACTCCTCCCCATGGATTGGTCCACCAGGGGCTTGAAAACTCAAGCATCCCTGAGAGACAGGATGAAGGGCCTCCCAAGGACCTTGAAGGCCCTGCATACATGGGTGAGATTATCATAAACTGAGCCAGAGAGGGAGCCGGAAAGAAGCCACGTTGGTGCCACGGACTCTGATGGCTGCTGCCACATTCAACCCCACCATGGCTGTGGGCTTCTACCACCTGCCCCAGAACCCAGGCTCACTGTGGTCAGTGGCTCAGGGGTGGCCTCTCCAGCTCACTGGTCCTCTGAAGAGTGGGGAGGAAGAGGAAGAATGAAGAGGGAGTTTTTGAGACAGCTGAGAGGCAAGGTACGCAAATGCTTTGTACAATAAATGCTGGGGCTCAATACCACGAGGGATTGTTATTCAAAGGGTCTAGGGCTTGGCTCAGAGACAGCACATCTCCTCTAGGAGGCAGTGGGACCTCCCAGCAATTACCCCTCTCACACCCTTGCTCCTCTATAAGGCAGAGATTCTACAAAGCTGGGAAATGGGTGCAAGCTTCCCTTAGGCTGGGTAGGGAGCCAGGGTGAAGAGTCTCGAAAAGGTAGGGGTGGGGGTCAGAGAGGAGCCCAGCAGGGCTGCTGCACAGAGCTAAGGAGGTCCTGCCCCGAATGCTGGTGCCTGGCCCAGGGGGTGTATGAAGGTTGGAATTCAGCTATGAGCCCTGCCGTGGAGCTATGTGCGCCCAAACCAGAGGATGGCAAAGGAACTATCTGGGCTAGCGGGACCCCTGGTCCAAGCTGAGAGGCCTTTGCCAAGGAGAGGTGTGGGGCTGGTTGCATTTAACAGGATCCCCAGGATTCTTACCAGCATTTTCATCTTAGACCCATCAGCCACATACATCCTAAGCCAGTGTATGCTCCATAGTCAAGGGTCCTGGAGCCAGACGGGAGGGGAGGGTTGGCAGAGAAGGACCCTCAGAAGGATAAGGATGGAGATTGCAAAGCAAGACACCAAAAAGGAGGCAAGAGGGGCAGGCAGGTTCAGGAGCCTTTATTGAGGGTCCTCATGGGAGGCGCCGGGGCTGTGGAGCCTAGTGCTGGACTCTCCGAATGGACTGCAGCTGCCCAGTGTGGGCCTGCGTGCCGAATTCACTGTAGTTACGGAACTCCCCGCTGTGGCGGTCCTGCTCCAATACATACTGGTAGCCCCGGTAGCCTGGGTACTGGTAGGCCACCCACCTAGGCCAGTGAAGGCACAGGGGTGGTAAGTAGGCTCTGCCCCCACCCCCCCATGTCCTCCACGGCTGGTCCTCCTTTCTCAGCTCCGAATCCCCAGCTCCAAAACTATGGCTTCTGTTTTCCCTACATGGATCTCTCCCTGCCCTGTCCACTGCTCCAGGTCTTCCTAACACCTTCTTCATCTTGTCTCCTATTCCCACCCTCCATCGCCCCCTCACCCATGTTTTCAATCCCTTCCTCTACCCCACGTTGCCCCCCTGACTCATTCTCCTATTACCTGCCCCATCCCTCCCAGTCTGTCTCCATCATCTCACTTCCCCTTGCCTCTCAGTCTCCCATGACCTCACTCCCCCTGTCCCCTAGCCCCCAGTGTCTCTCTTTATTGTGTCTCTTAGCACCCCCATCACTTTTCCCCACCCTCCTCCCTGGTCCCCACCCTCCTCCCTGCTCTTCTTCCCTGTTCCAGTCCCAGGACTCACGCTCCAGAGCTGACTTTGAGGGAACCCACATCCTTGCTGGCCCAGCCCATGGAAGGCAGGGATGGGTAGTCATCATTGAGTTCAAACTTGCAGCCCTGGAAGTTTTCCCCCTCAAAAAGTGTCACACGGCTGTCACTGTGGTTCTGAGGCACAAGAAAGTAGGGGTGGACAGGTCAGGCCCTCCAAAGAGGATACATTCTCAGCCCAACTCCCCCAACACTCTGCCCAGCATAAGCTGTAATGACACAGGGTCAATAAACACACCCAGAGTTCACTCCATCAGCTCCATATCAGTCTGGGAAGCTGGGATGCTCAGAGGTCCCCAGCCTGGTCCCTTCTATGGCTTTGGATTGAGGTGGTGAGACTGAGGGGGGTGTTCCCAGAGACACTTCCACATCAGGGGTAGAGAGCATCTTTTGACATATACATGTTTTGCAGGAGGAAAATCAGAGGTCCTGAGGGAAATCTGGTCCACTAAGCAAGACAGTTTCCCTAAGGAAGCATTGACTATCAATCCCCTGCCCAGCACCCTGGGCATAGCCTCTCATAGGGTAGGACCCAGAGAAGGGTGGAGAGAAAAGTCGGAACGTACAGGCCGGGGCATCAGTGTTTGTTGAGTCTGGGCTCCCATTGTCCCAGGGCCTTCCCCCTGCAGGGCTCCTTGGCCTCCTGGGATGGAGAAACTGGGCTGAGTCAGCACCTGCTTTCTGTCCTCCACCACACAGCCCCAGGCCTCACCAGTAGGGTAGATAAATCGGCAGAAATGGGAAGTGAGATCCTCCCCTCCAATGTATTTGATTCATTACCAACCCCTTCCCCCCAAACACACACACAGAGACTAACCCCTTCTCAGCCTTGATCCCTGATTGAGTTCTATTCTCATGTTAACCTTTGTGACCAGGGTCAAATCACTTTGCCCTCTGAGCCCCATTTCCACACCTATGTATGAGGTTAAGAGCAGTCACCCCACCTCACAGTGCCGTGTGACAACAGAAGCGCTCGCTGACATGTGCGGACCTGTGGACGACTGGGTGTGAGGAACGGGGCTCAAGACTGGCACGGTCTCGGGGCTGTCCGTGGTGCTGATTTCCGATGCTTGGCTTAGGCCCACGTTCCAAAATTTCTGAGACCTCTCTGGTTCTGGGAAGTAATGCCACTCCTACCCATCTAGGAGTTGTGTTTACACCCCCCCGTACAGTGAGTGGACAGTCTTTCCAGGTACTGTGGTGGGGCCGGGGCCTGGAGCTAGGAGCTAGGATGCAGAGGAGGAGGGGGAGGGCTGTGCTCACCGCGCAGAGCACTGGCCGGAAGGACAGCAGCTGGTCGCTGTGGTGGCCGCCACTGCCGCTCCAGGCACTCCAGCGAGGATAGTCGCCTTTCTCCAGAATGAACTGCTGTCCCTGGAAGTCGGGGTACTCGAAGGCCACCCAACTGGGGAAAGATAATGTAAGCTGCAAGGCATCTGCCTCATGCCTCATGCATTCCTCCCCCTCCCCCTTGCTTTTACAGAACCGATCTTTGTCTCCACCCAAGGCCTTTCCCTTAACACACCCATCACAAGGCAACCCAGCCCCTCTAGAGGCTAAAGACCCTAAACCGGCTGCTATCTGGGGTTTGAGGGGTCCAGGCTTCCAGCTCAGGGCCCCCAGGCTGCAAGGAATTTTCCAGTCCTCGAAGATCACCCGACCAAGCACTCCTACCGCAAGGATTTTGGCCCCTGCAAAGGTAGGTGTAGGAACCCCCCTAACCTGCGGTAGCAAACTGCAATAGCTCAGGGGCCTCAGCTTTCTTGAGGGCCCCAGTCTCTAGGAGACCGGGGTGGGGCGAGCGGAAGGGATTTGGCTTCTTTTGCTAAACGAAGCTTAGGGCCATCTAACTTTGGAAGGGACAGAATTACACTGGGAACCCCTTCAGGGTTCAGGCTGGCCCCACGGAGTCCCGCAAAGGGTCGCTTCTCGCCTTTATCCCTTTAGCTCACACGAGGATACAATCTGTCTCATGATTTGTTTTGGGGCAGGTGGGGAGTTTTGAGGACGCCTAGATATGTTCCACGTTGCTGGGTCTCTCTCAGCCAGGGCTTACATACAGTCTGGGGAATGGAGGACTGGGAGCCGAGGACCCCGTCTCGCAGCTTGCGCCAGGGGAGCCTGGTGCCCCCCAACCCAGCCCAACCGCGCCGGGGCATCACTCACGCGCCATTTTCCACCTTGACCGAGCGCACCCGGCGCAGGCCTACGCGCTCGCCGATGTTGGTGCAGTCGCTCAGCAGCCGGCTGCGGCGGCCCTGGAAGTCCTCCTCATCCCAAAGCGTGAGGCTGGCGGGCGCTGGGCCCTGCGCAGGGGCGCTGCTCATGCCGCTGCAGACAGGGACGGGACCAAGCGCTCAGCGTCTCGAGAGCCCACTCCCCGCCCAGGCCCGCCCAGGCCCGCCCAACCCCGATGGGAGGTGAAGGACCGCGGGCTGGACCCTGGCCGCTAGCGGCTTTTCCCCATCTCTTCCTCCCCGGCCCGAAGAGACCGCGCCCCAGCACCGAGTATTCACCGGGTGGGTGAGCGCGGTACTGACGGAAGCGGAGAGGCTGCGCGCGAGCTGGGCGGGCGTGCGGGGCTTTATACTAGGCCTCGCCCCCTCTCCGCACCCTCTCCCGCTGCGGTGGGGGGGAGCTGAGTCAGCGGGCAAGCTGCGGTCAGCTCTGGTGTCCCCGTGGCAGCCGCGGCCTCTCCCGCAACCGCTGACCTGGCCGCAGCCCTCGGGGATTACAATAGAAAGTGCTGAGACACATGTCCGGCGCTCGCCACAGCCGAGGCTGACTCCGCTTTTTCTTTTTGGGGGGCCTGAGCCAGGCCGAGACCTTCAGGGATAGAGGTACCAGGCCACCCGGTGGCCACCCCGCTAAAACCGCGCTTTCCTGGCTCGAGATGTGGAAGTTCTTCCCAGCGTCTAAACTCCTTTTCTTTAGAGGTCGAGGCCTCTCTTTGGGGCGACGCGAGGGAGGAAGTAGACAAGGCTCCCTATAAGAGACTTTCCTCACGACCCTCAGCCCTCTTTTCCCTGGAGGGTGGGCCATCGCGGCCCGTTTCTTCCCAAGATCGAGTCCCCGGACCCGGTGCTGAGCTCCCGAAGTTTTCTTGCGCGGAGGTGCTGAGAAGAGGCGATGACCAGGACTCGCCGCAAGGCGGCGCTAAGTGCAGGAAACGTAAAACGCCCAAGGGAAGGCACGGATTTGCAAAGCGTTCAGGGAGTGGCTCGCTACCGAACCTCTCAACCTCAGCGCAGCCGGAACCGTGGCGCTTCCAGCCACCCGACAGAGCTCCCAGTTTTGGGGCCTCCGGCCACGACGTCAGCCTGAGATCTAGCAGCTGATTATTGAGCGCCTAGTTCGGGCCAGACCCTCTACTCAGAGCTTTTACGTGCGTGATCTCAGCTAATTGTAGCACCGACCAGTTGAGGCAGGCGGTGTTATTGCCTTGCATTTCACAGATGATCCTGCGGCCCAGAAGGGTACCGGAAGGCAGTTGGGGAGGTGTCACAGCTGAGAAGCGGCCCAGTTGAGGTGTGAACCTGGGTTTCTGTTTTGACTATAAGGCTTACTTAGGCTCTTACCCCCAATCCCACTGCCTTGTAAGGTCGGGGGAGGGGGGAAGGTTGGGTGTGGGGAGGGAGAAATTTAGGGGGAAAGGCTTGGGGCCCCAGGGAAGTTCTAGGGAGAAATTTCCTCACAACTTGCAACAGAATTTCCTAACCTTCATGGCTGTCAAGGAGACACAAAGGCTCCTGGCAGAATTGTGAGTGTTCCTTAATGGAGGGCGTATTCCAGCAGAAGTGGAGGGGTGAGTAAGAAGGAAACTAATATTTTGTTGTTCCCATGAACCTTTTAGACTCAACAGTCCAAAGTGGTAAGTTTCGGTGAACAGATGTGGAAATTGAGGCTTGGGAGGTACAGGGCCTTTTCCAAGTCCACATGGCTAGCTAGTGTCAGAGCAAGATTAAAATTTAGACCTTTTGACTCCAAAGCCAGTGCTCTTGCCACCCAACCTCCTGTGACTAAAAGGGCTCACAGGCCAGATGCAGCTGCCCCAAATCCGGAAGTCTAGTTAAGCTGGCTTCTATGCTTTCTCCCAACTGCCAAGCTCACTCCAGCCTCAGAGCCTTTGCATTTGTTGCTCCTGTTACCTGGAGCGTCTTAGTCTCAAGATCTTGGCATGCTGGCTCCTTTCTTTACCACCTGGATGATGCTGTTCCTTACTGTCCATCACATCACCCTATTTTCTTTATAGCATTTATTACTCTGTAAAGTTGTCTTTTTCATCTTTTGTGTATGGCTGTACTGAGTGTTTCCTTTTGTACTAGACTGTAAGCTCCATTTAAAGGGGCAGGGGCTGTGTCAGTCTCGTTTTCAGTTGTTATCCTCCAACCTAGCACAGTGCTGGACACATAGTAGGTGCTCAATAAAACTTCTCGAATGAGTGAGTGAACAGGGTGGTCAGGTTGGGCCAAATGTCCATGGGGGAAGGGGTGTAGAGGAAATTCTCCAGTGAGAGTGGGGGGTGACGGTTTGCCCATCCCACAGACCTCCCCACCCCTGAACAGGCACTGGGGGAAATTAGAGTCTCCATTGAGTCTCACTTTTCACTGGTGAGTAATTGCTGTCAAGGATCACAACATGTGTGAAAGTGAATGCCAAAAGTACAAGGCCCTATAACATATAGAGTAAAGCCCAGTTTGGAGGTTTTAAGTCAGAGCAGGGACAGCCACAACCAGGTTTGACTGCAGATGTGGTCAGAACCATGCGCAGTCCCCTGACTCCCTATGCTAGAGGGGGTTTGGACAAATAGGGTATAATTTTCCCCAAACCCCAAAAGGGGAAATACAAGCTATAGAGGGAGGCAAGAAACAGTCCTGGGCTGTTCGTGACCCGGCAGTTTGTCTCGGTTTCACAAGTTAGGGCTATCGCAGCGGTGAGAAGTGAGGGACCGAATCTCTTCCCTTCCTTCTCTCTTCCTCCCCCATCTCTATCCAGCAATTCTGAATTATGCCACCAGGGGGGGCGCGCGGGCCGCTCTGGGTGGAACGCCGGAGCTGTGGGGACGGGGGGCGGGGAAAGGAAGCGGGAGTTGATCTGAGGCTGAGGTCGGGAGGGGCGCCCGTGGCGAGTGTGTCAGGCTGTGCGTCTGCGCTGGTCAGTGACGCGGTCACCCAGTCTAGTCCCGAGGGTGCGAGGGTGGCTGTCAGAGGGTGGACGCTGTGTTTTCGGGAGCTAGTGCTGGGAGGGCAGTTTCCGTGTTGGTGGGACCACCGTATTCCACAGGAGGAGTGTGTGTGTGTGTGTGTGTGTGTGTGTGTGTGTGTGTGTGTGTGTCATCGCTCCTCTCCTAGTCCTATATTCTGATCTTGGCTCTGCACTAAGTAGCTGTGTGGCACTAGCTAGCTTCTCCCCTCCTCTGACTCAGTTCCCTCATCGGGAAAATGGTGTGTAGGTCCCACTGCCAATACAGGAGAGTCCATGGCTTTCAGTTCTACCTGTCTTCACCAGCTCTCTCAGAAATGGGCACACCCACCGACACTGCCAATAGCCAGTTACCCAGATCTCTAGACTCTCTCAGGCTCCCCACATCCCTCCAGACCCCTCCCTGGCTCTGGGCCTCATAATCATCAAGAAAGGGAAGAATGAGCCACTGGGGGGAACGGGCTGTCAGTCAGCCCTTACAGGTGTGCTAGAATGGGGCTCCGGGATCCCTGTCCCTTTTCTCTACTATGGACCCCCTTCTGGCCTCCTTTCTCTACCAGGCTGGTCCACCTCCAGCCCCCCTTCCGTCCCCCAGCAGCTGGTCCTGTTTGTTTTCCCAGATCAGTTGTGCTCAGAGCTTCCTGAAGGATGGATGCACAGGTGGCTTTGTTTGCCGGCTCAGCACCCTCACCCCTTCCTTCTCCACATCCACAGCCTCAGCCTCCGGGCATGGGGAAGGGGGAGGAGTTAGACAAAAAAACAAGTGTCCCCAGGTCTACACATTCAAGAGACCTCACTCAAGATCTCGTAGGGAATCTCATTACCCGAAGAGAACTCCCCACCCCCACCCTGTCCAGTGCTTCATCTCATATAGGGACCTTTGGTCGCACTTAAGAATCCTCAGGACCCACCCCCCCATGATTCTGCCAAAGCACCCATCCCATAAGGTACACTAAGATCCCACAGAGAAGCCCTCAGACTCAGTCCTGTGTTCTCAGTGAGGCCCTGTATCCCACTCAGATCTCCATCCCATATGGGGAAATGTAGATCTGACAAAGAAACCCTTAAACCCAATCCTGGACTCTCATCCAGGTCTCCATCGCAGGTAAAATCCCCAGAGAAGTGACGTCTCGCTTGTATAGGACCCCATCCCTCGAGCAGCCCAACTTCACAGTACTGATGGGCAGCTTAGAGGGTCCTGGTGGCCAAAGTCTTCTCAAGTCGGCCTGCTCCCACCCCTTTCCCTCATTTCACTGGGAAATCAGCCAGGGCTTTGGTGACTGAAGGTGCAAATCCTGTGAATGTGGTGCCTTCCCCCACCCTGTACCATCACCAGCCCCTCCTTTGCAGCCCTGCTCCTCCACTCCCCACCCCCACCCCAGCTCCTGGGAGCCAGGAACAGCAGTGAGTACCTTCCCTGGGGCTGTGAGGTCTGGTCTCCTGGGAGACAGAGATAACGCGGGTGAGAGACTAGCTCAGCTCAGGCTGGGTCCGACAGCTGGGCCTGAAAGAGGTGGGTCCTGACGGGGTGAGAGCCCCACCCACACAGACTCATTGTCGTGTCCCTCTATCAACAGAGCCCCTCTTCTCTGCCCCTCAGTGGGGATGGAGAACTGGCCCCCATCCAGGGAGATGGGAGGCAGCTTTCACCACCACCCACTCACCCAGGCACAAAGCCACAGGGCTTGCACAGGGCGGCAGGGAGAGGGCACACACGTGCGCAGGTTCACATGGGCGGAAGCTACATGCATCACATGTGAACAGTCTCCTTCTAGGATTCAGTAGACACCTCAGTGGTCAAACTCATTTATGGGCAGACATTTGTTCACTCACTTATTCCTTAAATATTTAATAAAATGTACTATGTGCCAGGCACCGTGGTGGGTGCCTTGTGTACTTTCATGTGCACACAACCCACTCCACAGTTGCCTAGAGGAGATCATCTCAGTCACCCACTCAAGATCACACAGACACTGAAGGGTTAAGAGTGAGGGCTCTGGAGTCACACTGCTGCCTGGGTTCAAATCCAAGTTCCACTGCTTATAAATTGGATGAACTTGTCCTCCACTACTCAGATTTTCCCCCTGAAAAATGGGAATGATAGTTTTTAAAACTGTTGTAAAGATTTAAATGCCTGTAAAACCCAGAACTAGCCTGCAGTAGGCATCAAATAAATGTTCGCTGTTACAGCTGTGGTTATAACTGGCTTTGCTGCCTAGTTCTCCGTATCCCCCTGGGGCTGGGCTGGGTTGTAGGGAGGAGTCGGGTAGCAGGCATAGCGGCATCTCCTGTCCCGAGAAGCCAGCCTAGCACTCAGGATGGGGAGCCTTCCTGCTTCACTCCATTAGAGCCGCTCTACTGATGAGCTCAGTTGGAGAGGGTCGGGGGGTATCCCAATTTCCTTTGTTTTTGTTCAAATCTCTGCTGTCTGGGTGGAACCGGTGACCTGACTTCCGGTCCTGGTGCTTTTCCTGGCTCCATATGTGGCCTTGGGCAGGTCATTCCCCATCTTGGGGCCACAGTTTTGTACCTGAAAACTAAGCTAATTGCTGATCCTGGAAGGGCCTCCCAGCCCTGACTCCTGTGATCCTGTGATGCTTCGGGAAGGGAAGGCTCCCTTCCCTCCCCACCGAGCCTCTGCCTGCACCCCGACTCCCCACTCCCCACTTTTCTCACACACACCTGGCCTAGCCCGAATGAGGGGGTGAGTTGCCACTGTCGTCATGGGGACTAATCTCCGAGAAGGTCAGTGAGGCTCTGCTTCTGCCTCGGCTGGGTTGGGGATTAGCGCCTGTGTGCAAGCCCTCCCGTCCCCCCAGTGCCTCCACTCCCAGGTCTCCACACTGTTACATAGACCCTGGGCAGCCTCCACACCCAGAAGTTCCACGGCTGGGCCAGAATCAGCAGGTGGGTAGTGGGGCCAGGGCAGCTGCCACAGCTGTCTGTCCAGCTGTGGCCAAGAGAGAAAGCGGGAGAGATCGAGTCAGATCCATGCCCCTCACTACTCACATGGCCTGAGCTGTGTCCCTCTTCACCTTCTGCCCTTTAATGGGGGGAGATTGGTCTCCCAAGATAGGGGTATCACCTCTACTTCCAGCCCTGGCTCACGTTTGCCGGTCACATAGAAGCCACCTCTTTCTCCTTTGTTGTGGGTAATTTCCCCATCCCGACGTGGGGTGGGATGGAGGCTGTTTGCACATAGCCTCCCCCTTCCCCCTCACATGCTGTCTCTTCCATCCCTGGTTACCCTGACCTCTGACCCAGCAACTTCAAATCCCATCTCTCTGGAGTGTACATCCCTTGTTATCTCACACTGCCTCTGTATCTCTGGTCTCTCTCTAGCTCTCACTTTCACAATCTGGGGTCGGGGGGGAAGCGGTGTCTGCAGCCTCTCTGGACCCTGAAATCTTCCACACCCTCTGGGCTGCACCCTCTGTCTGTCCCTCTGTGCTTCTGCTTGGATTCTCCACTCTCTTGCTCATCCTTCTCCACTCTCCATTTCTCATGGGCAGGTCCCTGGTCCCCCTATGGCCAGCCACACTCCAACTGCTCTTTCCCTTTTTCCGCTTCCTCCATTACCTGTCCCCTCCCCCGCTCAGGGTGCTGACAGGGATGACAGGAAGCAGGCTCCGGCTTCGAGCAGGAAGGGGGAGGGGTGGGGGCCCGCCTCGAACACCAGCTGCTGAGCACCCCCTTCCCCAAGCCTTGCACCTGCAGGGCTGCCTGGCGCCTGGAGACTCCGCCCCTGGCCAGGCAGGGGAGGATGGACCTGGAGGAGAGGCCAGATCCTCGGCCACGTCCAGGAAATGCGGGTCTACGGGATGGGGGGAGTGGAGGTCTGGGGAAATTGCCGCCCCCCGCAGCGGGGGAAGAGGCAGTGGCTCTCTGTCACAAGGGCAGACCCCAGCCCACTGGTGGCCTCATTCTTCTCACCCCCCCCCAGGACTGCTGTGTGTGTGTGTGTGTGTTGGGGGACGGTCATTCCAAGGGGAGACCTTTTGTTGTGCAGCCCCAGAATCTGGAGTCCTAGCCAGAGGGGGAGTGCTCTAGCCACCTTCCATGTTTGGGGGAGGGGAGAGGAAGCCCTCAGAGACACAGGGAAGATGTGCCAGCACCAGGGCCAGGCGAATCAATCAGTGCCAGGCTGGGAGGCCAGGAGAGGGGCTGCACACACCCAGCCTGGGACCCATGGACTTCCCCTCGCCCTCACGGCCCAGGCTGTTGCACGGAGATTCAGCCTGCAGTCCACCCTCTCCCCGGACCTGCCTGGGATCTGTCAGAGCCATCTCACCCCTCCCCCTCCCTTTCTCTGTGCCAAGGACTCAGCAGATCCTGTGGAGTCTGCGGGTAGTTGGGTGAGGGGTGGCAGTGGAGTGGGGGGAAAGTGGAGGGGGAAAGCCAGCACCCCCAGGAACATTCAAATTGGAGTCAGAAGGGACCAGTGACTCCTGACCCTCATTCCCATCTCCCTGGGGACTGCCTTGGCCTGGGTGTGTGGGGTACAGTCCCTCCCCATAAAGCTTCCTCACCCTTAGGGGAAACTGGGCTCCTTACTGCTGTCCAAGGAGCCTTCCTTCCACCCCTGACCTACAACCGGCCCTTCCCTCCGGGGCTGGCTCAGCATCACCGTCAGTTTTGGGAGGTGGAATGGAGTACACCTGGAATCACAGGGCAGAGGCTCGACTGGGAGCTCAGACTGACCCCAGGCCTCGGTTCTAGGCTCTCCAACCAGGAGGCCAGGGGTCTACGGCAATCTTCATCCTCCTCCCCCGTGTCAGATCTTAACACTTTGAGTCACTGAAAAGGCGGGTGGTCTGTCCTAGGTTTGGGTTGTGGCTAATGACCCATGGACTCCCACCTAATCTGAGGGCCACTCAGACCTACCCCACCCCCAGCTGACTGAAACAAGAGGCCTCGGGATTATGAAGTTTGGGAAAGGCAGTGAGCTGCAGTGCCTGGGAACCCCATCAGGCAAGGGCTACCGGACCCCGTGTTTGTCCTTTTCGATCAGTCTGTCTGTCTTGAACATGGGAAGACTGAAGGATGGGTCAAGGAGATGGCAGGGAGTGAACCCTCAGGATGTCAGCACCAAAGATATGTGGAGGAGCTGGACTTGATCCACTGTGATTCTAGCTCCCCCCACCCAGATTTTCCACACCTCATAGCTGTTGTTCCAACCCCTTGAGAGCCTCAAACTTTCCAGGTCAGGGGCCTCAAAAGTATTGCTAAAAGCCCAGAAACTAGGGTATGGGGACTGGTGGGACCCACGCGGGAGGCCAGACCAACCCCCCTCATTGCGCAAATGGGGGATGGGGGTTGGAGGAAAGCCCGAGGAGAGGCCATGAAATGACTTGCCCAAGGCCACAGAAGTCGCTGGGACAGAGCCGGACTAGAAGGCGGGTTTTCACCTCCGGAAGGGCTCCTGACCAGGCCCACAGCCCCCCATGCCACCTCCGCCGGCCCGTATTACCCGGAATCGAGCCGGGCAGCCCAGGAATTGCGGACAGGACCAGGCAGTGCGGGCGGGGCCGGATGGGAGCCGGATCTCCCCGGGGAGCGGCGCACAGCCTCTCCGACCCTTATGGCGGCGGCGGCGGCGACAGGTGCTTGCGTGGCGATCGGGCCGGGCCCCCGGGCGGGTGCTGAGAGGCCGCCCCTGCCTCACGCGAGCCGAACGAACAAAACGCTCAGGTCCGGTTTGTGCGAGGGGCTCGTCGCGGGGCGGGAGCGGAGGGCCCGGGGCCAGGCTGTGGCCCTCGGTGGTCTCCTGGTCCTGGTCTTCGGCGAGCGCAGTGCGGCACAGCACTCCGCTAGCTGCCGCCCTCCCCTGCGCGCGTCTGCGGCTGACACGTCGGCGGCCGCAGTGGCCACTACAGGTGCGCACCTGGCCCGCCCCTCCCTTCCTGGCCACCCTCCACCCGGCCGGGCCCTGCCTGGCTTGGTCCCCAGCGCACGCCCCGGAGCTTGTGCCGGAGCCCCGGCTCAGCGCGCTTTATACGGCCTACTCAGTCCCCGCCCCTAGACACACACACACACACACACACACACACACACACACACACACACACACGCACACACACACACACGCACACACACACTCACACCTGTCCGGGCGCCCGTTTGCTCGAGGCAAATATTGACTCAGAGGAGGCGGAGCGCCCCTCTCCCCGCCCTCGCCTAGGCTTTGGGGCCGGAGCTCCTCCGAGGCCTTGGCGGTGGCGGTGGAGGGGGGGGTGTCGGGGACCTGGGCGCCTCTGGAACAACACCAGATGTCACTTTTCCACCCACCTGCCTCGGGGAGGGGAGGGGTGGAGCCGAGGACAGAGGCTGCCAGGCGGAGGTTAGGGGGAACCGGAGGTGGGTATCCTAGGGAAAGTGGGACATCCCCTGGTCTGGGGATTCAGATTCACGATGAGAGTCGTTTAGTAGGGTCTGTGGCCCGCTGTCTAGCGATGATCTCCACCCGCACCCCAGCTTCTAGTTCTTGGCCCTCCGCGAAGTGCCTCGATTTCCCAACCTCAGCAGAGTCCCAGGAGTCCGGCAGATGCCGAGAAAAAGCTAGAGGTGGAAGGGCCGAGCCTCAGAGCAAGCGCGGCGGGGAAAGGGTAGGGGTGGCAATCTTGCTCCGCGGCCACCTGCTGCGCAGACCAGGCCTGGCGCTCGGCTCCTGTCCACCCGGCTCTGCTGGGTCAAAGGCCAGCCAGGCCCCGCCCGAAGCGCCCCCCACTGGCCAGACCAGGTCCAGCGCCTGGCAGCGAGCAGCGAGAACTCTTGCCCACCTGCCGAGCGGAGTGGAGAGGCGCAACCTCCCAGCCCCTAAGTCTCCAATGAGTCGAGGCGGTCCACCTTGGCCGCTTCCACCATCTGTCCCTCTGAGACCGCGCGCGCGAGTTCTTGTCGCGTCGGGGAAATAAAGTTAAGGCAGATATAGAAATAAAGCTATAGATGCTTTACTGGGGGGTGATGGAGAGGGGGGCGGGAGGAACCTAGAGCTGCAAGTCGGAGGGGGTGGGCGCTGGCGTCTGCAAACAGTTGGTGGGGGGCGGCTCAGTCGAGCCGGGCATCTCCGCTTGCTGCGGCCCCGGGGACGCCGCCGGCAGCGAGTCGGGAGTCAGAATCCTGCATGACAGAAAGCTCCAGGTAGGGGGGGTCGGGGAGAGCCTTCCCGCCGAGCCTGCCCGTCCCTGCAGCCCCTCACGCCCCTCCAGCGGCCGCTGGCCCGGGCCCCCCCACCTGGGAACGCTGAGCGGCGGCAGGGCGATGACGCGTGGCCGCGAAGTGAGCACCACCTCCCCGCGGCTCGCCTCCACCAGGATGTTCTGGATCATGTTCTCCAGCAGCGCCTCCTGCAGGCTAACGAAAGCCGGGAGCCTACGGGGCGGGAGGCGGGGGCGCCGGGGTCAGCGCCGCCACCGACCGCGCTCTGGTCCTCCGCTGGCCTCCTCTGGGCTGTATCGTTTGCCGCGTGCTCTACGTGGATTCTCATTTTAACTCCCCGCCCTCCCAACACTATGAGGCATCCTTGTTCCAGTTTTACAGACGTTCAAACTACGGCTTAAACAGACCAAGTTGCCAAACGTCACGCTGCTGGTACACGTGGTGGGATTCGAACCCAGGGAATCGGAGTCCCCATCCCAGGGCCAGGGTTGGGGAAAGGCATCGAGCGGTGAGACGGTGCAGAAGGGACTCCTGGGGAATCCCACCACGGACAGAAAACCCCAGAGCAGCCCCAGGGAAAGGCGGTGCAAGAAGAGGTGGTACTTTTCTCCTGGCTTTAAAAACTCATTTAAGAGACTTTGACGGCTATAATCACCCTCCTGGAAGTGGAGTGATGGTAAACGTTAATAGTCTGCTCTTGGAGAAGAAAATTAAAGCTTGGATCGCCATTTCGTAAATACGCCCACTGAGGCCTTAAGCGTCCAACAGTGATGTCAATGAACACTGAGTTGGAAAGAGAAGCTCACACAGGTAGAGCCCCAGCACACCATTGCCTCCTAGGATCCTTCTGCACTTGACCCCGCCCCCCCCAACCCTCACCGTGGTCTGGCTGCTTACCGGCTGATGGCCTCCTTCTCATCCTGCTCTTGCTTCTCCTTCAGTGAGACCTTCAGCTGTTGCTGCCACTGCCATTTCAGGGACTCCTGGGACGTGGGCTGCAGCGTGGGCTTCGGCTCCGTCCAGGGCAACTTCTCTTCCTCCTCCTCCAGGTCCTCCTCTCCCGCCTCTTCCTTCTTCCTCAGCCTCCGTTTGTCTTCCGCCTCCTCTTTGTCTTCGCTGACCTCAGAGCTGCTGGAGGACTGAGACGTGGCTGGAGCTAAGTGCAGGCTGCCGTTCTGGGCTGTGAACCTTGCCGACTGCTCATTCCAGAACTGGCAGAAGTAAGGCATTTGCTCCACCAGGTTTCGGTCCACAGCCTCATGGAAGATCTTGTCCTCCAGCAGACCCCTGGGTGGCAGGGAGGAGGAGAAGGTCCTCACTGAGAGGGCTTGCGGCCCCCTGTGGGGGGCTCTGGCTTCAGGGGTTCCCCAAGGGGTGGTTCTTGGCTACTGTGTCTACAAACAGGTGCTAGGTGTGGGGAGGGGAGCCCCTGATCAGTTGCTCCCTCCCATTCCTTCTTTAGATAAAGGCATCTCTGGGCCCCGTGGATTCTTAAAGGTGAACATTTTATGGTAGAGGAAGAGCCAGGATGTCAGAGTTACACAGATGAGGCCCGGAGCCCTGGAGAGACAGTGAACTGGCTCCAGACCACATCTACCAGCCATGACAAGGCAGAACTCGGGACCCAGCCCTGAGGATCCCTCCAGCCAGCACCATTAGAGCGGTACCGTCCTCAAGGGCCTGGGACCACCAGTGGAAGGATCTTGTGAGGAAGTTCTATCTTTCAGGAAAGGAAGGGCTGGGATTTCAGGGGCTTTGGGTGGACCCAGAATTGACGAATGAACTAGGGAGATGGAGGTGTGAGCGTTTAGGGGGTGGGTGGTCACCTGATTATGGTGGTGAGACAGTCAGTCAGGAGCTGCTTCTCCTGCTTGGAGACAGGGGCCCACTTGTCCGTGGATACTTCCTCACCAGCCTCCAACTCCTCCCTGGGGTACTTCCTCTTTGGCAGCTCCCTGGGGCAGGCCGTGGCATTCTGAGTGGCCTGGGCAAGCCACCACGCTGGGGTCGGGGGGCATGAGCAGTGATGGCGGCTGCCCAGTCATGAGGACACAGGTGAGTTTGGGGCTCCCCCAGCCTTAATCCAACATAGTGCTACTGCATTTGGGGAACCAAGCCCGACTCTCAGAGTTGGCACAAGACCTGGAGGGGCTCCAAGTTGGAAAGGGAAGGAAGGAGGGGAGGCAGGGAGGCCTAAGTGGGTTCCCCAGGGGCTCTGGCTCTTTGCCCCCTCCTCATAAGGGCCTAACAGTAACGGGGGCATTCTGGGCCCAGCAGTGCCCCAGAAGTCCCAGGGATACTGCACGTGCTTCAAGCCCTCAGCAAGGGTTAGGTCTGGGCAGTCCTGTTCTAGAGCGGGAGGGTGGCAGAGAGCAGAGCAAGCAGACCCCTCCCTCCCTGAGAGTTCACCGGTGCAAGAAGTGGCGGGGAAAGTCAGAGAAGAAGTTGGCCAGGAAGTAGTCGGTGGCATGGGCGCGGGCAGTGAGGCCTAAGCTGAGCATCCCTGGCGAGGGCGGCTGGGGGCATGGCCAGCGCGTCTCCTCCTTTGCGATCTTAAGGCTCCAGCTGGTTGGGCAGTTGAGACACCACTGGTTCTTGATGGGGGGCAGCGTCTTTGGGAAAGGGGAGGCATGGATGACAGGGGCTTAGGGACTGCACTCCCATCACTGATGGGTCCCTAGCCCCCCAACCAGGTCTTTTGTGACACCCCTGGCATTTCATCCGCACCCATTGGCACTTTCATCCCTCCCTTCCAGGAGACTAGACCAGAGGTTGGACGTCTCTCTGGAGAGGAAGCAAGGATCCTCTCAAGTTATCCCAAGGAGACAGGCCTGGGCTTATGTCCTCACCCTGTACTTGCTCACAGGTTCACAAGCTGTACAACACGCCCTTCTCTGTGGAAGCAAAGAGACCCCGTGCTTAGGACGCAAGAGGCCTAGAGGGACTCCCCTCTTCCTCCCCTTCCTGCTGACCCACGGAGGGCCTGAAATCAATGTCAGCACCTGCTGCCCCCTTGGTTCTGCCCAACTCCCAGCCACACCCTCTTCCAGAACCTTCCCTAGGGAAGTGCTGCCTGCAGACTTGGAAAATCTGGTTACCTAACTAAAGGAAAGAAATGGAGATGCCACCAAACAATGCAGGCTGCCCCAAGGGTACTTGTCTGGTGCCCTGGAGCTTTGTGGTTTGGCTTGATAAGGAAACAGCCTTCCTTATTAAGCCTTAATTCAGAAATCCCTTCTCCCATAGCCCTCAAGACATGATTTGCCTTCACAGTTGGGCCAGAGGTTCAGAGGGGAGTAGTGTCTCCCTGGGGGTTCAGTGTGGAGTACACAGGGGTGATCGAGGTACAAGAATGCAACCGTGGGGACTTCCCTGCTGGCGCAGTGGTTAAGAATACGCCTGCCAATGCAAGGGTCATGGGTTTGAGCTCTGGTCGGGGAAGATGCCACGTGCTGGAGAGCAACTAAGCCCGTGCGCCACATCTACTGAGCCTGCGCGCCACAGCTACTGAGGCCCGCGTGCCTAGAGCCCGTGCTCCGCAACAAGAGAAGCCACTGCAATAAGAAGCAACACAACGAAGAGTAGACCCTGCTCACTGCAACTAGAGAAAGCCCGCATGTAGCAATGAAGACCCAACGCAGACAAAAAAAAAGAATGCAACCGTGGGGAGGAGGATCCAAGGTGGATACTTTGTATCAATTATTATCAGTCTCCCCTGCATAAATAGTAATAGCCCATGTTTAGCGAGTGCTTACTGGGCGCCAGGCACTGTTGTAGGCACTTTACATGCATTAACTCATTTAATCCTCGCAGCAGTGCCACAAAGCAGATAACAATTTATTCACATTTTAAAATATTTTGGGGCTTCCATGGTGGTACAGTGGTTAAGAATCCGTCTGCCAATGAAGGGGACACGAGTTTGAGCCCTGGTCTGGGAAGATCCCACATGCCACATAGCAACTAAGCCCGTGTGCCACAGCTACTGAGCTTGCGCTCTAGAGCCTGTGAACCACAACTACTGAGCCCGCGTGCCACAACTACTGAAGTCCTCGCGCCTACAGCCGGTGCTCCGCAACAAGAGAAGCCACCGCAATGAGAAGCCCATGCACCGCAATGAAGAGTAGCCCCCGCTCGCCGCAACTAGAGAAAGCCCGCATGCAGCAATGAAAACCCAATGCAGCCAAAAATAAATAAATAAAATAAATTTTAAAAAGAATAAAATAAAATATTTTAACAACTTTTCTTTGAACATTTTTTTTTTGGCCATGCTGCACAGCTTGTGGGATCTCCGTTCCCTGACCAGGGATTGAACCCGGGCCATGGCAGTGGAAGCCCAGAATCCTAACCACTAGGCCACCAGGGAACTCCCTTTTTAACCTTCTTAATATGGAAAATTTCAAAAGTATACAAAAGTGGAGAGAGTGCTACAAAGAATCTTCCATTACCCCCCACCCAGCTTCAGCAATTAGCAGTTCATGGCCAATTTTGTCTCATCTATAACTCATCTCTGATTATCTTGAAGCCAGTCTCAGATGTCGTATTACCCCCCATTATACAGTTGAGGGAACTAAGAGGTTAAATAACTTGACTAAGATCACAGAGCTAGAAATCATCAAAGTCAGGAAACAAACCCGGGCAATTTGTTTCCAGAGCCTGTACCTGAAACCACTACACCACACTCTCTTCCATCAGAAGGTGAGCTCTGCCTGGTTTCCCCTGGGTCCCCAGTGTCCAGCACTGGGTGGGTATTCATTAAATACAGGCTACATGAAGCAGGGAATGGTCAGCCAGCTTTCAGTATCCAGAGAGTCTCTTGGGGATGTGCTATGCTTAGCCTAATGAAAGAAATCTAATCTCTTAAGTCAGGCTGACCAGTTTTTTAGGACCACCTCGGATCACCACCTGTGTCCCCTCTGGCAAGGCCAATCGGAAAGCTCTGTGGTGTTCAAAGCCCACCCTGCCCTCATCACCTTTGCTTTCCTATCTGTGATGGTGAACTCCACTTCCTGCCGCACCTTCTCGTCCTCCCAGTCCTGCAGTTCCTTTCGGTACTGAGTCAGGAGTTTCTGCCGGTACACCTGTGGCTCAGGACAAGGAGAGAGAAGACCAAGGTCTGGAGGGCCTTGGCCTGGGTCTGTGCTGTGGGCCCACCACTCTTCCAGAGGTTGGCATTTGCTTCTCTCTGGGGGTCTAGGGATCTCACAGACCACCCCACACCTCAAGACTGGGAGCTGCGCACCATCCCAGCTTCTCGCTAAGGCTGATCCTACCTTGCATACCAGGTCCATGCTATAGAAGCTGGCATGCACTGAGGCCTTCAGGGTCACCACAAACGGGATCGTCTCTTCGGGAGCCACCTTTCCACTCATAGGACTCACAGACACCTATTTATTTGGGGAAGGAGTCTCTGGAGCTTCACAGGGATTGTATGGGACAAGATGGGATAGGGGGTGGGATGGGGTGGGATGGGATGGGATGGGGTGGGATGGGGTGGGATGGGATGGGATGGCATGGGATGGGGTGGAATGGGGTGGGATGGGACGGGGTGAGTCTAGAGCCCCTCTGGAGGTTCTCATTCTGCAAACACAGGGAACTCTCACCTCCCCAAAGTCTAGAGCCTTCCACTGCCAGACAAAGACAATTGTCTCATTCTTGGAGATGTTGTTGAGGAACAGCAGACGGCTGCACTTGCTCTGCACAGGAATGTTCCCCAGGGAGATATGAGACTGGGACAGGAAGACGTTCTGCTGGTGGGGACAACACGGCAGCAACTTCGGGAGGTGAAGAAATACTAAGCATAGCAACCACTACCAGTCACTGAGTGCTTTCAACAGGCCAGGTACCACTGTAGGCAACTGACATGCATTTGATCCTCACAGTGGCCCAATATATAGGCTACTACTATATATAGGCACTACTAACCATCTTCACTTTATAGATGTGCTGCTAAGGTTCAGAGAGCATAAATACTTTTCCAAAGGTCTCTCACAGGCACAGCTGGGATAAACCCTGACAGTCTCACTCTAAAGCCTATGATTTTGACCATTAAAATAGGCTTGGAAGGGCTGAGAAATCAGAATTTGCTTAGAGAAGGCAGAAGTAAAGCCGACAAAGTTTGTCTCTGAAGGATGGTTGTAAATTAGTAGGTGATCAGCTGTTGGCACCTTCACTGGGCACACAGCAGGAGCTGTGTTCTAGGGGTATCTGGAAAGATTGAGGCCGTGGAAGGGGCACTTTCTCTCTGTCTAGACCCTGAATGCCTCCAGAGCTGAGACTTTGTCGGGCTCTTCTCTGTGACCCCACAGTACTCATCCTTCAGTAAGAGTCCAAAGAGGGTAGGAGTGGAAGAGTGGACAGGCAGATGTATTGGTGGATAGTAACTGGATGAGTGCATGGATGGATGGATGGAGAGATACATGGATGAATAAACAGGCATGTGGATCAGTGAGGAAATGGATGGATGTGTCAGACCTCCCAACAGCGAGGAGTGTGTGAACTAAAGGTAGTGTTACTGACCCTAGATATTTCAGCAAAATCCACCTACGTCCAGGGGAGAGACTGTTCTATATGAAGATAATATCTCAGTGCCCTAGAATGGCAGAGCTTCTTTTTACTCTTTTCAATACCTCCATCCCAATGCCCAGAGGCAAGGGCGGGTGGAGGGCCCTGCAGCAGGTGGAGTGGCTGGAGCAGGAACACCTGTGGGCACTAGGTGGCAGGGTAAGCCTCTCATGGAGCTGGTGCTGCCTCCTAAATCTGGAGGAGGGCTGGTTCCAGGTTCACCTCTGTATCCCTCCCTTCTCAACTCCATCTCTTCTTTCGCAGCCTCCCCACCCCTCCGCAGTGGACACCCTGGACCCTCAGTCTCCTCCTAGGCCTCAGGCCTTCCCAGATCCCTTCCCCCTACCTGTCCAGGAACCATCAGCCTCGAGTGGATGGAGCTATTGTCCCATGAGGAGATGTTGTGGAATGGGGCTGTGTCGCCCATGATGTGAGGGTCATAGCCCACTCCCTGGAAGCGGATGATGGCTGAGTTCCATCCCAGGATGTGTATGGGCACATCCACCTGGGAAGTTAGGAAGGTGGGGGAAGGCACTGGTCAGAGCAAGGCCTGCTGGGGAGGCCACCTCCAACCCCCCGCCCCAAGCCCGTGTTAGCCCAGGCTGCTGCTCACCATGTAGGTCTTGGCCTCAATAGGTGAGAAGATCCAGAAGACGCGAGCAGTTGTGCCTGGCTGGATCTCCCCTTTGGGGTTGAGGCAGCAGAAGACGGGGTGATCAAAATTTTTTTCCTGAACCTGCGACAGGATGCTGGTCTGGATCTCATATGTCACGGGCACCGAGCCACCGTTATACAGCTCATAAATCTGCAGGGGGAAGGAACAGGGAAATCTCCACACCAGCTCTGGGCTGCAATGCAGAGAGCCTGGGATTCTGTGTCCACTGTAGGAGGGCAGGTTGATCCCCATGATGTCACCCTTACAGTCCCAGAGCTCCCTTAAATACCTCTGATTTCCCGTATGGCTTGATCACCCAAGAAGTATATAACTATATTTTCAACCTGTGACATTTAAGTATAATCTGTAATTCTTATTTTATTTGCTCTCAACTTACCTTAGTCAAGGTATAAGGGGACACTAATGCTTGTGTCCCTAGTGTTGGAATTCAGGGGGATGTCCATGCATACACCATCCAGACCCTTCATCGTTTTCTAAGCTCTCATTCTAATTACCTGTGAGGCTGCCACTCCATGTCTGCCATTAGAGGTCGTTGTGCTTACGGGCAGATAAGGGAGCAGAAGGAAGATATGAGGTCCCCCAAGACTAACTCCACAGTTGGGGAATCACAGAACGGCCTGCCTGAAACCAGAGATCTGGTCCAAGCCTCCATGTTAGAGATGAGAAAACGGAAGACAGTGAGAATAAAGAGTTTGTCTGGATTTAGGTCCAGCCCCTCATCTTTCTCAGCACCCACCCCTGAATGCGCTGATGCTCTTTCTCTAGCTTGGACCACCCTCTGAGCTTCAGACCTGGTATCCAACTACTACTAAACAACTCCTCCTGGTTGTCTCATAGGCCTCTTAAATTCAGCCAAAACCCAACTCTTCACTCTAAAACCTATTCCTCCCCCTAGTGTATCTTGTTTCAGCAAATGGCACTACATATTTCCAGTGGCTCAAACTAGGAATCCAATACATTTTTCGTCCATCCCTTTCTCTTACTTCCCAGATCCAATCCCCAGCAAGTCCCAGGGATTCTGTCTTCAAAATGTAAATTAAATCTGTTCACTTCTCTGTTTCCTCTGCTCTCTTGCATGTCCAGGCCACCATCTTTCATCATCTTACGAACGAAAAAGGAAGTTTGGCTGTAGTTGTGGAGTTTGGCTGGAGGTACAACTGGGTCTTCTCCAGATCTGGGGGCCTTTTCCATTGTCTATGTTCAGGGCCATGGGGGAGTGGTCTGATCTCTCTGGAAAGCTTTCCAGGAGGCATGTGAGTCTCTGCCTTCTCTTTTGAGGGTCTGGGCTTCTGGGTGGGGCTTCTGGGAAGCCAGTGGTGTAAAGGGTGGTGTAAGGCAGTGGGCAGAGCTCGGGACTATGAGATCCCCTCTCAGGTCTAGGAAGCCCATTCCTGTGCCTCTCGGCTGAGTGGCTAGAGGCCCCTGCCCAGAAACACAAGGGCTTCTCGATTGTTAGAAATTTCAGAGTGATGAAGTGTTTGTGAAAATACTATATCCTCTCTTGGAGATTTCCAATGTACATTTTCAGAACAAAGGAAACTGATTCCTTCCAATTAATAAATAAAATTCTATAGCTTTGAGGATTTACATTCTAGCTTTTCATGCTCCAGACAGATGCCCTTTTTGGGGCAGTGATTTTCAAACTGTGACTGAGACCCATTAGTAAGCAGGTCATGAAACCAATTTATCAGGTCATGTCCAGCATTTAAAAAATGGAACAGGGCTTCCCTGGTGGTGCAGTGGTTAAGAACACGCCTGCCAATGCAGGGGACACGGGTTCGAGCCCTGGTCCTGGAAGATCCCACGTGCCACGGAGCAACTAAGCCCGTGCGCCACAACTACTGAGCCTGCGCTCTAGAGCCCGTGAGCCACAACTAATGAGCCCGCACGCCACAACTACTGAAGCCCGTGCGCCTAGAGCCTGTGCTCCGCAACAAGAGAAGCCACCGCAATGAGAAGCCTGCGCACTGCAACGAACAGCAGCCCCCGCTCGCCGCAACTAGAAGGAAGCCCGCGTGCAGCAATGAAGACCCAACACAGCCAAAAATAAAAATAAGTAAAATAAAATAAATAAAACATTTTAAAAAATGGAACAGAATAAAATAAAAAAGAAAACATCAGAGTACTTAGCATGGAGTGGTGCACGTACTGATTTGTTTTGTTTCAGTTGTATGTGTATGTATGTATTGGGTTTTCCAAAATATATTAGTATGGCTCATGGTCAAAGAAGTTTGAAAAACCCTGTGTTAGAGGAAGGAACTCCCTGCTTTTGCATGGGAATGAGGCCTGGCAAAAGGTTTAGAACCAGTGCCAAGAAGCTGAAGCCTCTTGCCTTGGGTCTCTCCCAGTTGCCCAGTCTTGGGGTTCAACCTGTCACCCCACCTCTTAGAGTGAGGGCAGGGTCCTTGTCATCCTGTCAAGGGCTGATACAGATACACAGAGATCAATACTGAAGCCTCCTGGTGACCAGGACAATGTACCACTGACCTGCCTTGGGGGCAGTGTGTCGCCGATGGGGACGGGGATGAACTGATGGCTGGTGGAAGTGAAGTGCACGTACTTCTGCTCCAGCTTCACTGTCACACCTATGAAATTTAGCTGGAAATAGAAAGCCTGTGAGTAGCATCCTTCCCTGGGAGGAACTGAAGTACCCAGCAGAGAGATCTGGACCCCATCTCTCTGGGGAGCACCGCTCCCTGTGCCTCTCTCTTGGTTTTCCAGGACAGGACCAGGGCTGGGCCTCACCAGGATCTCCCGGCCATGGGACACCTTGAAGAGGACCGGGAGGCGATCAGTGCCAATGAACAGGTGGCTGGAAGGGAAGAGAGAGTCTGGGATGAGTTACTGAGCCCTGGTACGAGTGGAAGAACAAGCGGTCATGGCACACCTATGGCTTTGGGGCAGCTATGTGGAAACCCTTGAGCTGGGATGGGGCAAGAGGAAAATTAAACTTCCCCTGCAGGTGGGAAGGCGGGGCCTTCTCAGGGTGGTGGCCACTCAGGATACCCTGGAGTCACACAGTGCAAGGCCAGCGTCCTCCAGGAGTCGGGGGGAAGGGGGTCTCCAGGACTGGAAGTGCAGGGCGGGCGGTGGGGGCAGCACCTGTATTTGAACTCCACCATCTGCTCTTGCCCAGGACTCAGGCTCCCAGCCTTGGGGCTGATGGAGAATATGCAATTGTCCTGCACGCACATTTGGTGCAGTTCAGTGCAGTCAAAGTCCACCTGCTCTGCCCACAGCTCCAGGTCGATCTGCTGGTCACTTGGGAAGAGGAAGGCCCTGGGAAAGGGGTGCAAAGCAGAAGGGGTGGAGTCGCTCAGTCAGAGCAGAGGCAGGAGCTCTGAGCCCCAGGCAGGATGGATGGAGGCCTTTTCTTCATCCCCCAGTAGGCAAGCTGTCCCATGCATGGCCAGGCAAATGCGGCAGTTGTGGATCCTCATTTCATAATGGCCCCCAAACCCAGGAAGAGAAGCAGGGTCCTGGTGACTAAATGGAAAGCGGAGATTGGGGCTCGCATTGTGGGTGCCAGGGGTCAGGGTGCTGCTTGTATATGTGGGCCACTTTGAGCTGGGCACTGACCCTGGAGGGGTTTGTGTGACAAGCTGTTAGGAAGGGCCATTTGAGCCACCTAGAAATGCCAGCAGCACCAACCAGGGGTCCCCAAGAGGGCTGGTAGTCTTGAACCCAAAGCAAGGCTGGGCATAGAATGAGTGCCCCTGTAATGCCTGGTGCTGTATAAAGCAGATACTGCCCTCTAAATGGTGACCAAATAAGTGACCAAGGGGTCCCAAGGTCACAATCTGAAAAGAAGGATCCCTGCGCTCTCAGAGGGATGACACAGAACTGTCCTCAAAACGGGCAGAGGTTAGGAAGAGGGAACGGCCAGAAGGGGGAAAGGAAACAGCCAACACATCTGAAAAGGCTCAAGGGGAGTTGGGAAATGCAAATCAAAACTCCCTTGGGGCTTCCCTGGTGGTGCAGTGGTTGAGAGTTCGGGAAGATCCCACATGCCACGGAGCGGCTGGGCCCGTGAGCCACAACTACTGAGCCTGCGCATCCGGAGCCTGTGCTCCGCAACAAGAGAGGCTACGACAGTGAGAGGCCCGCGCACCACGATGAAGAGTGGCCCCCGCTTGCCGCAACTGGAGAAAGCCCTCGCACAGAAACGAAGACCCAACGCAGCCAAATACATAAATAAATAATAATTTAAAATGAACATCTGGTTAAAAAAAAACAAAAACTCCCTTGAATCAATCTTAAATATTTTCACATCTGAATCGTGACAAATAGTTACATCCACTGCTGGTAAGTTTAGAAAGAACGACATCTTCGAACACCGGAGAGAAGAAATTGCTACCACCTTTTGTTGTAGGAATTATGACAGCATCTTTTAGAATAAAAAGTGCATAGAATAAAAAATGCCCTTTGACTCAGAAATTCTATTTGGGGGAGCTAAGCTGCAGAAATAAACGTTAAGTGTGCAGGCAGGCAGGCATGCACACACGCGCACACACAGACACACATACTCACGCAAGGATGTTTATTACAACTTTGTTAGTGATGGCAAAAAATATTAAAAAGCACTGGGGAAGAAAAAAGCACTGGGAACAACTAATGTCATCTAATAAAGGAGTGGTTTTAAAACGTAAGGGCCATTCATATTACGGAATACTATGCAACTATTAAAAAGAATGAGTTAGATCTATATGTCTTTTTTTTTAATTTATTTATTTATTTTTGCGGTACGCGGGCCTCTCACTGCTGTGTCCTCTCCCGTTGCGGAGCACAGGCTCCGGACGCGCAGGCTCAGCGGCCATGGCTCACGGGCCCAGCCGCTCCGCGGCATGTGGGGTCTTCCCGGACCGGGGCACGAACCCGCGTCCCCTGCATCGGCAGGCGGACTCTCAACCACTGCGCCACCAGGGAAGCCTTATATGTCTTGATCTTTATTGATCTATAGGAAATGTTACTGACATAATGCTGAGGGAAAAGGTTATTGCGATAACGCTGAGCAGAGAGTAATACGTGTAACATCATGCCATTATGGTAAAAGAAATGAAAGGGTAGCTGCGTCCCTGTGTCTGTGCCTTGTACCAGTGCTGAGAGCGGAAGCTCATGCCAAACCCTCCAGGGCAGACTAGAGAGGGAGCTGGGGTGTTCCTTACTTTTCTTGCATCACCCTCGTATTGTTTGACTTGCTACAGGCGAATAAGCTGTTTGGTCATTTTATTTGCGGGATATTGATCAGCCGCAGAACTGGTGATCTTGATACTTCGGGGATGTCTGGATGGTTTCCCTCTTGGCCCTCACCCAGTCTCCCTCCAAATGATCGCAGCCCCCTTTTCCCTGCCAGTCCTCTGGTGTGGGCCCCCATGTTGGGACTGTGGAAGCCTGCCAACCTGTCCCCCTGCCTCAATCCACGAATCCTTCTCAGAAGGAGAAGGACTCCAAGGCCCTGCCCGTCCCCCTATCAACGTTGCAGCCACTCTGTGGCCTCTTCTCTTACCCATGTCCGTGCTACACCCTCCGTCTGGGAGGCTCATCGCAGCCTCTCTTGCCTCCGCTCCCTGGGTTGCAGGTCTAGCTTGGCTGTAGCTTTCTCCAGGAAGACTTTCTCATGTGCCCACCCCCACCTACCACTTCCAAAACTGAGGCAAGTGACTGCACAAGCCTCTTTCACAGCACTTGTCACCCTGCACCCAAAGGCCAGCCCGCCCCACCTGGAGGGCAGGGCCTGGGCTCATCTGCGTCGCTATTCTGAGCTCTGGGCCTGGAGCCTACACCTGGGAAGCCCCAGTCAACATTTAGCCAATGACTTAATGAATGAGTGAGGGAACAGATGATGTTAACCCGTATATCTGATGCCTGTGAGGGATCACCCCTTAAATGCACGGCAGCTTTTCTGTCCTGCCTGCTGCTGCCTGCAGGCCAAGTCCACACTCCCCATTTCTTACTGGTCTTGGCAGGAATAAAACCTTCGGTCTGTTCCTTATGAGTTTAGCAGAGACCCGGCTAGAATTTTCAAAAATAGCCTTCTAAGAAATTGAAAGGAAACACAACAACACAGAAAGCCTAGGAGAGTCAAGCCTTCCAAGGAAGGTTCCCCGCGTTTGGAATCCGGGAACAAGCACGGACTGCCTTCCTGAACCTCCAATGATGTCCCAATGGACGGCCCAGCTCGGTGGGCACTCTGCCCGGCTTTCCTCCCGCCCCAGTTTCCAACAACCTGGACCCTCTCCATAGAGAGTGTGAGCTGGCTTGCTCCTACACAAATACACACGCATGCACAATCCACCAAGGTACCCTGCTCCACACCAGGACCCAGGCCAGCGCCGCTTTTCCTGCCCCCACTCCTGAGCCCTGCAGGGCCTGGCTCCCAGCCACTCAAACAACCCAGGGAATGGCAGATCCAGAGCTCCAGGCGGGCCCTGGGCCTTCCCCACCAGCCTGCCAAGCTTCCCAGTCACTCAGGGCCAGGAGCCCCGAGTTACTCACAGTCCCGGCCCTTCTCAGACAGAAGCCGCCTAATAAGTCAGCTCCCCCGGCATCCTCCACCACCGGGAGGGGCAGGACAACCCGGAGAGTACAGGGTGGCCACCGCACCCCGGATGATGCAGCCCCCCACCAGCCTCACCCACGCGCACCCCATGGCTCGGCTCAGGCAGGAAGGTTCCTGAGATCACAGATGCCCACCCCCTGCATATGTTCACCCTTATCCACTCACTGCCATGCCCAGGCTGGGCCCCTGGCTCTCTCCCCCAAGCCTGACCCAGATGGGGACACTTCTTTCTCACCTCCATCTAGCCAAGCAAAGTTGGAAGTCGTCAAAAGGAAGTTTACTAGGAAATCAAGGCGCGTGGCAGAGGAAGGGAGGGAAAAAAAGAAATGGCACTGGCATGGAAACAGGATGCTTACTGGGCACCAGTTTGGGGCCCCAGTGGGAGGAAAGCCAAGCACAGGAAGGGCCCAGCTTGGCGGGCTCAGGTCTCCAGGCCTGGGCCCCCTGTGATTGGGGAAGTGCAGCCTGCCCCGTGGCTAGCCTCGACCCTTACTGCAGCTCACCTGGCTTTGCTTAGCCCTGTCATCTCCCTGACAACGGCGCTGTGGCCGCAGAGCACTGTCCTTCCCTGCCAGAGACCCTCAACTCGCCCCTGTGCAGGCCCGGCCCCCATTGGCCTGGGGCTCTGTCGGGGCTGCCCCAGCGCCTAGCACAATGCCTGGGACGCAGGAGCACCTCGCAGCTTCCTGCTGACTAACCAGTGCAGGCAGGGATTCTGGAGTTGGGACAAATCTGGGCTTGAACTTGGCTCTGCCTCTAATGGCTGAATGCTCTTGGTTGAGTCCTTAGCCTCCCATCTGTGAAAGAGTCAGCAGAGGGGGATTTTTTTCACAGGGTCGGTGTGAGGCTCGGAGGAGAAGAGGCTCATAAAGGCCAGTGGCTAGCATGCAGCAGATGCGTGACGGTTACTTCCCATTTCTTAAGCTCTGAAGATGACCCTGTCAGTCTCCATAGGGTGATTCGACCATTTCTGAGCCTGTGGACCCGACTCAGCCAGTGACAGGTCTGGTGTCCTGCTGGGCGACCCTAGTCCCACCCTGGCCTCTACATCCTTCAGTGGGGGCGGGGGGCACACTTCACAGACACCAGGCATCCAGGGCTACCACCAGCAAGAGAAGGCCTCCAAGCCCCTGTCCCCCAGGCCCCCCGGGCCCCCCCTCTGTACCAGTCCAGGGGCACCACTCCACTGTTCTTCAGGGCCAGGAGCACCACAGAGGGTGGGGCATCTATTGGTGCTGCCCCAAAATTGAAGTTGAGCTTCAGAGGGGTGAAGAAAGAGGGGATCTGGCTGGTGCTGTGTGGAGCAGAGAAATGGTCTCAGAAACAGGGCTGGGGACAGGATGGGGCCCATCCAGGGATGGCTGGCTTAGCACCCATCTCCCCACAGGTGGGAATTGGAGAATCTGGGACTCGGGGGCAGGAGTGGGTCAGCACTTTAGACCTCAAGCCCATCCCTGCCTTCTCCATGCTCCTCCGGGGATGGGCAGGAATTGGGGAGGAGATAGGGAGCCCCTTCTTTGACAGGGCCTGGGGCTGAGGGCATGGACGGAAAGCTCCAAGAACATCCCCAGACAGGCCCTGCCTCTCCCCCAGGCCCACCTCACCTGTGCCGGGTGGGCACTTTGTAGGTGAGTTCCCAGGGGGTGGGGTCGCGCTCCAAGTAACTGTTGAGCAGGTCTAGGGAGAAGAGGCGCCACAGGTGCTTCCGGGTGATGCCCTCGGCACTGCCCGTGGAGCAGATATCCAGGATGGAGAGGAGGGGGTACACGGCCATCAGGGACACGCGACACAGCTCCTGCTTCTCCCCAACCTTGTTATCTGGGGGAAAGCGGTGTGGGAGAGAGGGGTGGGCTCACCTCCCAACTCCTCTGGGGCGGGGCGTACAGGCTGAGGATGCAGGGGTCCTGGGAAACCTGTCCCAGGACCCTTGTCAGGAGCAGACTCTGGGATGCTTCCAACAATAGCCAAACTTTATCTGATACTTTCTATGGACCAGGCACTGTCCTAAGAGCTTGGCAAACACCACTGTGCACTGTTTTCAAACTATTGATAATACTTACTAATGGCTTTATTGAGATATAATCTATATGCCATAAAATTAACCCTTTTAACACATACAATTCAGTGATGTTTTTTGTATATTCAGAGTTGTGCAACCATCACCACAAATTTTAGAACGTTTTCAGGCTTTCCCAAAGAAACCCAGTACCAAGTAGCTGTCACTCTCCGTTCACCCCTGGCAACCACTAATCTACTTTCTGTCTCTGTAGATTTGCCTACTCTGGGTGTTTCACATAAATGGAATCATAAAATGTGTAGCTTTTTGTGACTGGCTCCTTTCACTTGGCGTAATGTTTTCAAGGTTTGCCCATGTGGTAACATGTACTTTATTTTTTTGCCTGTGCACCATTATTATCCCCATTTTACAGATGTGGAAACTGAGGCATAGGGAGGTTAAACAAGTCACTAAGATTACATGGCTAATAAGTGCTGAGGCCAGGATCCAATTCCAGGGAGTCCAACACTCCTGTGCTGGACTCCTGTCAGGCAGCCCCGGGGCAGGATGGTAACAACCTCGTTTTATGAAGGAGGAAACTGAGGCCCAGGGCAGCTGAGGATTTGCTTACGATCCCACAGTAAATCAGCACAGCGCCCAGCCCTTCGCGTTGAGTCCTCCACAGCTCAGGCACACACAAACGGACACCCACACATACAGATGTGGTTGGTATACACCAGACACCCAAAGGCACACCCTGGCACACTCACACCCACTCTGCCAGCTCTGTCTGAACCCTCGGCATCCTCCCACCCCAAGTCCTGCTCACACAGTCCTCCCCCTTTCCTCCCTGGTCCTGACTCTCCGTGCCAGATGGCCCAGGTACCTCTGTGGGAGAGGAGAGAGTAGTTGATGGTCCAGGAGTACTGGGAACAGTGTTTGGGACAGGCAGTCAGGCAGATGGTGTCCTGGGACCGGGGCGGCATGCTCCCCTCTGTGCGGTCCAGCTGCAGAGCTGCTCAGGAATGACCAGGTGGGGTCAAGGGCAGAGGAGGCCCTCAGTGCAGCCCAGGGAGGTCCAGCCTTTCCTCTTGCTCCACCCCAGATACTCTCCCCTGGACCAGCATTGCTCTGGTTAGAGAGCAGGCCCTGAGCCAGGAAATGGGGAGCAGAGTGCTTCCTCCAGATCAAGACAGTGTGAGGACGTGTCTTGGTGTCACTGGCATCTACTGAGCACTTTGCGCCACCTAGCTGCCCGGTGAGGCAGGCTCCACCAGCAGCCCCATTTTACAGATGAGGGAGTTGAGGCTCAGAGAGGACGATCACCCGGCAACGCCACACATCTAGGAAGTGGAAGCACCACGTTTTAAGCACTGCTCTGCCTGCCCCTGAACCATGGTCTGGTTAACCAGTCTTAACCAGCGCCCCTCATTGCCTGCCTCCCAGCCCAGTCCCGCCCAGGCCTGAGTACCGAGGGGGCCATTGCCGACAGCCTCAGGGCTGCACTGCTCCAGGAACAGGCGGTAATAGAGGGTGCAGTTGCCGTCATTCAGAAGCACCAGCATCCTGGTCTGCTCGCTGTTCACCAGCACGTTCCCAAAGTCCAGCTCCTTTTCCTTTGCCTGAGGGCCAGAGTCAGCCAGGCTGGGGCGGGGGGCTCCCCCAGATCCACGGCCCCGTCTTTCCCAGCGCTGGCCTCAGAGAATCCCCAAGGAAGGGCAGGTTCATGCACTCTGGGGCCTTCCCTCCCGCAGGTGCCCTGGTCCCCTGCCCCCTCCCCTCCCCGCCGGGGTCCTCCCACTCACGGAGAGGCTGCTGCTGGTGCCCATGCCCACCAGCCGGAGCATGTAGTGGGTGGTGGTGGAGGGCTTGGTGTTTGGGGGCAGGCCAGCTTCCCAGACCCACATCCCCACTCGGAACAGGTACTTGATCTCCTCCAGAGGGCTGAAGGTCCACGTCAGCGTCTGGGGTCACAAAGATTAGCCCTGCATGGGGGTCTCTGGGAACCCCTGCCCAGGCTCTTGGACCTCTAAGGTCCCGCTGCAGGATATCAGGCTATGGTAACCCATCCTGAGTGTCTCCCCGTACCAGGCACTTACACACATCATGTTATCTCCCTTAGCCCCTCGATCCCTTAGCCCCACGAGGTAAGTGGTATTCTTTTAGTGCCTCATTGTCTGATGAGAAACCGGAGACTCAGAGAACTGGGGTAACTTGCCCAAGGTCACACAGCTATTGAGGGCGCTTGGCAGGAGCTGGGGTGTGAACTCTTGAGGTTGACTCCCAAGTCTGTGTGGTCTCTCGCCTTGCAGGTTACTACCCCCGGCTTCTAACAGACACCGTGTGTTGATGGTTCTTGGCTCAAGTTTGGCCTCCCCAACTAAGAGGCCCTAGACCAGGGATGGGAGGCTGCTAGTTTGGGCCCCCCCATGCCCCCCGCCAGGGACCCGCCACTTTGACGTCGGCGAGCCCTCTTCCTCACTCCTTAATGGTAGCCACCCATTTGTCTCCACACCGTCTTCCAGTGATCTCTCCACGGTGGGGACCAGGGATGGAGAGTGGACTCCTTTCTGGGCACTGACATCAGAAACCCTGCTTCAAGTCCCAGCTTTGCACCTCCTAACTCACAGTCTCAGTAAATGGCTATTTTTCCCCTCTAAGTCTCAATTCTTCTTTGTAAAATGGGGGTGTGGTAACAATCATACCGACGCATAAGGCTGGAAGAAATGACTGTGGATTGAATGGGAGGGTAAGCCTGCCCCCTGGTAGGCATGAGTAAGAGATGCTGGTGAAGGTGTGGTTGACGGGCCCCTTCCCTCTGGCCCTCGGCAGTGTGGCAGGGCACTCACAAGGCTCTCATTGGACTGGATAATCCCCCTGGTGGGCTGCACAGCCAGCATCTTCCGGTGCTGCTGGGAGACCCTCCACTCAAACTCCAGAGGTAGACGCGACGGGTTTTGGAAGGTGAAGAGGCTGGTGGAGGAGCAACCCACACAGGTGGGCTTGAAGAAGACGCTTTTACAGGTGTCCAGCTTCAGCTGCAGCGGCTCCTCCCGGCTCTGCATGCATACCTCCTGGGGCCAGTGAAGGGAGGACAGTGCCCTGGCATCACCCTGAAGCCCTGGCTCCCCCAAAAGTCACGGGCGGGCAGCTTTTCCCCCCTCGGAGAGAGCAGCAAAAGGCCCTCTACCAGCCTGCGCACGGGCAGCTTCTGTCAAAGGCAGAGTATGTAGTGACTGACCCAGGAGATAAGGAAAAGAACTCAGGGACTGAAAGAGGATGTACAGACCATTTCATGGGCCAGACATGGGTCCAACACCCTGGACCCTTTCCCTGCCCTGGCCCCAAACACCCTTCTACCACCTGCAGATATGAGTCTTGGGTTGCCCCCAGTCCTTCCTTGGGGACCTCTGTACCCCTTTTCTTGTCCCGACCCCATAAGGTGGACAGAAAGGGTCCTGAGGATAGCTGTTCCCAGATGTGGCCGAGGGGTCCTCTCCCTGCTGTGCCACTTCCTGGAGGAGGAATAGCCCCTGAGCTACTTTAGGGGAGCTTTAGAGGCCAGTCCCAGAATATGGCTTTGAAAAAGGAAGCCCCAGACTATGGCCCCCTCCCGAGGACCCAGTCCTTACCCCTGCCTCCTACCTTGAGATACTGGGGGCAGAAATTGAACTGCAAGTAGAAAACATGCTGCTTCCAGGAGGTGCCCTTGGGGTAGGTAGAGATGAGGAAGATCTGGTGGGCCCCAGGGAGCACGAAGCCTGAGCTGGGCCGTAGGGAGACGTCCGAGCTGCTTCTGGGGTCCAGGTGGAAGGTCAGCAGCGTGGAGCCTGTGTTGGTCAGAAGCAGACTGCGGTAGGAGGGCTCACTGGGGGACACTGCAGGAAAGAGCTGGGGTGCGAGAGAAGAGGGACCCACGCTCAGATCTACACACCCTGCCCATCCCCGCCTCACACACATACACTCAGGGAAGTCTGTGTGGGCTTGGGTGGAGCCACCTCTCGGGAGATCCAAGATGCCTCTACACAACCCAGTCAGTGCCGTGGGGGCGGGGAATGGAGGAACACAGCTTGGCACCAAAAAATGCTTCTGTCCTCCAGAGACCTCCAGGCAGAGAGATGGGATGGCCACAGGAACAGGCTCCGGGAAACTCAGGCCCCTGAGACCCCCCCACCCCAAGTTTCTTCCATCTTAGGGCGCCCTCAAATCATGCTTTGGAGAACCCAGTTTCCAAGATCTTGGTCCAGAAGCTCTGGGGGCAAGCAGCCCCTTCTAGAGGATTCTCATGCTGGTAGCTGAGGGGAACCCCACTCTGGGAAAGGGAAGGCCCCAGAAATCCCAGCTTCCAAACATTCCTTAAGCATTTAGGGTGTGGCCAGCACCAGGCAAAGAGCTGGGCCGGGTACCAAACACAAGGCTGGAATCGCTGCCCTGGGTGCCGCATCCAGCTGGGGCGATGAGCACCGTGCGTGAGGCAGTGGGGGTAGGGGGCAACACGGGCCCAGAATCTGCTGGATTTTAGTAAAGGCCACACACTGCTACGAGGAACTGGCCGAGGGAAAGGGGTGGGAGTCAGGGTCAGCGAGGAGGCCCCTGTGCCGTCAGGAGGGCTTTGGGAAGGGGTGCCCTCGAGCAGAAGTATAACTAGTGGGGGGGGCAAGACCACCCCAAGCACATTGTCCAAAAGTGGCATCTTTCTAGCAACATGAGGCGTGCGGGAAGTGCAGACAGATGAAAAGACTGACGATGGAAATGGAAGCTGGGAAGAGGCATCGAAGGAGAAACCAGGATTAGAACTTGGCCGCCTGGCTCTAGAATCTATGTTTCTCAGCCTTGTGGCGTCCTGGGGCTCAGGTCAGATGGGGCCTCCAAGGGCCCTTCTGAGAGACCTGGGAACGATGACTCCCTGAGGATGGGGCTAAACCGGGGGCGGGCTCTGCGACCCCTCCAGAGCTGGATGATCCCCACCGGCAGGGGCTCATGACGTGGGTGGTCATATCCCTAGCAGGCACTCAGTAAACACAGCGAATGGAGGAGCTGGAGACTTTTAAACCTGAGTGAGAGGACCGGGGAGTATTTCAGACGGGGCAGGCCGGAGCCATAGGTCTAAGCCCCAGCCTCTTCCCGGTCCCCGTGCTGTGGTCCAGGAGAGAGTCCTTGATGGGCGCAGAGCCCCAGGGGCTGGCAGTGGGGAGGTTGGGACGGCCAGGGAGGGTGCTTGACATGTTTCTGAGGCCATCAGAGACAGGAGAGGGATCTGCAGGCCACGGCAGAAGCCAGGCTCCCCTGTTCCACCTCCCACCGCTGCTGGGGCCACGCTCACCTTGGGGGCATCCAGGGTATACTGAGGGATGTGGTGCTCCAAGTCAGCACAATAACTGTGGCCTCGTGCCCGGAGCCTCAGGCACCAGGACGGGCACACAGTGCAGTCCTCTTCGATATTGTTGTAGCTCCGCAGGACCTGCAGGAGGGCCGGACCCATGGATAGGCTGAGTCCTGTGTCTGACCCTGTGGGGCACCCCAGCTTGCCTGCCCTGTACTGCAGGAGCCCTACATGGGGCCCAGAGGGAGGGGCCCTCTGAGAAGACAGTGCGTAGAACAGCAGTCATAGCAGCCCCTCCAGCTGTGCGCCAGGCCCTGCCCTGAGCACTCAGCAAACGTGCTCTTTGATCCTCCCAGCCAGACGAGGGTGGGGCTGAGATGTGAAAGCAGCATTCACCCTGCAGGAATGTGCCCAGAGAGCACTGGCCAACAGAAATATAATGCAAGCCACAAGTGTGAGCCGCAAACGGCATTTTAAATGTTCTAGTCCCAGCAATCCCACTACTGGGCATATACCCTGAGAAAACCAGAATTCAAAAAGAGTCATGTACCACAATGTTCATTGCAGCTCTATTTACAATAGCCAGGGCACGGAAGCAACCTAAGTGTCCATCAACAGATGAATGGATAAAGAAGATGTGGCACATATATACAATGGAATATTACTCAGCCATAAAAGGAAACGAAATTGAGTTATTTGCAGTGAGGTGGATGGACCTAGAGTCTGTCATACAGAGTGAAGTAAGTCAGAAAGAGAAAAACAAATACCACATGCTAACACATATATATGGAATATTAAAAAAAAATGGTTCTGAAGAACCTAGGGGCAGGACAGGAATAAAGACGCAGATGTAGAGAATGGACTTGAGGACACGGGGAGGGGGAAGGGTAAGCTGGGACGAAGTGAGAGAGTGGCATGGACATATATACACTACCAAACGTAAAATAGATAGCTAGTGGGAAGCAGCCGCACAGGGAGATCTGCTCGTTGCTTTGTGACCACCTAGAGGGATGGGATAGGGAGGGTGGGAGGGAGAGGCAAGAGGGAGGAGATATGGGGATATATGTATACGCATAGCTGATTCACTTTGTTATACAGCAGAAACACACCATTGTAAAGCAATTATACTCCGATAAAGATGTTAAAAGATAAATAAATAAAAAGTAAATGTTCTAGTAGCCACATCAACAAGGTGAAACGCATAAAATTTATTCAACAATACATTTTATTTAACCCAGCTGATCCAAAATCTTTTCATTTCAACGTATAATCGATATATAAGTGATGCAGGAGGCATTTTGCATTCTTTTGTGCTAAGTCTTAGAAATCAGTGTGTCTCCCCCCTTTACAGCACATCTGTTTGGACTAGACACAGTACAAGTACTCAGCAGCCACATGTGGCTGGCGATTGGCATATCGGACAGCGCAGCGTTATAGCCTGTAGCCTAAAAGTCTGACAGGCTCAGCCAAGCCAGGTGTCCACAGCCTTATTCCTACGAACTTCTGAGTCCCGCCACTGCCAAGATATTAGAACAGAGACAACTAAAGACTCAGCTTTGGAAAAACTTCTCAGAAGTTTGGATATGCTCCCAAGTTCATAGATGAAAAGACCAGGGCTCAGAGGCATTAAGGGACGTGCCCAAGGTCACAGAGCTGGTAAGGGACTCTGACCTTGACTGCACAGCTCTCCTCTTCCCTGAGCCCCAGCACCCAGCCACTGGGAGAGAACAGCAGGGTGGGTAGAGCAGAGAAAGGAGGGAAAGGGCAGGATGGACTGGAGATGAGGAGGGAGCGACACATCTGGGGCTAAGAGATGTGGCTGGGACAGCCTGGTCAAGGGAAGTTGGACTAGAAGCCGCTCCCTACACGCACCTAATCACCAGGTGCCCCTGACTCCGCCCCCCAGGCCCTAGTTCCTGCCCACAGCTCTTTTAGAGGGACCACTTCCTACTTCAAGGACTAGAGGGAGGCCAGGAGCCACCCCGCCACACCAGCCAGGAGCCCCAGGAAACTATGTGCACCAAAATTTCCCAAAGGGCTTGAGCCCCACTGAGTTCTCCCTCTGGAGGGGTGGGAGGCACATGTGAGTGAGACATAATCAGCTGGGTCAAGAAGCCCCTCGGCCAAGGCGGGCCATGAGCCTGGGAAAACACAGACCGCTAAGGCTGCAGTCCAGCCAAGGAGACAAGAAGAGGGAGCAGAGCCTGGCACAGAGAGGATGGATCCTACATCACCCCGTCACCCCCTCCGACCCCATAGCCTGCCATTCAGCCTCCAGGGCAGAGAACCCACCTTCCCCCTCTCATCTGCCCACACACCTTATAGACAGCAAAGGCTTCAAGCTCCACGGCGTACAGGCAGTTGGGGTGAGGCGGCTGGAAGTGCAAGCGCATGGCTGTGGACTTGAGAGGGGGCACATCGCAGGGGTTTGGAGTCACCCAGAAGGGGCAATCAGCCCTGCGTGTCCAGGCCACAGTGATTTTGCCTTTGGTGTAGTTCATCAGGCACAGGGGGACAGAGTTGGGGTCCTTGGGCCTGGGGCAGGCACCAAAATCCACCTCGACAGGCTCAATGCTGACGGGCGGGGGAAAGATGGCCATGTCGTTGGTGCCGTCGAAGAAGTACTCGGTCATGGGGGGGATGAGGGGATACTGCGGGGCTGGTATGTCCTCCAGGTCCTGTGTGGGGAGAGCCGGTTGCCGGGGGCCCAGCTGCCATTCCTCCTGCCGCTGCCCCTCATCTGCATGCTCCTTTCTGGAAAAGGCTACAAGAGCTCCACACACGTCACCCCCGACTACTAAGGGTACCCACAGGGCTATGGAGCACAGGACTGCCCAAGAATTGAGAAGGGGGCGTGAACCTGGGGAGGGTAGATGGCCCCCGGGGCCCCAGAGGGGTCCATCGAACCTCAGTGGGAACCATCAGGGCACCGTTCTTATCCTGCTCCAGCTTCTTCTCCCTCAGCATGATATCCAGGATGTCAGGCGGGTAGAGCGTCAGGCCCCGCACCAGGTGTGTGCGGTACCAAGCGAGGTGCTGAGGCCTGAGGATGGCTGGCTTTGTGCTGTCCGAGTGACACGTCCCAATCAGGTCGAGGAACAGTGGGTCCTGCGACATTTGTCTGTATGAGGCTAGATTTGAGCCTCTTTGGCCAGAGACCAGCTGGTCAGGGCACAGTTTGTACCACCTTGTCCAGGGGCCCGGGTTGGGGTCGTCACTTCAAGGCCCTCTGCTCTGCACATGCTGCATGGGGCGAGGTCCAGTCCCCCCTACACCAGCCCATTAGCAGCATCAGCAGCAAAGTCCTTGGCCTGGCAGCAGTCACAGCAAGACTGGCCTACCCACCCGGCTCGGAGCGAGCGTTCACATGCCCCTGGCCAAACTCTGGCTCCAAAAGCCAGACTAGGGCTCTGGAGGTGATGATCCAGGCAGACAGCCCTGGAAGTTCCAGAATACAGGGGACTGAGCACCAAGCACTGTCTTCATTACTAGGACTCGGATCAGCCCCTCCAGCTTCCCGGGGAGCCCCTCCTCACCCCCTCCCCCATAGCTCACCTGGTGGTGGATGAAACAGGCCACCCTCCGAAAGTAGATGATGGGGTGAGTGGGCTGGAAGGCACAGTGCAGGGTCACGCGGGCCTTGCCCACCAGGGTCCCAAAGGCAGGTCTGATGTTGAAGACGCTCTCCTGACAGTCGATGTCAAACTGGAAGTGGGCCGTGCAGTCCGACTTGTTCTCAATCCACAGGGACTGCTCCGAGCGCTTCCCGAGGTTGACCCAGCTGAAGTCGACACAATAGTACTGCAGGGACACGTCAGGACCTGGGCGGAGGAGATGGGGGCTCTGTGAGTGGGCCCAGCCACCTGAGTGGGGCTGGGGTATCAGCCTCCCTGAGGCTATGTCAAAGGGTACCACTGATGGGAGGTGGTGCTGCCTGGAGACAGAAGGTTGGGTTGGAAAGGCCTGAGCGGACCACCAGGTCACCAGGGGTGAGCATGGGAACAATATCTCCAGGTGGCTTCAACTGGTTCCTCACTGATTCCACCAGGGGGCAGCAGACACCCAGGCTGAGGGCAAGGAGGCCCTGGGCGACTAGGAGCGGGCACTTGCCAATCCTACGCATGGGTTGCTCCTGTCTCCAGAGGGAGTGCAGTGACCTGGGACTGCCAGTACCTCTACAGAAACCAACGACTTTGAGCAGGGTTTGGGAGGCACAGCCAGAGGGCATGACGGACAAGTAGTCCATAGTCCTGACGTCCAAGGTCTTGGGGTGGAAGAACACTGACACGCATTTCTTCTCTCCTGGGGGCACGATGCCATGGGCCGTGGGGCACGAGAAGGCCTCGTCTTTGGCCAGCATGTCTGGGGCCACTTCAATCCTGAAGGGGGCGCTCACCTACGGGGCCAGGTGGGGACAGGAGGTGGTCAGGTCACAGGGTGGCTCGTCTGTTATTACCAAGGTGCCCCGCCGAGGGGGTGAGGGCAGCTGAAGCCCCACCTGTGCCTCAATCATCAGCTTTGATGGTGGAGCAAGGCTGCCTCTGCCGGGAGGAAGGAATGGGCCGAGCCGTGGGGCCGAGCCGAGCCCCCTACACTGGGACCACCCAGAGGGGGCACCTTTTCCTTTTCTCAAAGGTACCACAAAGGCTGCCTGTGGTCCTGGCATCAGGACACCTTAGGACTTCTCTTGGAGTTGCTCTGGGGCAGGTCAAGGGATACCCCAGCCCAGCCCCAAGCTGACAGGAGAGTGGGACCCCTTTTGACATGAGTGTATCAGCAGACATGGGTACGTGAGGTTGCAACATTCTGTACAGGGGCTGAGTATTAGGAGCACCTGGCCCTGTGGTCCCTGAGTCCTGCCCCCACTCCCCCTATGTGCACAGGACGCATACCACCGATGGGTTATACAGCTTGATCTGCCTCTCAGCGGTGCAGCCCACGGCAACAGAGCCAAAGTGCAACACTTTCTGGATGCCCTCGGCATCCTGGTCCTCCGGGCGCTTCTGCCTTATGCTCACCAGCAGCTGGGCGCATTTGGCTGGGCAGAGAGGGGGGAGTCTTGGGGAGAAATCCACCAGGGCCTCTGTGGCCCCAGCTGAACAGCCCTTCAGAGAAGACGGGGGTCACCAGGGAAACACTGGTCTGCGACACCAAGGAAGACAGAGAAAAGGCAAAGCCTGCAGGGCTCAGGGGAGGGCAGGAGGCTGGAGGAGGTCCCGTGGAGGCCAGAGCAGGGCGGGGGGTGGGGGGGGGGAAGGGGGGAGGGGCACACTGCGGCTTCGATCCCTGCAGAGGACGGGTGAGAGGTCGGGCCTCACCCACAGCCTGCAGCTGGATGCTGCTCTTCTGCTTGCTCCCCTCCCCGTACCAGCACGTGGCCTGAACGTTATAGATGACAGCCATAAGGGGCTGAAAGGTCACCGTGATCCGGCAGGCCTGGCCTGGCTCCAGCAGCCCCGTGGTCGGCAATATCTGGAATGGGCTGGGGGACTCCCAGGTGAAGAAGGTGGGCAGGTCCCTGGAGGGGGTGGGCAGGTTAGAGCCACTGGGCTCACTGATCACTGCCCCTGCTTTAGAAAGGCTGGGATGCCCCCTTTACTCCCCCTATCCTCTTCCACCATCACACAGGCCAGTCTCTCCTGCTCCCAGGAACCCTCCTCACAGTTCTCACTCTTCCCACCTCTGAGCCTCAGCCATGGCCCTCACCCTGTGTTGTCCAGACAGAACCAGGCCTCGGCCATGTCCCCCATGGCACACATGGGCAACTGCAGGGACGGTGGGCAGATCAGATTGTGACAGGGCAGGGTGGCTCTCAGGTCCACACAGAACATCCCCTCTGCTTTCTCAAACCACAGCTGGTCCACGTACTCCTTCTGCAGTGTGGGGGCAGGGAGGCAGAGGCCCTGGTTGATCAGTGGTACCCGGGTGGTACTCAAGGACCACTCACCTGACCCCAGCCCTTGGCCATCCCCTCAACACAACTGCTGAGGGCTGGGCTGGGCTATGGCCCTCCATCTCAGTCTCTGAAGAGAGGGTCAGTTACTTGTGTTCCAGTACCATCTTGGTCTCAGAGATGTAGGGCTTCTTTTGTGAGGAACAAAGTATTTGGGGAAACATTTTGAGAGTAGGAAGAGCCCAAGGAATATAGTGCTTTCTGATGGCCAACACAGTAGCACAGCCTTTTCCCCCAACAACATCCAACTGGGAAGCCCCCTCTATCTAATGAGTTTTGGCTCCAGGTGGTGGGATGTGGGTGTGGTGGGAGAGCTCCTCGCTGCTCTGCCCTACATCCTGCTCTGAGGTCACTGTGCCTGTGTCCCTCCCTGCCCTCCGCTCACCATGGCAGACCTTACCTCTTCCAGGGGCCGGAAGATGATTGGGAGTGAGAGGGTTATGCCTGGGCTCAGGAAGATGGGCTGGGGGATGACCGTGAAGAAGAATTTGGTCTTGGGGGGCCTGTGGGAAGAAGCCAGAGGATAAGCACTTCAGGATCAGAAAACTAGGAGAGGCAGAAAGATTAGGGAAGATTCTGGAAAGCCAAACAGACTTGAATCCGTGGGACCATGGAAGGAGAAACACAGGTGTTCTGTCATAGGAGGAACTGTCTCCCTCATCCTACCACTTCTCTTGCAGACCTTCACTCTCGGATGTCAGAGCACTGAATGAAAAGATACAGGGCCAAGGGAGCAGCACTTGTACCTCAGATGCACATGGTGGTCAGTGGGGTCTGGGATGGGGAAGGCTGCCCTGATTTAACCAAATCCCTGAGCGCTTAGCTGGGGGAAACCAAAGCTGAGAACAGAGGTGCCAGGGATGCATTTCCAAGCAGAGATCTTGGCACAGCTGTAGAGTTCCAGAGTGGGTCAAAACTATAGATTCTGCAGACTTCAAAAATACTAATAGGGGACTTCCCTGGTGGTGTAGTGGTTAAGAACCTGCCTGCCAATGCAGGGGACACGGGTTCGAGGCTGGTCTGGGAAGATCCCACATGCTGTGGAGCAACTAAGCCCGTGTGCCACAACTACACGCCTGCGCTCTAGAGCCCGTAAGCCACAACTACTGAGCCCGTGTGCCACAACTACTGAGCCCGTGTGCCACAACTACTGAAGCCTGTGCACCTACAGCCTGCGCTCTGCAACAAGAGAAGCCATGAGAAGCACGCGCACCGCAATCAAGAGTAGCCCCCGCTCATCCCAACTAGAGAAAGCCCACGCGCAGCAACAAAGACCCAATGCAGCCAAAAATAAATAAATAAATTTATTTATTTTAAAAAATATATTAATAAGAGGCCAATATTATCAAAAAATCTATAGCAATAAGTTCAGATAAAATAAACATATTCCTAGGAATGTATAATTGACCAAAACTGTCTCAAGAATTATACATTTTATGGCCACCCTTTCTAAAAGTATCCAAAAAATTGAATAAATAGTCAAAAATCTTCCCACAAAGAAAACACCAGGCCAGATGGCTTCCCAGCAAGTAGTACCAAGCATCTGATAATCCTTGTCTTCTCTTCCCAACAGCAGAAAACAAGGAAACCCTCCCCACCATATTCTATGAATCCATCATAACGTTGTTATCAAACCCTGACAGTTATGAGAAGAAAGGAAAATTACAGGCTAATATCACCCATAAACAAAATATTGGCAGAAAGAATTTAGCAATCTGTATAAAAAGAATACTCAATCATGACCAAGTTGGGCTTATTCTAGGAATACACAGTTGGTGTAACATTAAAAAAATCAGTTAATGTAATTCACCATATTAACAAATTAAGAGAGAAAAAAATCAAATGATCGTCTCAATAAAGAAAAATATTCAACTTCAACATATGTTTATGACAAAAAGTCTCAGCAACCTAGAAATAGAAGGAAACTTCCTTAACCTGATAAAGTCTAAAAAAAAAAAGAAAGAAAAAACTACAGGAACCATCCAAATTAATGGTGAAACACTGGAATCTTTCATGCTGAGATCATGAACAAAACAATGATGCCTTCTATAACAGCTTCTGTTCAACACTTTCCTTTTCAACAGTGCAGTAAGGAAAGACAAAGAAAGAAAGGAGATAGGGTTAGAAAGGAAGGAAAAATGCCATTTTCGTATAAGATATGAATGTGTATGTGGAAAAAAAGAATTAACAAATACATTATTAGAGTTAACGAGAGAACTTACCAAGGTTTCTGGGCACAAGATTATGGACAAAACATCCATATTTTTTAAAAATGACTTTCTATAAAGCCAGGAACAAGCAGAAAATGAAACAACTTTAAAAGAGATCATACTCAGCATCATCAAAAATATAAAACACTTAGGGATAAATCTAACTAAAGATGTGTAAGACATCTACAGAGAAATATCTATATTTTATTGAGAGACATGAATGAAGACCTAAAGAAATATAAAGATAAACCATGAGTCATGAAAGATAAAAACTGTCATGAAAGACTCAGTTTGGAATGACATCAAGTCTCCCCAAATTAACCTATAGTTTCAAATAAATCCCAATCAAAATCTCAAAAAGTAGTTTATGTGTGTGTGATAAGCTGATTTGAAGACATATATGAAAGTTCAACAGCCCAAGGATAGCCAAGACAATCCTGAATAAGAATGAAGTTGGAAGACTTACACTACAAGATATTCAACATTTATTATAAGCTCTAATAATTAATTCAGGATGATATTTATTGGCCCAGGGAAAGACAAATAGAGCAAGGGAACAAAACAGAGTTCAGAAATGGATCCATACATATATGGACACTTGATATACATCAGTGGTGAGGGAGATCATCAGGGAAGGTATGAACTTTTCAGTGAATGGTGTTGGGACAACTGGACATTTGGTTGAGGAAAAAAAATGTCATTGGATCGCTGCTTGAAACCATTCACAAAAATCAATTCCATATAGATAAAAGACAAATATTAAAGGCAAAATTATAGTCTTTAGAAGATACTATAAGAGAATATCTTCATGACCTAGGTAAGGGTAGAGAAAAACTTCTTAAACAAGATACAAAAAAGCGTCAACCATAAAAGAAAAATATTGGTACATTTGATTCCTTTGAAATTAAGAAATTCTTTTCTTCAAAAGACATGATAGAGTAAAAGACAAGTCACAAAGTGGGAGAAAATATTCACAACACAGAACTGACAAAGGATTAGTATCCTCAACAAGAATTTCTATTTAAAAAAGACATTATAAGGGCAGACAGCAGAAGCAAGAAGAACTACAATCCTGCAGCCTGTGGAACAAAAACCATATTCACAGAAAGATAGACAAGATGAAAAGGCAGAGAGCTATGAACCAGATGAAGGAACAAAATAAAACCCCAGAAAAACAACTAAATGAAGTGGAGATAGGCAACCTTCCAGAAAAAGAATTCAGAATAATGATAGTGAAGATGATCCAGGACCTCGGAAAAAGAATGGAGACAGAGATCGAGAAGATGCAAGAAATGTTTATCAAAGACCTAGAAGAATTACAGAACAAACAAACAGAGATGAACAATACAATAACTGAAATGAAAACTACACTAGAAGGAAACAATAGCAGAATAACTGAGGCAGAAGAATGGATAAGTGACCTGGACGACAGAATGGTGGAATTCACTGCTGCAGAACGGAATAAAGAAACAAGAATGAAAAGAAATGAAGACAGCCTGAGACCTCTGGGACAACATCAAACGCAACAACATTTGCATTATAGGAGTCCCAGAAGGAGAAGAGAGAGAGAAAGGACCCAAGAAAATATTTGAAGAGATTATAGTCGAAAACTTTCCTAACATGGGAAAAGAAATAGCCACCCAAGTCCAGGAAGCGCAGAGAGTCCCATACGGGTTAAACCCAAGGAGAAACACTCTGAGACACATAGTAATCAAACTGGCAAAAATTAAAGACAAATAAAAAGTATTGAAAGCAGCAAGGGAAAACGACAAATAACATACAAGGGAACTCCCATAAGGTTAACAGCTGATTTCTCAGCAGAAACTCTGCAAGCCAGAAGGGAGTGGCATGATATACTTAAAGTGATGAAAGGGAAGAACCTACAACCAAGATTACTCTAGCCAGCAAGTATCTCATCCAGATTTGATGGAGAAATCAAAAGCTTTACAGACAAGCAAAAGCTAAGAGAATTCAGCACCACCAAACCAGCTCTACAACAAATGCTAAAGGAACTTCTCTAACTGGGAAACACAAGAGAAGAAAAGAAACTAAAAAAAAAAAAAAACCAACCCAAAACAATTAAGAAAATGGTCATAGGAACATACATATTGATAATTACCATAAACGTGAATGGATTAAATGCTCCAACCAAAAGACACAGGCTTGCTGAATGGATACAAAAACAAGACCCGTATATATGCTGTCTACAAGAGACCCACTTCAGACCTAGGGACACATACAGACTGACAGTGAGGGGATGGAAAAAGATATTCCATGAAAATGGAAATCAAAAGAAAGCTGGAGTAGCAATTGTCATGTCAGACAAAACAGACTTTAAAATAAAGACTATTACAAGAGACAAGGACACTATATAATGATCAAGGGATCAATCCAAGAAGAAGATATAACAAGTATAAATATATATGCACCCAACATAGGAGCATCTCAATACATAAGGCAACTGCTAACAGCTATAAAAGAGGAAATCGACAGTAATACAATAATAGTGGGGGACTTTAACACCTCACTTACACCAATGGACAGATCAACCAAAATGAAAATAAATAAGGAAACAGAAGCTTTAAATGACACAATAGACCAGATAGATTTAACTGATATTTATAGGACATTCCATCGAAAAACAGCAGATTACACTTTCTTCTCAAGTGCGCATGGAATATTCTCTAAGATAAATCACATCTTGGGTCACAAAACAAGCCTCAGTAAATTTAAGAAAACTGAAATCGTATCAAGTATCTTTTCTGACCACAACGCTATGAGATTAGAAATCAATTACCGGGAAAAAAATGTAAAAAACACAAACATATGGAGGCTAAACAATACATTATTAAATAACCAAGAGATCACTGAAGAAATCAAAGAGGAAATCAAAAAATACCTAGAGACAAATGACAATGAAAACACAATGATCCAAAACCTATGGGATGCAGCAAAAGCAGTTCTAAGAGGGAAGTTTACAGCTATACAAGCTTACCTCAAGAAACAACAAAAATCTCAAATAAACAATCTAATCTTACACCTAAAGGAACTAGAGAAAGAAGAATAAACAAAACCCAAAGTTAGTGGAAGGAAAGAAATCATAAAGATCAGAGCAGAAATAAATGAAATAGAAACAAAGAAAACAATAGCCAAGATCAATAAAACTAAAAGCTGGTTCTTTGAGAAGATAAACAAAGTTGATAAAACATTAGCCAGATTCATCAAGAAAAAGAGGGAGAGGACTCAAATCAATAAAATTAGGAATGAAAACGGAGAAGTTACAACAGACACTGCAGAAATATAGAGCATCCTAAGAGACCACAACAAGCAACTCTATGCCAATAAAATGGACAACATGGAAGAAATGGACAAATTCTTAGAAAGGTATAACTTCCAAGACTGAACCAGGAAGAAATAGAAAATATGAACAGATCAATCACAAGTAATGAAATTGAAACTGTGATTAAAAATCTTGCAACAAACAAAAGTCCAGGACTAGATGCCTTCACAGGTGAATTCTATCAAACATTTAGAGAAGAGATAACACCCATCCTTCTCAAACTCTTCCAAAAAATTGCAGAGGAAGGAACACTCCCAAACACATTCTATGAGGCCACCATCACCCTGATACCAAAATCAGACAAAGATACTACCAAGAAAGAAAATTACAGAGCAATATCACTGATGAATATAGATGAAAAAATCCTCAACAAAACACTAGCAAACAGAATCCAACAACACATTAAAAGGATCGTACACCATGATCAAGTGGGATTTATCCCAGGGATGCAAGGATTCTTCAATATATGCAAATCAATCAATGTGATACACCATATTAACAAATTGAAGAAGAAAAACCATATGATCAGCTCAATAGATGCAGAAAAAGCTTTTGACAAAATTCAATACCCATTTATGATAAAAACTCTCCAGAAAGTGGGCATAGAGGGAACCTACCTCAACATAATAAAGGTCATAAATGACAAACCCACAGCAAACATCATTCTCAACGGTGAAAAACTGAAAGCATTTCCTCTAAGATCAGGAACAAGACAAGGATGTCCACTCTCACCACTATTACTCAACATAGTCTTGGAAGTCCTAGCCACAGCAATCAGAGAAGAAAAAGAAATAAAATGAATACAAATTGGAAAAGAAGTAGAACTGTCACTGTTTGCAGATGACATGATATTGTACATAGAGAATCCTAAAGATGCCACCAGAAAACTACTAGAGCTAATCAATGAATTTGGTAAAGTTGCAGGATACAAAATTAATGCACAGAAATATCTTGCATTTCTATATACTAATGATGAAAAATCTGAAAGAGAAATTAAGGAAACACTCCTATTTATCACTGCAACAAAAAGAATAAAATACCTAGGAATAAACCTACCTAGGGAGACAAAAGACCTGTATGCAGAAAAGTATAAGACACTGATGAAAGAAATTAAAGACGATACCAACAGATGGAGAGATATACCATGTTCTTGGATTAAAAGAATCAATATTGTGAAAATGACTATACTACCCAAAGCAATCTACAGATTCAATGCAATCCCTATCAAATTACCAATGGCATCTTTTATGGAACTAGAACAAAAAAAAATCTTAAAATGTGTATGGAGACACAAAAGACCCCAAATAGCAAAAGCAGTCTTGAGGGAAAAAAACAGAGCTGGAGGAATTAGACTCCCTGACTTCAGACTATACTACAAAGCTACAGTAATCAAGACAGTATGGTACTGGCACAAAAACAGAAACATAGATCAAAGGAACAAGATAGAAAGCCCAGAGATAAACCCACGCACCTACGGTCAACTAATCTATGACAAAGGAGGCAAGGATATACAATGGAGAAAAGACAGTCTCTTTAATAAGTGGTGCTGGGAAAACTGGAGAGTTACATGTAAAAGAATGAAATTAGAACACTCTGTAACACCATACACAAAAATAAACTCAAAATGGATTAGAGACCTAAATGTAAGACTGGACAATATAAAACTCTTAGAGGAAAACATAGGAAGAACACTCTTTGACATAAATCACAGCAACATCTTTTTTGATCCACCTCCTAGAGTAATGGAAATAAAAACAAAAATAAACAAATGGGACCTAATGAAACTTAAAAGCTTTTGCACAGCAAAGGAAACCATAAACAAGACGAAAAGACAACCCTCAGAATGGGAGAAAATATTTGCAAACGAATCAACAGACAAATGATTAATCTCCAAAATATATAAACAGCTCATGCAGCTCAATATTAAAAAAACAAACAACCCAATCCAAAGAAGACATACAGATGGCCAAGATGCACATGAAAAGCTGCTCAACATCACTAATTATTAGAGAAATGCAAATCAAAACTACAATGAGGTATCACCTCATGCCAGTTAGAATGGGCATCATCAGAAAATCAACAAATGCTGAAGAGGGTGTGGAGAAAAGGGAACCCTCTTGCACTGTTGGTGGGAATGTAAATTGATACAGCCACTATGGAGAACAGTATGGAGGTTCCTTAAAAAACTACAAATAGGGCTTCCCTGGTGGCGCAGTGGTTGAGAGTCCGCCTGCCAATGCAGGGGACGCGGGTTCGTGCCCCGGTCCGGGAGGATCCCGCGTGCCGCGGAGCGGCTGGGCCCGTGAGCCATGGCCGCTGGGCCTGCGCGTCCGGAGCCTGTGCTCCGCGGCGGGAGAGGCCGCAGCATTGAGAGGCCCGCGTAACGCAAAAAAAAAAAAAAAAAAAAAAAAAAAAAACTACAAATAGAACTACCATACGACCCAGCAATCCCACTACTGGGCATATACCCTGAGAAAACCATAAATCAAAAAGAGTCATGTACCACAATGTTCATTGCAGCTCTGTTTACAATAGCCAGGACATGGAAGCAACCTAAGTGTCCATCAACAGATGAATGGATAAAGAAGATGTGGCACATAAATACAATGGAATATTACTCAGCCATAAAAAGGAACGAAATTGGGTCATTTGTTGAGACGTGGATGGATCTAGAGACTGTCATACAGAGTGAAGTAAGTCAGAAAGAGAAAAACAAATATCGTATATTAACGCATGTATGTGGAACCTAGAAAAATGGTACAGAAGAACCGGTTTGCAGGGCAGAAGTTGAGACACAGATGTAGAGAACAAACGTATGGACACCAAGGGTTGGGAAAGCCGTGGCGGGGGGGATTGTGGTGTGCTGAATTGGGCGATTGGGATTGACATGTATACACTGATGTGTATAAAATTGATGACTAATAAGAACCTGCTGTATAAAAAAATAAATAAAATTAAATTAAAAAAAAAGGAAAAGACAATCTAGCACAGCAAAGGAAACCATAAACAAAATGAAAAAACAACCCACAGAATGGGAGAAAATATTTGCAAATGAACTGACCGACAAGGGATTAATCTCCCAAATATACAAAAGGCTCATGCAGCTCAATATTGAAAAAGCAAACATCCAATCAAAAAATGGGCAGATCTAAAAAGACATTTCTCCAAGGAAGACATACAGATGGCCAAGAGGCACATGAAAAGATGCTCAACATCACTAATTATTAGAGAAATGCAAATCAAAACTACAGTGAGGTATCACCTCATACCAGTCAGAATGGCCATCATCAAAAAGTCTGCAAACAATACATGCTGGGGAGGGTGTGGAGAAAAGGGAACCTTCCTATACTGTTGGTGGGAATGTAAATTGATACAACCATTATGGAGAACAGTATGGAGTTTCCTTAAAAAACTAAAAATAGAGCTGCCATACGGTCAAGCAATCCCACTCTTGGGCATATATCCGGAGAAAACCATAATGCGAAAAGATACATACACCCCAATGTTCATTGCAGCACTATTTACAATAGCCAGGACATAGAAGCAACCTAAATGTCCATTGACAGAGAAATGGATAAAGAAGATGTGGTACACATATATACAATGGAATATTACTCAGCCATAAAAAAGAATGAAATAACGCCATTTGCAGCAACATGGATGGACCTAGAGAATATAATGCTTAGCGAAATAAGTCAGACAGAGAAAGACAAATTCTGTATGATATCACTTATATGTGCAATCTAAAAAATAAAACAAATGAATGTATATAGCAAAACAGAAACAAACTCACAGATATAGAAAACAAACCAGTGGTTACCAGTGGGGAGAGGGAAGTGGGGAGGGGCAAGATAGGGACATGGGAGACATATACAGTCCCAAACTGGAAACAACCCAAACGTCCCTTAACAGAAGAATGCGTGAATATGGAGAAGCATACATTGGACTATTATACTGTGATGAAAAAGGATGAACTATATCTGCATGTGGATGAGTCTTACGAACATTACTGAGCAAAATAAAAGTGTAACGGGGCCTTCCCTGGTGGCACAGTGGTTGAGAGTCCGCCTGCCGAGGCAGGGGATACGGGTTCGTGCCCCGGTCCGGGAAGATCCCACATGCCGCGGAGCAGCTGGGCCCATGAGCCATGGCCGCTGAGCCTGTGCGTCCGGAGCCTGTGCTCCGCAACGGGAGAGGCCACAACAATGAGAGGCCCGTGTACCGCAAAAAAAAAAAAAAATTGTGTAACAAAGTATACCATGTTATCCCGCTTATATAAAGTTCATAAGGAGGAAAAATTAAACTATAACATTTAGGGATACAAACATAAGTGGTAAAACCTTTTGAGAAAAACAAGAAAATCATTATCATGAAAGACAAGGTATTGGTTGCCTTTATGGGTAGGGAAGGTGTTCCAATGCAGGGGACACATAGTGGGAGAAGGTGAGCTTCAGACACTGTTAGTATTCCATTATTTAATCTGGTCACAATTATTCAACAATTATTCAAATTGTACTCTCAACAATTATTCAAGCTGTACATGTTTTATATACTCTTCTGGTTTTATATGACATTTTAAAAGTGTGTTTTTTAAGAGTGGCTGCTTTGGGGGCTTGAAGGCTCAGGGGCTTAGTCTCTGATCGCTCATACTGGTACCTGTACTTTATCTTCTGGATTTTCAAGGATAGATTTTTCAGAACTAGGTTCTTGGTGATCTCCTTCCCCAACTCCCAGCCTTTCCACTGAAGCTCCTCAGCCACCTCAATGCCCCAGATGACCCTCTTCTTCACTTTGTCCTGCTTCTTTGGGAAGCACTTCTGAGTATCCATGGAACTGGCAGGCTGTCTGGTCGGCAGGGAGAAAGGGGAGAGGCAAGTGGGATAGGATTCAAAGACCCAGAGAATGGGCAAAGATCTCCCCACCTCCAGAAAGTAATGAATCACACCACTCTTCACCCCTGGGGGATGGTCTGGAGAGAGAAGGTGAGGGGCGGGTAGGCGAGTCAGATATTACCTCTTCTGAGGTCACTGGAATGGGTTTCCAACTAGATTCCCAGAGACCCTGCCCATGAAGCCTTCCCTGGCCACCGCACGGGCCATTCCACCTGGCACACTCAGCAGCCTTAGCCTCCCTGTTGTGCTCCTCAGTGTGCCCTCAGATCCCGGCCTGTTCAGATGCTGCCTCCTCCTCCTCTGCCTGCCATCCTACCCCTTCGCCACAGAAGCCTCTCCTAGTTGGAGTGGTCTATCCCCGGCACTTTTCCAGAGCACAGGGATACACCACCATTCCCTCTTCCAACCCTCACCTAGCTGGTAGAGCAGAAGAAAGAGCCAATTTGCCTGCGACCAACCCGCACCCCATGCCTTGACTTCGAGACCACCCCAAGCACTTCTCCTAATGATGCTAGAGGTTCGCTATGCCAACGCTTCTTGTCTGCAATGGAAAATCCTTTCATAGGTGAACCCCTAGCCCCTATCTATCCGAGGAGGGAGGGAGATGGAAAAATCCCTGGGGTGGCAAGATGGCAGAAGGATGAAACAGGTGCCTCTTCCTACCAGTCATCGCTCTGAAAGTAAATTCACTGCCATTTAACTTTATCTTTGACCAAGTATTGTTTTTATGTCATTACATAACATAAGGATATATTTATCTCTTCGACAGATATTTGTTGACTACCTATGATGCAATGGACATTGTATTAGGTGCCAGGACTATAAAAGTGAACAGGACTGGCAAATCCCTTCTTTCTTGGAACTATATCTCAGTTTATAGAGAGTGTCGGATGGCCTGATCTGCCCGTGGAGGAAAGGTGACTTGGGTGAGCAAGGATCATTTATTATAAATATCAATTGGTGCATCAGTTAGGGTCCAACCAGGAAAACAGAAGCCACTCCGGGTGTTTAAAATAAGGAATTTAATGCACAGCCAGGGGATAGTGCAGTAACCCCAAAGTTAACAACATCAAGAAGCTGCCACCACATGTAGGTTAGGGGAAGTGGTGGGGTTCTCAGAGCCCAGAGGCCTGTCTGGTGGGGACTGGAGTCACAGGGAGATGCAGCTGCTGATGGAGACACTGTCAAAAGCAGAGAGGGAAGAAGATAAATAGCCTGGCTTCTCCCTTCCTCCCAACTTCCAATCTCCTGCCAGCTCAGAGCAGAGCGGGGAAGGGCAGTGAGTGAATCTGTGAGCAAACTGGGCCAGAATGGTACAGATGGAGGGGTGAGATGACCCTGGTCCACACAGAGGCAAATGCAACCACCATCACATCTAAGGAGACATGAGAATTCACAAATGATACAGACACATGCTGCACAAATGCAGTGAGACCCCATAGTTACATCCCTAGACAAGCACCCCCCTGCCCTGGTCCTGCGCTATCACAGAGAGAGACCCCCGAGAGCTGCGAGAAGTAAACAACATCCATGCACTGGACAAACACAAAGCCCTAGGGCTCAAGACCAGAAGAGCTTTTTGAAGGAAGAGAGAACTACTGGCTACTCTATCAGCCCCCAACTGGCATCTCCCCAGCGTTCTCCCCGCTCCACCATCACGCTTACAGCTGCCACCACTCCAGTTAGCATAGGGCTCAATGTATGTAGGGTCTAGTACTGGAGTTTAGACAGGAGAGTGGGGTCGTCTCAGATTCCTACCCCCGCTGCCCTGCTGCCCATCTACCCTGCTTGGCCCTGCTCCACCCACTCCACCCGCCCCACACATGTCCTCACACAGGCACTAGCATTGCTGCTGCTGTAGGCACTCATGGCCACGCTGCTGCCAGTGATGGTGGGAAAGGCCACTGTGCTGGCACTCAGGCATGATCCGGAGTTCATGGTGTAGTCCCCGCTGTCCTCATGAGGAGGCTTAGGGCTGCCCCGATGAGCATCCGGTGCCTGGAACACAAGTCCAAGGGAAGCTCTCTGGCTAAGACAGGAGTTCCTGCCAGTTGGGAGCTGGGAAGAGACCAGAGGGGAGGCAGGAGGGGCATGAAAAAGAGGAGTCAATGAAGAAGACTCACCACAGCCATCATTTTCATAGAGGGGTGTCTGCTTCCTAGCTCTGGCAACAGGTGTGAAGTAGCACCGTGAGGAACAAGACTGAATGCAAGATCCAGGGCTTTGTCTGGGAGCCTAGGGACTCACCATTCAGGAAAGGCCATTTGGAAAAGGGAACTGGGGATGAGGCCCAGGCAGCCCTGCTCTCCAAGGCTGCACTTGGCATTTCTCAGCAAGCCCCCAGTGAGTGCTACTGAAGCATTTGCATTACCTTTACTTGGCTTTTACTCTCTACTTCTTTCCTCTGAACGTGGCTTTCCTCCTGTGGGAAAAGGAATGAGAGTCAAAGAAGAAGCAAATGAGACTGGAGAATTCTTGGGCTTCTGGGTCTCCTCTATTAGTACACGACACGTAGTCCAGGTTTAAAGGAAGCATTCACTAAACTAATGACTCAGTCCAAATATAAATGAATCAACCTCTAAAACAGAGGGATCCACTGATAGACTGTGGCTGGAAGTTATATGCAAATACATGCAAATGTTATAGACAAATTATATGCAAAATGTCATGGGTTTGGGCATGTGCTCTTTTCCAGGGAGAGTGTCCACAGCTTTCACCAAATGCTCAAAAGGGTGCTTGGCCCTGCTCTAGGGGACACAGAAGTGTCCCAAACTGGCTCTGGCTCCCTCTCAAATCCCCCTTCCTTTAGCAAGCTTCCTTCAGCACATATACCCAGGTATGGCTACTATATTGGACAGCATCAATGTAATCCTTTTTTGAGCATGTATACCTTTTCTAAGACTACTCAGTATCCTAGCCCATCTCCTTGAATAGCAATCTCAAAAATAATAACAACTTCTAAGAACATTTACTAAGAACTTAGCATGTGCCAAGCAGTGTTGTAAGTCCTTCACATATATTTTAATTCTTACAACAATTTATGATTAAATGGAATTGTCTTTTATTTGGCCTAAAATTATCTCTCTTCAAGTCTGGGGTTCAGCTCCCTTTTACAACATATTATGCTTCAGTAAACAATTTCATGGTCGCCCTTTAGAAAGTTCCACGTTTCCATCAGACACTCTCCCATCCCCTCCCCACTACCCATTCAGAACAAAAGATTCTGTTGATGCACTTTTTCCTAATTGGCAACATGTCCAAACCCTCTGGAGGGGATTATCTTACATTCACTCATTCATTCATTCACAAGGCATTTACTGAGTGCCTGCTATGTACCAGTGCTAGGCACAGGACAGGACAGGCAAGGCTCCTACGTTTGGTTGTGAAGTGAACGTTCAGATGGAATCAAAGAAATGCAAGCTGGGGAGATAGGGAGGAAGGTCCCATTACTTCTCTGCTATTGGATGGCTTTGTAGTACTTCCCCGGCTCATTAATGCCTGTTACCTTAGGGGATTCTACAGACAGCCCCTGCCTCAAGGCTCTGAAAAAATTTCCAATCAACACTTGTAGGAAAAATGAGAGACAGTGGGATAGAAAGCTGGTCCAGACCAGGTCTTAGGGCTTAGAAGTGAGCACTGGTCCTGGAGCAAGAAAAGCTGGGTTGAAGCATCTGCTCAGATTCGTTTAAGATGGGCAAGTTTCTCCATCTCCTCAAGCCTCAGCCTCCTTACCTGTAAAATGAGGGTTATCATATTTCACAAAATTGATGTGAAGCTTGAAAGAAATAGAGATGTGAAAAAGCCCTAGACAAACCTATGTTACTATAATGAACAATTACAACTTCCACACTACCACGTGCTACTCTTCCAAAAGATTCACACATCGGCAATCATTGTGAGGACACTGGGCAAGGGAGGTGTTGTTTTAAATCTTTTTCTAATCTTGAGGATCTTAAAAAAATATCATCGGCTTCCTTTATTTGCCTAATTTCCAACCTAAAAATTCCTAAGATGACCAGTGTAAAAAGTGGCGGGTCGCCGAGTAGACGGAGGAAGAAAGAGGTAAAAAGAAGGAATAAAATATACTTAGAGCTGTTCCACCATCGTCTAAGAGATCCCCAGGCTGATCTCGCCCAAGTCTCAGTCCCTCCGGGCTCTCTGAAGGACACCGAGGGGACCCCTGGTTACGACTTCCCAAAGGAGACCGTCTCCCAAGACAGATACCTTCCCTGGCCACTCGCGCGGCTCCCCTCGGTCGCTTGGACCAACGCTCAGAACTCACACCGCCGCCATGTTGTCGTCTCTATAGATACAGGACGCGCAGGACACGGCGTCTCCTGGTATCCCAGGGCAACGACGGCTACCCGAAGGAGTCAAGGATCAGAGAAGGCGAAAGCTCCGCCCAACTTTAACGCTCACCACCATTTTTTATTCTCCGACTTTCCCTGTTAGCAGTAACTGTCTTCTGCCAGTCGCAACACAGTTGTGACGTCCTCGCAATCCTGGCTTTAGTTGAAGACCAAATTCAGAGGAGGCTAGTACAAGGACTTGTCACACCAGTGGGAGTTGGTTTCTGTTCTTTTCTGATACCCCTCGGTGACATAGGGTCAGAATTTCAACTGGAACTTTATTCTGTGATTGCAATTGTTAACTTAAAAGCAGCCGGTAGTTATTTCTTATTTGCATATTGCTTTTCAAATTAATTCCTCTTGCAGGTGGAAGAGAATGTGTTCTAGGCATTTTCTCCTAGCATTTCCTTCTGCCCAGCACAAAGCTAACTCTTGAAGGGATCTGAAGGTGAATGTATGAAGAAGGCATTATTACACATAATATGGATTTTTGGAAGCCCATTAGTTCATTTGTTTGTATGTCCTTTGGGAGGAAGAGTCTCATTTGGTGAAGACTTTTTAGGTGGGTGAAGCTGAAAATCTCAGAGTTCATTCATGGGCAATTAAAGATGTTTCACTACCCAGGACAGTGATGGAGGTGGGTGTTGGGGGAGAGAACTTAGAGACTCTAGGGGTAAACCCAGAAAACAAACTCTCATTTTGGGAAAGTTGGAGTATATCTGTGAAAGGTGAAAGATAGACTCAGATGACAGTGTTGCCTGAGTTGGCCTGGGAGATCACATGGCCAGAGGCTGGCTGGATTAGAGGGAAGGGTCAGACCAGGGGGCCCATTACGTTATGCCAGCACAGTTAGGTCTGGAGTTTTCTTGGGATCGAGGAATGTGGAACTCAGTAAGCTTTTCACTGGTTTTAATGTTATTCTCAGAATAGGAAACCTGTACTTTGGACGTTACCACTTTTATTTTGTTTGTGGTTTCTATAATGATTTCTTTTCTGTTTTTCTCTAAGCTCTTTTTGAAATAGTCATCCTGACTCAGCTGGATCTTAGGAACAGGGAAAGGGACCTGTTTGTCCATTCTTAGGCCAAATAGGGAGCAGTGACTCTGGGGACAAGGCTTGGTGGTGGCCTCAGGAATCCCAGCAAGAAAACCCTAAGGGGGTTAGGGTTAGAAAAGCTTATTCTACGGATTTCCCTGGTGGTCCAGTAGTTAAGACTCCATGCTCCCAATGCAGGGGGCCCAGGTTTGATCCCCGGTCAAGGAACTAGATCCCACATGTGGTAACTAAGAGCCTGCATGCTGCAACTAAAGATTCTGCACGCCACAACAAAGATCCTGAGTGGCACAAATAGGACCTGGTGCAGCCAAATAAATAAATAAAGATTTTAAAGAAAAAAAGCTTATTCTAGGAGCCACACATCCTTGTGCCTCTTCACTGAAGGCGTGTCCCTCCAGAGCTGGCCTGCTCAAACCTTGGTGGATTCTGGGCTTGAGACGGTGAGAAGGGATTCGTAGTTGGTCCTCTGTGGGCTCTACTTCTGCAAGTTTCTAGCTGCCTCCTGGGAGTTCTGCTGGTGAGTGACTTTGACTGGCATGGTGGACTCCCAGGGAGAGGCCCAAGCTGGACTTTGCCCCAGGAAGCAAACAGCATGGAAAGGGGTGTGGCAAGGCGTTGAACCCGAGGAAGGGAGAGAAAGTTGGGTTTGCCACTCATATCAGGATCCCGGAATGTGTGGGAAATAATGGGTGCTGGGTCCTGGTGACCGTCTCCTCCATGGACCCAAGAAAGACAACAGGGTGGTGCTATTTTGTTCAAGGCTATGAACAAGTATGGGTGATGATTCAGTATACTGATGAAGACCAGGATGTGGAAGAAAGGGAGGAAAGAGGATGAGTAGGAGGACTCTGATGCTCCTGGCTGGAAGCAGAGGAGTGGGGGTAATAAAGATAAAGCACACTCCATGATCTGGGCTTCAGCACACACAAAAATGTCTTTTCTAAGCCTTTTTCCCATAGCCATCCCCCCGCCAGCCATGAAATACAGAAGACTCTGGGCTGGGAAATCAGGCAGACCTGAGATTGATCCTGATTGCCACTTACTGGCTGTATGACCTTGGGCAAGTCTCATGACCTCTCTGAGCCTCATCTTTTACCTGGGGATAATTATCAAAAGGCCTATGTAGGGACTGAGTGATCAGTTATGTAAAGTATTTGACACATGATAGACAATCAACAAAGTTACACACAGACACACACACACATACACACAGAGGAGGGTCACTCACTATGTGGGAGGCCCTAGAATTTTGCCTCTCAGCTCTCTGTCCACCCTCGCCTCCTACCACGTCCCAGCCTCTCTGCTGCACACTGGAGAAATGGAAAGTTTTTCTCCTCTCCACAACCTCCTCTTTTGTTTCTCCAAGAAGGAGGCTGCCTTGCTGCTCCAGCGTGGAGAAAGACAAAAAGAGATGCCAGGGTGATCTGCTGTCCAGTTGGCAAGTCACCCAGCTGCAGGACTTGCAAAGCCCTCTCCCACTTTCCTTCCCCTGCAACTCTGACTCAGTTTCCAGTGTTGCTTCTGAAATCAGGTCAGCATCGAAGACGTACTTAAGTTAGGGGAGGGAAATGAGGAGGTGGGTACTCCCACAGAAGCTCCTGACCTCCGAAATTAGTAGGGTAAATCTTCTAAGCCCAGCCTGATAGATGAAGAGGAGACTGTAGCTAAGAGGGCCAGTGGGGTTGTTCAAGGCTGGATCTAGGAGCAGGCATAGAGGACTCTCTGCATTAGACTGCTGTGGTCCCCTGGGTTGCTTGGTGTGGAGAGGGCGTGTCAGGAGATTGATGGCACCTCCAGCCTGAAAGGGCTGCCAGGGCACAAATTTGGCAGGGGCTGGGGGAAGACTGCCATATGGCAAGGTAATTCAAAAGAAAGAGTTCCATTCTGCCTGAGACCCCTATAGGTTTTTCTAACTCTCTTGTGTCAATCCAAAGCCCCTCTTCAAATTGCTTCCTATACTCGTTGTCCCCATCAAATGGTGAATAGGCACACAGGCCAACAGTAGGGGGGTGGATGGAAAATGACATGAGACTCAGTCCCAGAAGACCGAGTTCAAGTCCTGATTCTACCATTTAAGAGCTGAGCTGGGACTTCCCTGGTGGTCCAGTGGTTAAGACTCTGTGCTTCCACTGCAGGGGCATGGGTTTGATCCCTGGTCAGGGATCCTGCATGCTGTGTAGTGCGACCAGAAAGAAAAAAGAAAGGTTAAAAAGAAAAAGAGGGGCTTCCCTGGTGGCGCAGTGGTTGAGAGTCCGCCTGCCGATGCAGGGGACAGGGGTTCGCGCCCCGGTCCGGGAAGATCCCACATGCCGCGGAGCGGCTGGGCCCGTGAGCAATGGCCACTGGGCCTGCGCGTCCGGAGCCTGTGCTCCGCAACGGGAGAGGCCACAACAGTGAGAGGCCCGCGTACTGCAAAAAAAAAAAAAAAAGAAAAAGAGCTGAGCAATTTGAGGCAAATCATTAAACATTCCAGAGCCTCACTTTCCCCACCTGTAAAATGGGGGCAAACAGGGGCAGCATTCAAAATACTTAAAAATTGGTAAGTTATGAGTACTGACCTATGAGAATGGACACCAGGGGGTCTTAGAGCCAGAGCTGGGTCCTGGGAGGCCACATTGTGCCAGGCCTTAACCTTTTAGTTGCTGGGTTGTGGGGAAGCCTGCAGGTTTGGAGAGAGGACTGGGAGAGCAGCCGCAGCAGTGGAGAACTCAGCCAGTGACTACTCACCAACTAGTACCAAAGTATTTCCAGATTTTAACAACCAGTACAGCTACACTGGATAGTGATGGCATAGTGGTTGCAAGTGAGACCTGAGGAAAAATCCTATCTCACCAGCTACTGTATACATGGTTATTTATTTTAAGCCAAAACTTGAAGTTCTAATTCCTTCTAATTCCTCCTAATCGGTAGAGGACCTGCGACCGCGTCTAACTGCTCTGTCCCTCTAGTCTGTGCAGGCTTCTCTGTGTTAGCTCTCCCAGCTGTCTTCCCCTACACCATCTCCTACAGGCTTTCCAGCTCCATGCCCCTCTGACCAGCACCATGGACAGTTCCAGCTGACCAGCCCATCCTAGGCCATCCCCTTCCTCCTGCCTTATCTCTCCTCTTACCCCACCCATGCCAGCACAGAAACCCTGAGGTACGAACTGAATGTAGGTCACCCCTGAGAAAAGAGTACAGTGGAGTGGTTCAGAACAAGCTCTGGAGTAAAGCCGACTGGATTTGAATCCCAACCCACCAGCTCTCAGCTGTTTGATCGTATTCCTCCATTTCTGTAACACCCAGATTGCTCTCTTGTCAACAGTGAAAACTTTAACAGCTACCTCAAAGGTCGTAAGGTTTAAGTGGGATAAAAGGTTTAAAGAACTTAGCACAGTGCCTGGCTCATTATATGTTCTGAATAAATAAAGAGCACCATTATTCTGTGACTTTCTATCCTATTTAATTCCTCAAACCCTTTTCCAATCCATCTCTGATGAGGGCCCTCTCTCAGGTATAGGTATTATAACATGACCACCAGCTTAGTGTAGCTGGCCTCCTTTGGTGTGAAAGTTGGCTTCGACTTCAAAGATGGTAAGGAAGCCAACCTTTGGTCCATGAGATTCTCTCTTTATTAGTTTTGTGTTTTTTTGCATTTAAAAAATTTTGAGTTAATCTTAGACATACACCAAAATAGTACAAGTGGTTCTCATAAACCTTTCATCCAGTTTCCCCTTAGGTTAACATCTTACATGACCATAGGACGCTTATCAAAAAGAAGAAATTAATGCTGGTACAATGATACTATTAACAAAATTATAGAATTTATTTAGATTTCACAAGTTTGTCCACAAATCTCCTTTCCCTGTTTCAGTATCCAATCCAGGATCCCCCCTGGGGCATTTCCTGAGACTTTCCTTGTTTTTCATGTCCTTGATTCTTTTGAAGACTACTGTCAATTGTTTTGTAGAATATTCCTCAATCTGGGTTTGTTTCTCGTGATTAGAGTAAAATGTGCATTATTGGGAAGCATAACACAGAGTTATAGGCCCTTCTCAGTGCATGATATCAGAGGGTACATCGTGTCAATATGTATTTTTGGTGATGTTAACTTTGATCACTTGGCTAGAGTGGTGTCCGCCAGGATTCTCCACTGCAAACTTGCTCTCTCCCCCTCTTTATTAGATTTTGAACATGCCCATCTTTTACTTCTCTAGAATTAAGTGTTCAGAACCAAGAAACCTGTCCTCACTGTAACCCATCCATCTGTACACTCCCAACCACTCCTGAGCCATACCCATTCCCTATGACCTGCCTGGTCACTTTCCTGTGAGTTTTTTTTTTCTTTTATATATATACACACACACACATTCCTTTCCTATCTTTCTTTTTTTTAACATCTTTATCGGAGTATAATTGCTTTACAATGGTGTGTTAGTTTCTGCTGTATAACAAAGTGAGTCAGCTATACGTATACATATATCCCCATATCTCCTCCCTCTTGCATCTCGCTCCCACCCTCCCTATCCCACCCCCTAGGTGGTCACAAAGCACTGAGTTGATCTCCCTGTGTTATACGGCTACTTCCCACTAGCTATCTATTTTACATTTGGTAGTATATATAAGTCAGTGCTAGTCTCTCACTTCATCCCAGCTTACCCTTCCCCCTCCCCGTGTCCTCAAGTCCATTCTCTACATCTGCGTCTTTATTCCTGTCCTGCCCCTAGGTTCTTCATAACCTTTTTTTTTTTTTAGATTCCATATATATGTGTTAGCATACGGTATTTGTTTTTCTCTCTCTGACTTACTTCACTCTGTATGACAGACTTTAGGTTCATCCACCTCACTGCAAATAACTCAATTTTGTTTCTTTTTATGGCTGAGTAATATTCCATTGTATATATGTGCCACGTCTTCTTTATCCATTCATCTGTCAATGGACACTTAGGTTGCTTCCAAGTCCTGGCTACTGTAAATAGAGCTACAATGAACATTATGGTACATGACTTTTTGAATTATGGTTTTCTCAGGGTATATGCCCAGTAGTGGGATTGCTGGGTCGTATGGTTGTTCTATTTGTAGTTTTTTAAGGAACCTCCATACTGTTCTCCATAGTGGCTGTATCAATTTACATTCCCACCAACAGTGCAAGAGGGTTCCCTTTTCTCCACACCCTCTCCAGCATTTATTGTTTGTAGTTTTTTTGATGATGGCCATTCTGACTGGTGTGAGGTGATACCTCATTGTAGTTTTGATTTGCATTTCTCTAATGATTAGTGATGTTGAGCATTCTTTCATGTGTTTGTTGGCAATCTGTATATCTTCTTTGGAGAAACTTCTATTTAGGTCTTCTGCCCATTTTTGGATTGGGTTGTTTGTTTTTTGATGTTGAGCTCTATGAGCTGCTTGTAAATTTTGGAGATTAATCCTTTGTCAGTTGCTTCACTGACGAATATTTTCTCCCATTCTGAGGGTTGTCCTTTGGTCTTGTTTATGGTTTCCTTTGCTGTGCAAAAGCTTTTAAGTTTCATTAGCTCCCATTTGTTTACTTTTGTTTCTATTTCTTTTTCTCTAGGAGGTGGGTCAAAAAGGATCTTGCTGTGATTTATGTCATAGAGTGTTCTGCCTATGTTTTCCTCTAAGAGTTTTATAGTGTCTGGCCTTACATTTAGGTCTCTAATCCATTTTGAGTTTATTTTTGTGTATGGTGTTAGGGAGTGTTCTAATTTCATTCTTTTACATGTAGCTCTCCTGTTTTCCCAGTACCACTTATTGAAGAGGCTGTCTTTTTCCATTGTAAATTCTTGCCTCCTTTATCAAAAATAAGGTGACCATAAGTGCATGGGTTTATCTCTGGGCTTTCTATCCTGTTCTATTGATCTATATTTCTGTTTTTGTGCCAGTACCACACTGTCTTGATTACTATAGCTTTGTAATATAGTCTGAAGTCAGGGAGCCTGATTCATCCAGCTCCGCTTTTCTTTCTCAAGATTGCTTTGGCTATTCGGGGTCTTTTGTGTTTCCATACAAACTGTGAAATTTTTTGGTCTAGTTCTTTGAAAAATGCTATTAGTAGTTTGATAGGGATTGCATTGACTCTGTAGATTGCTCTGGGTAGTATAGTCATTTTCACAATGTTGATTCTTCCAAACCAAGAACATGGTATATCTCTCCATCTATTTGTATCATCTTTAATTTCTTTCTTCAGTGTCTTATAGTTTTTTGCATACAGCACTTTTGTCTTCTTAGGTAGGTTTTTTCCTAGGTATTGTATTCTTTTTATTGCAATGGTAAATGGGAGTGTTTCTTTAATTTCTCTTTCAGATTTTTCATCATTAGTATATAGGAATGCAAGATATTTCTGTGCATTAATTTTGTATCCTGATACTTTACCAAATTCATTGTTTAGCTCTAGTAGTTTTCTGGTAGAGTCTTTAGGATTCTCTATGTACAATATCATGTCATCTGCAAACAGTGACAGCTTTACTTCTTCTTTTCTGATTTGGATTCCTTTTATTTCTTTTTCTTCTCTGATTGCCATGGCTGAAACTTCCAAAACTATGTTGAATAATAGTGGTGAGAGTGGGCAACCTTGTCTTGTTCTTGATCTTAGTGGAAATGGTTTCAGCTTTTCACCACTGAGAATGATGTTGGCTGTGGGTTTGTCATATATGGCCTTTATTATGTTGAGGTAAGTTCCCTCTATGCCTACTTTCTGGAGGGTTTTTATCATAAATGGGTGTTGAATTTTGTCAAAAGCTTTTTCTGCATCTATTGAGATGATCATATAGTTTTTATCCTCCAATTGGTTAATATGGTGTATCACATTGATTGATTTGTGCATATTGAAGAATTCTTACATTCCTGGGATATACCCCACTTGATCATGGTGTATGATCCTTTTAATGTGCTGTTGGATTCTGTTTGCTAGTATTTTGTTGAAGTTTTTGCATCTATGTTCATCAGTGATATTAGCCTGTTGTTTTCTTTCTTTGTGACATCTTTGTCTGGTTTTGGTATCAGGGTGATGGTGGCCTCAAAGAATGAGTTTGGGAGTGTTCTTCCCTCTGCTATATTTTGGAAGAGTTTGAGAAGCATAGGTGTTAGCTCTTCTCTAAATGTTTGATAGAATTCGCCTGTGAAGCCATCTGGTCCTGGGCTTTTGTTTGTTGGAAGATTTTTAATCACGGTCTCAAATTCAGTGCATGTGATTGGTCTGTTTATATTTTCTATTTCTTCCTGGTTCAGTCTTGGAAGGTGGTGCTTTTCTAAGAATTTGTCCATTTCTTCCATGTTGTCCATTTTATTGCCATATAGTTGCTTGTAGTAATCTCTCATGATCCTTTGTATTTCTGCAATGTCAGTTGTTACTTCTTCTTTTTCATTTCTAATTCTATTGATTTGAGTCTTCTCCCATTTTTTCTTGATGAGCCTGGCTAATGGTTTATCAATTTTTTAAATCTTCTTAAAGAACCAGCTTTTAGTTTTATTGATCTTTGCTACTGTTTCCTTGATTTTTTTTTCATTTATTTGTGATCTGATCTTCATGATTTCTTTCCTTCTGCTAACTTTGGGGATTTTTTTGTTCTTCTTTCTCTAATTGCTTTAGGTGTAAGTTTAGGTTGTTTATTTGAGATGTTTCTTGTTTCTTGAGGTAGGATTGTATAGCTATAAACTTCCCTCTTAGAACTGCTTTTGCTGCATCCCATAGGTTTTGGGTCGTTGTGTTTTCATTGTCAATTTTTTCTAGGTATTTTTGATTTCCTCTTTGATTTCTTTGGTGATCTCTTGGTTATTGAGTAGTGTATCGTTTAGCGTCCATGTGTTTGTATTTTTTACAGATTTTTTCCTGTAATTGATATCTAGTCTCGTAGCGCTGTGGTCAGAAAAGATATTTAATACGATTTCAATTTTCTTAAATTAACCATGGCTTGATTTGTGACCAAAGATATGATGAATCCTGGAGAATGTTCCATGAGCACTTGAGAAGAAAGTGTATTCTGTTGTTTTTGGATGGAATGTCTTATAAATGTCAATTAAGTCCATCTTGTTTAATGTATCATTTAAAGCTTGTGTTTCCTTATTTATTTTCATTTTGGATGGTCTGTTCATTGTTGGAAATGGGGTGTTAAAGTCCCCTACTATGATTGTGTTACTGTCGTTTTCCCCTTTTATGGCTGTTAGCATTTGCCTTATGTATTGAGGTGCTCCTATGTTGGGTGCATAAATATTTACAATTGTTATATCTTCTTCTTGGATTGATCCCTTGATCATTATATAGTGTCCTTATCTCTTGTAATAGTCTTTATTTTAAAGTCTGTTTTGTCTGACATGACAATTGCTACTCCAGCTTTTTTTTGATTTCCATTTTCATGGAATATCTTTTTCCATCCCCTCACTTTCAGTCTGTATGTGTCCCTAGGTCTGAAGTGGGTCTCTTGTAGACAACATATATATGGGTTTTGTTTTTGTATCCATTCAGCCAGTCTATGTCTTTTGGTTGGAGCATTTAATCCATTTACATTTAAGGTAATTATCAATATGTATGTTCCTATTACCATTTTCTTTATTGTTTTGGGTTTGTTATTGTAGGTCTTTTCCTTCTCTTGTGTTTCTTGCCTAGAGAAGTTCCTTTAGCATTTGTTGTAAAGGTGGTTTGGTGGTGCTGAATTCTCTTAGCTTTTGCTTGTCTGTAAAGGTTTTAATTTCTCCATCAAACCTGAAAGAGATCCTTGCTGGGTAGAGTAATCTTGGTTGTAGGTGTTTCCCTTTCATCACGTTTTAAAAATTTTATTTATTTTAGGCTGCATTGGGTCTTCATTGCTGTGCTGTGCTTTCTCTAGTTGCAGTGAGCGAGGGCTACTCTTTGTTGTGGTGCGCGGGTTTCTCATTGCGGTGGCTCCTCTTGTTGCGGAACATGGGCTCTAGGTGCGTGGGCTTCAGTAGTTGTGGCTCACAGGCTCTATAGCACAGGCTCAGTAGTTGTGGCACACGGGCTTAGTTGCTCGGCCGCATGTGGGATCTTCCTGGACCAGAGCTCGAACCCGTGTCCCCTGCATTTGCAGGCGGATTCTTAACCACTGTGCCACCAGGGAAGCCCTCCCTTTCATCACTTTAAATATGTTCTGCCACTCCCTTCTGGCTTGCAGAGTTTCTGCTGAAAGATCAGCTGTTAACCTCATGGGGATTCCCTTGTATGTTATCTGTTGCTTTTCCCTTGCTGCTTTTAATATTTTTTTCTTTGTGTTTAATTTTTGATAGTTTGATTAATATGTGTCTTGGCATGTTTCTCCTTGGATTTATCCTGTATGGGACTCTCTGCACTTCCTGGACTTGATTAACTATTTCCTTTCCTATATTAGGGAAATTTTCAACTATGATCTCCTCAAATATTTTCTCAGTCCCTTTCTTTTTCTCTTCTTCTTCTCGGACCCCTATAATTCGAATGTTGGTGCATTTAATGTTGTCTCAGAGGTCTCTGAGACAGTCCTCAATTCTTTTCATTCTGTTTTCTTTATTCTGCTCTGAAGTAATTATTTCCACTATTTTATCTTCCAGGTCACTTATCTGTTCTTCTGCCTCAGTTATACTGCTATTGATTCCTTCTAGAGAATTTAAAATTTCATTTATTGTGTTTTTCATCCTTGTTTGTTTGCTCTTTAGTTCTTCTAAGTCCTTGTTAAACGTTTCTTATATTTTCTCCATTCTATTTCCAAGATTTGGGGTCATCTTTACTATCATTACTCTGAATTCTTTTTCAGGTAGACTGCCTATTTCCTCTTCATTTCTTTGGTCTGGTGGGTTTTTACCTTGCTCCTTCACCTGCTGTGTGTTTCTCTGTCTTCTCATTTTGCTTAACTTACTGTGTTTGGGGTCTCCTTTTCGCAGGCTGTAGGTTCATAGTTCCCGTTGTTTTTGGTGTCTGCCCCCAGTGGTTAAGGTTGGTTCAGTGGGCTGTGTAGGCTTCCTGGTGGAGGGGACTGGTGCCTGTGTTCTGGTGGATGAGGCTGGATCTTGTCTTTCTGGTGGGGAAGACTACATCCGATGGTGTGTTTTGGGGTGTCTGTGACCGTATTATGATTTTAGGCAGCCTCTCTGCTAATGGGTGGGCTTGTATTCCTGTCTTGCTAGTTGTTTGGCATAGGGTATCCAGCACTGTAGCTTGCTGGTCATTGAGTGGAGCTTGGTCTTAATATTGAGATGGAGATCTCTGGGAGAGCTTTCGCTGTTTGATATTACATGGAGCCGGGAGGTCTCTGGTGGACCAATGTCCTGAACTTGGCTCTCCCACCTCAGAGGCACAGGCCTGACACCCAGCTGGAGCATCAAGACACTTTTGGGAAGTCTGAGGTCTTCTGCCAGCGTTCAGTAGGTGTTCTGTAGGAGTTGTTCCACACATAGATGCATTTCTGATATATTTGTGGGGAGGAAGGTGATCTCCACGTCTTACTCTTCCTCCATCTTGAAGGTCTCCTCTTTCTTTCTTTCTTTTTGGCCACACCATGTGGCTTGTGAGATCTTAGTTCCCTGACCAGGGATAGAACCTGGGTCCTCAGCAGTGAAAGTGCAGAGTTCTAACCACTGGACTGCCAGGGAATTCCCCTGAGTTTTCTTAAGTTGGGCATTCAGAGGTGTGCGCAGAAGCCAGATGCAGACACACCTGGAGTTTATGAGGGTAACAGGGTACTTCTCAGTTCATTTTCATGGACCTTTTGTCAAGGCCCGGCAGCTTTCGGCTTACAGGGACACTCTGAGAAAACGTGGCCAGCAACTGTCTATGGGAATGTCCAGCCCCTTTCTCAGGTCTGGCTCCAAACTTTGAGCACTTTCTTCAACATATAACATTTGGGTTTTTTAAATCTCTAGTAGCATTCGTTTCTTGGCAATGTATAACTCCTTGCTACCCACTAGCCCAGATCCAGGAACTTCCTTCCTTCCAGAAGGCTCTTCACTACTCCAAGAGTTTGCTATTACCAGATATCCTGCTACCAGAGTAAATACATAGCATTCTTTCAATCGAGTGTGGAGAGATGTGCTTTTCCAACCCTCCCCTTTGTCTCTCTCTGTCCCGAGTCTATTCCAAGTCAGTGTGTCTTCTACACACTGCCCCTTTAGAAGATGAAGAAGCACCACACCTCCTCCAGCCTCATGCAGACTCCATTTTAAAACAGCTTTTGTGTAAAAGTATATTAAAGGCTTCTGGAGAGCCTCAGGAGATGCCTTCATCAAATCCCATTCCCTCTTTGCCCTTTGTTCTGGTTACCATGGCAGTGTAAGAAATAACATCGAGATTTCAAACAACCATTTTATTTTACTTACGATTTTGTGGGTCAGGAATCAAGAAGGGCTTGACCAGGCAGTTCTTACTTGGACTGTGTCATACAGTTACAGGGCTGCAGCCTCCTGAAGGCTCCACTGGACTGGACCTCCAAGATGGTGCACTCACACAGCTGATGGTTGATGCTGGCTGTTGGCTGGAAGCTCAGCTAGGCTATGGCTGGGGACACCTATCTGTAAGGCCAGCTGGCCCGAGGCAGGGGAACACAATCAGATTCACAGGTTGCATCAGACCGAAATTCTCCGGACCACCCAGTTCCAGAAACTGCCCTGGAGACATTCCAGACCACCCATTTCCGGGAACTGACCTGGGGACTTTGAACCCAGCCCAGCCTTCCCGTCTTTCGAGGTGTGGGACTAACGGTCCCCCAGGATACCCAAAAAGACCACCAAATAAGGAATACCCTGCGCCCTCCCAGATTCACCACACCCCTTTCCCTTCTTCCCCTATAAAATCTTGCCCAGGGCTTCCCTGGTGGCGCAGTGGTTGAGAGTCCGCCTGCCGATGCAGGGGACACGGGTTCGTGCCCCGGTCCGGGAAGATCCCACATGCCGCGGAGCGGCTGGGCCCGTGAGCCATGGCCGCTGAGCCTGCGCGTCCGGAGCCTGTGCTCCGCAGCGGGAGGGGCCACAACAGTGAGAGGCCCGCGTACCGCAAAAAAAAAAAAAAAAAAAAAAAAATCTTGCCCAGCCCTCGCCCGGGTGCGACTTCTCTGGCCCTTTTCGGACCAGTGAACCTCGCCCGGGAGCGCTCCCTAATAAAGCTCACTTGAAGCTTTCCTCTGTTTCCCGGTGCCGTTTGTTAAGATCCGACCTTACACTATCCATAACCTTTCCAGCTTAGCAAGCTCAGGGTAGAACCAGGCAGAAGCTACATGGCCTTTTCTGACTTAGTCTCAGGCCAGATTCAAGGGGAGAGCAGTGTCAAATAATTTATGGACATATTTTAACCATCGCCACTCCCATCAAAATGAGATCCTCTCACAACATCTAGAACATCGTTTTTCCAGGACCATCTTCCTGGAAGGTTCTTAGCCACCCCAGCCCTATCAGATCTTTAGGTGGAGGCTGGGAGTGCATCTGTCCCATTCCTCATGAGTTCCCACCTCCCTCAGTTTGCTGCTGCAGGGGACCTGAGTTCTGGTCTGGACTCTGCTACTGTGCGACCTTGAGAAAGTGACTTCACCTCTCTGGGCCTCAGTTTCTTCTCTGCAAATTAGGAATTGAAAATAACCTCACTTCACAGGATGTTAGGACTTTTAAAGGATTTTATGTGAATAGCAGACCCAGCAATTGATGCTCCTGATTGTGGAAGAAATATCTGTGGACAAGTCATTTTCCCTCTTGGAGACTTAGTTTATTTATCTCTGAAATGGGGGGAGGGGTAATTGCCTTATCCTGCTTCCCCATGCATATGAGAGGGGTCTTACACGGACTGCAGGGAGTGACAGCCCAGAGATTGAGGCTCCCCAACCCCTACCTGGGTGGGAAGCCCCCTACGTCTATCCCTGTGCGTGCAAAGCAGCCTGGGTGTGGCTTGAGGCAGCACGGGCTTGCAAGGTGGGGCTGCTATCTGCCCTACCTGGCCTTATCAGATCCGGGCTGGCCACAGCTCGGCCAGTGAAACAAAGAGGCTTTGAGAACAAGGCTGGGGTGTGGGATGTGGGCCCGAGCTCCGGGAGGCACGCTCCACCCAGGGGACAGAGGGCATGGGTTGGGAGAGCGGCCACCGCCAACACCTGACAGAAGTTTTCCTGCAGCAGGGGCACCATCTGAGGTGGGGAGCAGGGCCTGTGCTCCCCACTGAGGGCCTCCATTCCTTCTTTGGGGTGTTTCCTGCTCCAGCACTTCCCACCAGGCCCTCACCTCTGCCCCTTTTATAGGGTGAAGCGTTTCTCCTCCCCTACTTCCATTTCCCCTCCTGGCACCTTTGAGCCCCAGTCGCACTGGCTCCTAGTCGCACTGGCTCCCAGTCCTTGAGCATGGCCTACACTCTCCTCCACGCATCCGCTCCCAATCATCCATCCACCTACCCTTGCCCAAGTCACACATACCCAGCCCCAAACCACTTCCAGGCAGTGCCCAGACACTGTACATCCCATCCCCACCCCTTGTCATCTCTCCCCACTTCCTCCCGTGCAACACTGTAGGGAACTTCTCTCCAAATTTTCACCACCTGAAGAATCTGACTGAGCCTGGCAGAGGCCAAGGCCCATCGGGGCCAGAGTTTAAGGTTGTACGAGTTATATACTGCACAAGGGCTCTAGGCTGGGCAGACAAGGTCGGGGGGGGCCTGAAATCCAGACGTTTTGCATGCCCCGCACGACCTCAATGTGAGGCTTTTTCCTAAACAGACTTCCTGGTGCCAGGCCAGGAGAGTTGTCTTTTCTAGCTGCATCTTCTGAAGGGGTGTTTTGCTAAGATTTTTAATGGAGGGTCACCTGTTTCCTGTTCCCATCCTGGGGCTGCCGGTGCTAACAGCAGGCATGGCTGCCTAAAGGATTGTTGCATTGGTTCAGCCCTTCCCCTTCCCTTCCCTTCTCACTGTCAGAAGCCACTCCACAGGCATCCCCTTTGGGCAGGAGCTGGGGGAGAGGGCTGAGTGTGAGCCACAGGGCTTTGGAAGAGCCATGCCCAGCAGTGATGGGGTCTTTCCAAACGAGAGAGGAGGCTGCAAGGACAGCTTGGGGCCGGGTACCTGAGGAGAGGTCTCGCACAGACTAGTTGGGAAGGCAGGTGCAACGGTCCCTGTGTTGTGGGCAGTCTGCCCAGGCAGCTTTAGAGGCCTCACAGCCAGGAGCCTCCCCTACTTTGTCTCCTGGACTCCCACAAGCCAGGTCTCCCCAAGCAACTGACACTTCAGCCTGGTCTTCTATTTTTTTTTTTTAGTGTTTCTTTCTTTCTTTGGCTGCACTGGGTCTTGGTTGCGGCATGTGGGATCTTCTAGTTGTGGTATACGGGATCTTTAGTTGTGGAGTGCGAACTCTTAGTTGTGGCATGAGGGATCTATTTCCCTGACCAGGGATCAAACCCGGGCCCCCTGCATTGGGAGCGTGGAGTCTTAGCCATTGGGCCACCAGGGAAATCCCTCAGCATGGTCTTGCACCTTGCCTGGACTGGGATATCAGGGGCTACTCTGAATCTCCTCCCCATGCACTTCCGGGATGGGGGTAGGGGTGCAGGCAGAGAGAGCAGAGCCTAGAGGGTCCCTTGAACTCAGGTAGACCAGCCTTGGACAATGAAAAGAGAGGATATCTATATGGGCAAGAAATCCCTGGACATCTCCCTTGAAGGTGTGGACACCAAGACCAGAGAAGGACCAAGGTCAAGGGCGTAGGGGAGCTGGATCTCATGTTTAAAAACCCAAAGTTGGGGCTTCCCTGGTGGCGCAGTGGTTGGGAGTCCGCCTGCCGATGCAGGGGACACGGGTTCGTATCCCGATCCGGGAAGATCCCACATGCCGCGGAGCGGCTGGGCCCGTGAGCCATGGCCACTGAGCCTGCGCGTCCGGAGCCTGTGCTCCGCAACGGGAGAGGCCACAACAGTGAGAGGCCCATATACCGCAAAAAAAAAAAAAAAAAAAAAAAAACCCAAAGTTGATGTGCGCCCCTTCCTTGCCTTCATTGCTCACCTGAACTGGCTTCAAGTCCTGGTCATTCTGCTGCCTAAATGTCACCTTCCTTCTGACCCCACGGCCATTTCTTCAGTCCAGGTCACCAACTTCTCTGCCCAGCAAATGAACTCCCTGCTTCCACAGCTGCCTCTCTGGTCTGTGCTCCACAGTGCAGCTGGGTGAGCTTTCTGAAACAATCTAGTTGCAAGCTTTTCCAGACTTCAAACCTCCTGGGTGCTCCCCAAGCCCCCGAGATAAAGTCCAAATTTGGGGAACACAAAGATCTGTGTTGTCTAACTCCGGCCAGCTCTACATCAGCTTCGCCATATGCCCACCTGTGCCAGATGGCTCTGAGATGCGGACCTGATGCTAGTTCTTCCAAGCCTTTTTTTTTTTTTTTTGCGGTACGCGGGCCTCTCACTGTTGTGGCCTCTCCCGTTGTGGAGCTACAGGCTCCGGACGCGCAGCCTCAGTGGCCAAGGCTCACGGGCCCAGCTGCTCCACGGCATGTGGGATATTCCCGGACCGGGGCACGAACCCATGTCCCCTGCATCGGCAGGCGGACTCTCAACCACTGCGCCACCAGGGAAGCCCCTTCCAAGCCTTTGCATTTACCATGTCTTCAGCCTGGATCCCTTCCTTTACTTAGCTGCCATGCAAACTTCTCCTTGCTCTACCTGCAGCATCCTCGCCTCCAGGAAGTCTTCCTAGTTCCCAGGACCTCCATGGCACTCTCATAGCCCCTGTGAGGATGTCAGCCACAACACTCAACATATGGTGTGGATATTTGTCTCCCCATGTTGCTCCCTGCTACCCGGGAGTTCATTGAGTACAGGGACTGCCTCTTTCCCTCATTCTGACACAGTGACTGGCACAAGGATGTCCAGCAAACGATGACCAAACAATGACCATTGTGGATGCAGCTGCCTTGGGGGCTGAGTTTAGGCCCGAGAGGAAAGGCAGGCATGGGGCCAGTAGCTACCCGGGCCTGGGCAGTACGGTTGACCTTCCTCTGGGCCTCGGCATCATACAAAGGATAAGCAAGCTGGGTTCTGGTGGGAGGGATTGAGGCCATCGCGCTGCAGAGGTGGAGGATGACTTTCCAGGCTGTCTCTGCTTGTCCAGCTGGCACTGTCACTGCAGTTCTGGGCCACTATTCCCAGAAAAACTGCAGGGCCTCACCTCTAGCCCAAGGTTGGTCTTTTGAGGGTCTGAATTCAAAGTGTTTTTCTGAATCTTTGAAGCCACCTCTGTCTGAAGAATAAATGTGTTTCGTGAGGAGACTCTTACAGAACAGAAAGGTCTAGGGACACCAAATGGCTCTGTGTCTGCAAGACAAAATATGCCCAGGCCCCGTAGGAGAGGCATGTAGGCCCCCCCATAGGGGAGAGTCTTGATCTCTCTACCCCGCACCACCCTCTCCCCCAACCATGCAAAATTTCTATAAAAGAACGAATGTGCAAATGAATGGACAAGAGCCTCCTGAACTTGACCTTTTGTTTCTCACTGCAAATGAGTTCATAGATGTTCTGGTCCCTATGAACCTGGTCCATGAGAGTCTGCCACAAGGTGATGAGTAGTACACTCTATGTGGTCTGACAAAACAGATTTCCGGTCCTGAAATGCTAAGAGTACCTTCTGGAAAGGACCCAAGTTCACCAAGGGAAAAGCCTTGTGGTAAGAGCAGTGGACCTGCGAGCAAGATGCATGAGTTCAAATCCTGCTCCTGTCACTTGCTGCATAATCTTGGGCGAGTTACTTAACCTCCCCGTACTTCTGTGTTCTCACCTGGAAAACGGTAAGGTTACAGTATACACCACATAGGGTTGCTATGAAAATGAAGTGGGTGCTACATGTAAAGCACTTAGAACGATGCCTGGCAATGGTTAGTCTTCATTAGATGATAGCAGTTGTCATTCTAGTCTGTGGGGGCCTATTCCTCTCAGATGACACAGTCTCCAGGGCAATGAATTTTTCTCTGGAGTTTTCCTTCATGGAGCGGGGGATGGTAAGGTAAGAATCTGGGCAGTCATGCCCCCCCCCCCACTTCCAACACAGAAGTCTATCAGAGGATAGAACCTGGGCAGGGGTGTCCTTTAACAATTGGCCCTCCATGGTCAGGGGAGCTCTAATTTGTAACATATGCCAATCTCTGTGGTGTAAATATGCCCACTATGGCCTATTTCAACTGGCTCACAATATTCCTGAAAATTTAACAACTGTATCAAAGGACCAGGGAGTCTCAGATGGTCTATAATGAGTACAGAAAAACCTGCCATGGGATACAGAAACCAAGAGAAAAGGAAGAAGGGGGTCATCTTGTCTTGGCAATAAACTGGCATCCTTTAGACTAAGCAATGTTTCTCAAAGTGTGGTCCATGGACTATCCGCTGTGTTTGGGGTATTTGTAAAAATAAGTTCCTGGGCCTCAATCTGGATCTATTCAAGCAGAATCCTGGAAGTGGGACCAGGAATCATTTTTAAACAAGCTGCCCAGATGATTCTGAGGTTTGAGAACTGCTGGGTTAGGGACCCCTAACTTACCCAAGAAGTCAGGATGGGCCACAAGGCAGGTGTGAATTCTACAGAATGTTTTCATACCGCGGTTCATTATCCACTGTGAAAAATCAGAAACCCTGGCCCTGAGAAAGACCAGAATAAGCAGGGAAAGCACCTTAAATCAGGCACAAGGAGATGGTTCTAGATGAGGGAAATGACCATGGACTAGTTACATCAGTTCTTTCTCTGGTCTAACTGTTTAGGGTAAACTTTGGAGTCAGCGTGGAAAGGCCTTGCCTGGCACAGAGCACAGCTTTCTGTTGAGACTTTGCAGACCTACTGGGTGAGAAAGGGCCCACAGAGGGGGTGGGAGCTCTAGAGGTTTTGTCCTTGGAGGAAGGTGAGCACAGCCCTGGACAGCCCCACCCATGGCTCCAGGCTATCTGTGTATCGGCCCTACTCGGCATCCTGGACACTAGGGCTCTAACAACTTAAATAATTTTTATTACAAAAGGAAGAAAAGACCAAAACATCCCCAAAATTTTCCCATGGGCTTCCCCCTCGGTGCCAATAAATAAGGTGGGGGAGACTGACCGGAGGAGGGGTGGGGGGTCATGGTTCAGCAGAAGTGGGAATGCAGAGCCTGGGCAGGGGTGGGAAGGACATCCAGCCCCTCACCCAGTCCTGGCACTACGATTACATTGGCCGGAACACGGAACTCTGTACACTGATAGCGACAGTCTCTGGATGTGTCCCAAGGAGCGTGGCCAGAGAGGAAGGTCACGCCTCAGGATGGCCAGGCTGGCTGCCCCACCCTGCAGCCTTCTGAGTTCTGGGCAGCCTTGAGTCCAGCCGGCTCCCTGCTGGCTCCCAGGGAATCTAGCAGCATCAACTGAGGTGCAAGCCCACTTAAGAGGGGCCTAAGATGGATGGAATGAGCCCTCCCCATCGCGGGAGGCAAGTATGAAAAATCATAGTGAGAGCTGGCTGGGTTGGGACCCACTGGTCTCTAGGATAGAAAGAGAGGCCACCCCCCACTGCCAGCTCAGCTTGCAGCTTTGTCACTACACCAGGATGGGGGTGGAGGACGCTGGCATTGCCCAAGTCTCAGTGATGTACACCTGTGGTGGAGGAGATGGTAGAGACCAGTGTCCCCGCTCAGGCCCCTTCCAGGGCCAGCGCCCTCCTGGCAGGTAGGCTTTTGGACCCATTTGGGCAGTTCTGGGAGGGCAGTAGAGGGATCCTTTCAGCTCCCTGCCCCAGCCATGCCCAGTGAGTGGAAGCTGCCCTCTTCCAGCAAGAGACGTCCCAGGCGGTAGAGCAGCTGGGGGTACCAGTGCACACCCTCCCCTGGGGTCCAGCTGCCCCACGCCAAGCTGTGAAACAGTCGCAGGGGCCAAAAGGCCAACTGAGCCAGCTGGTGGTCAGCCACGGCTGCGAAGCAAGAGGCCACCACGTCCTCCACCACCAGTGTCCCATGCCTCGTTAATGGGGCGTAGGCCCCAAGGGCCACATGTGTGGAGACGGCTGCCACTCGGGCAGGCTGCAGGCCTGGGACCCCCGCCACCAGCACATACTGGCCGGGCTGCACTTGGCTGGCAAACGTGGCCCGGAAGTGGGTGGCCGGCTCTGTGTGATTGTTGGCCGTGAAGAGCAGGTGGGCGGGTGTGAGTGCCAGTCGGCGCGGGGGGTCCTGGGTCTCGATGACCTGGAAGGCCCTCAGCCTGTCTGGTTCGCGATCGAGGAAAATGAGTACGTCGCTGAAGGTGGGGTTCCCATCCTCCCCCATGGCCAGCACTCGGTCTCCTGGCCTCACGGCTGACAAGGCCACACGTGCCCCACTCTCCAGGCGCACCTGGGCTCCAGCAGGGAAGCAGCCGCCTGTCTTGGCCGCGGCCGAGTGCTCTGTGGGAAGAAGGGACATGAAGGCATTACTGCTGTGGAGCTTGGATTCCCGGTCACAGCATCCCTCCCCAGTCCAGCCAGAGTTCCTCTTGCTCCCAGGCTGCCCCCCATCACCATATCCTGTCCCCTGCCCCCCACTTTCCATGCAGCTTTGAATCCACCCCAGCCCACAGTGTGACCTCCTGCCCTCCTCCCCAGCCTAATGCTTTGCCAATGAGAGGAGCACACTGAGGCTTCAAGACCCAGTGGGTGGGAGGGAAAGGGCCCTCCTGAAGCCCATGTGAAGCCCCCCCATCTGCTCCCAATCCTGACAAGGCTGTGAAGTAGTCAGGCCAGAGGTCAGCTGAGCCAAGCAGTGGTCAGCTGTGACCTGACACCCAGAAGCTGCAGCTTCGTCGAGAAGGCAAGTTGCTTAGCACCTCTGGCATCTGGATGTCCCATTATTTCTCACCCATTGCTCAGATGCTCCCCAAAATTGCCCTCTCAGACTGACACTCCAAGTTCTGTGCCAGAACCGGCCCTTGGAGTCTATACCCCAAGGGAGAGAAGGACCAGTCAGTGGCGAGAATACAGACTCCTGGGGAAGCTCAGAGGGAATGGCCAGGCCAGGGTGCGGCTCAGTGGCAAGGGTGAAATCACCATCTTCGGTTCATGTGCTGGGTCCTTGTGCGGGGACGGGACACCATGGCATCAGTGGGTGGGATGCAGAATAGTGTTTGGGGGTTAGGAGTTATGAAGGCAAGTGGCCACCCTAGGAGCTGGCACCTGGCCGACGTTAGCAGGTGAAGGGTTGATGTGACTTGAAGCAGACACAGTTGGCAGGGAAGTGCTGAGGGGAAAGGTCAGGGTGGGGTCACCACTGTGAGCCCAGGTGGGATCAGGAATAGTAAAAGCCTGCCTGGTCTCAGTGTGCCAGGTCTGTGAGTGTGACAGCTGCATGGGGCCGGCACGGAGGGCTGAGCCTGCAGCGAGGGGGGACCACGCTGGCAGTCACACAGGAACCATTTGAAGCATCCATGACTGGGTTCAATGCAGGTGACAGGGACGCTGACAAGATTTGAAGGGAGGGGGACGAGGCCCCAGTGCCTGCCAATTCTGATCAACAAGGCGGCCGATCTGGGAAAATCCACTTTATTAAGTCCACTCTGTTTATTCTTGCCCTCATGGCTGGCTTTGCCCCCAAATGTCCAGCTTCAGGGCCCTGGAGGAGAGGCTGGGGACGCCTGCGCCCCCTGAGAGGGGCGTACACAGTGCCTTAAAGGGCCTGACCTGCAGCTGGGCCGTGGGTTCTGAACCTCTGGGCTCCTGGCTCCCGCTCAGGCACGCTGGTGTCTGGGCACACTCTGGCCCCTGGTCCCACCCCACCCCCTAGCGTTCTGCACCACACTGGGTGGGGAGGCCGTCTCTGTCAGCCTGGCTTCCTCCATCTGGCCAGCTTGCTCTGTCTTGCACCTCCTGCGGCAGGCTCTGGACTGTGGACCGCCAAGTCAGCACCCAGCGTCGCTGGGACAGGGCCCTGTCTCCCTAGGCTCCTGCCATGACACTATCAGGCACGGGTCGAGCGGTTGGTCAGGAGCAGTAGCGGGGAGCGCCGCGGACGTCCTCTTCCCCGGGGTCCCCGCCTCCATCCCTGGGAGGGTCTCTTCACCTTCTTGGCCCCGGCGGGCCCAGCGCCGCCTCTCCACGCCCTGCGGCCCCGGCCCCGGGCCCAGCCCCCCGGCAGCGGCTCACCGGACTTGACGGAGCAATGCACGTGCGCCTTGGACTCGTAATACACCCAGTCGAAGCCGGCCTCCACTGCCAAGCGCGCCAGCAGTCCGTACTTATTGCGGTCGCGGTCCGACGTGGTGATGTCCACCGCGCGGCCTTCATAATGCAGCGACTCCTCCGAGTGGTGACCATCTTCATCCCAGCCCTCGGTCACCCGCAGCTTCACCCCGGGCCACTGGTTCATCACCGAGATGGCCAGCGAGTTCAGGCGGTCCTTGCAGCGCTGCGAGAGGAAAGGAAGCCGAGTTAGGGGGAGGAGCTGGCCCGCGGGCAGGTTACGGCGCAGCCTCTTCCCTCACTCTCCCACTGCACTCGCTGGAGTCGGGAAACCGGGGAGGGTGCTCTATCCCTCTCTCCTAGGAACAGAGAGTCCTAAAGTGCTCCTTCCCTTCTAGCATCAGCTGCCCCAGGGACCTGGCCCGCGCGGTGGCGCCACAAATCTGGAGGGCGCATCGATCCGCTCACCCTTGGGGGCTTTTCTCTAAGCTCTCTCTCTCTCCTGCTGGGATTACTGATCCCTCCACAGACAGGACTCCACCTTTTGAGCGCCGGGTCCCTCGGTCTCACCGCGGGACCAGGGGCCAGGGACCGCCTGCTGCCTGGAGAATAAAGGTGGTAGCAGAGCTGACTGCCGGCCGCCGGCCTGCTAGGCGTGCAAGCCTCGAGGCGCCCAGTAGGTGTCACCGTAGCCCCAGGGCTGAGGTCCCCGAAGCGGCCAGGGCGCAGCAGGCGCGGCAGGTGCGAAGCGCCTCAGCAGCCTGGGGGTGTGTTGGAGGGGAATCCCAAGCCTGCCTGGATCCCTCGGCGCCACAGAGCATTCCTGCTGGGACCCTCATGATCCAAAACCGGCCCGCACCCGCTCAGGGGAGGCGGCAGCCCGGGAACCAGAAGCTGGTGTAAAGGCCAGCGCCTGGCCTGGCCAGATGGAGGACCATGCGGATGGTCTCCCGCTGCAAGGGGTGCGCTCCGGGTTGATAAACCCAGGCAACGTTCTCCCTGAGTCGAGAGCCCTCAGCACCTCTGCGCCGCCCCTGTCTGGGAAGGGACCCGAGAAACTGAGCGTGTGATCTCAGGGAGCCGGCTTCATGCTCCGCCTCCCATGGAGTGGGAGTCGAGCTGTGCCCTGGGGGAAGGACCGCAGAGATCATCGTCTGTGCTGGCTCCCTTCGTGCCTGGAGCCCAAGGGACCCCGCAGTTGACTGGGGGGAGGGGCCTGGGGGAGAGGGGCCTTTCCACAGTCCTTCACTTTGAGGTGCCAGGCGCTCCCAAGTGTAGGCAGCACAAGTTTCGAACTACCCCCGCCCCTCAGAGCCCGGGCCCCACAGACCCTTGGACTCGGTCTCCCAGGAGCCAACAGCGGCTAAAACCCAAGGCCCTGTCGGTCCTCCCAGGATGCATCCCAGGATGCAATCTAGCTGGGGGTGCTCACTGCCCGGGGAGGGAGCTCCGTGTGTTCCTTGCCGCCAGGCTTCTAGCCACCCACCTATGTCCGCTCCGCGGCCCCTGCTCCCCGCCCTTCTATCCCCCACCACCCCTCCCCTCCTCGGGTCCAGAGCCCGGGCACGCGCTGTCAATGATTGCCCAGCCCGTGGCCCGGATCCTTATCTGCATTCCTCGGCGCCCGGCCCGGCCCGGCCACCAGCCAACCTTCGCCCCGACACCCGCCGGCCAGACCCGGCGCCAGAGCGCATGCTGAGGGCCGTGGTCTAGCTGCCGTTCCCAGAGCACCTAGAAAGCAGGCCGCCTGCCTGCGGTGGAAGCCCCGGGAGACCACTAAGGAAGGGGACGGAGATGTCTTCCCTTGCGAACCCGGCAGCAGGGAAGAAAGTTTGCTCTCCACCCCCCCACCCCCACCTCTTCCCGAGGCGCTTGGGTTGAGTGCTGGTCCTGTTCCGAGCACGCAGAGACTAAAGTTAGCCCTGCTGTGGGGCTGTCCGGCATCCCAGCCCCTCTCTTTCAATCCATCCCCGCCACCAAATCCAGGGACCCCCCGCTCCCCACCCCCCCGAAGTTAGGTCTCAGAGCCCGGAGGCCTGGCACCTCACCCTTCAACTGCAGCTGCGCCGCTCAGCTCTCGGGACAGACACGTGGGCTTGCCCTTCAAGTTCCCTTCCCCACCTCCACCTCCTGGCTCTAATATTCCCCGCTGTTCCTTAAACCCAGACCCCGCCGGGGCGCTGCTCCAGGAGGGGGCAGCGCTGAGAACCGAGAGCGCACGGGAAGGAAAGGCCAGTGGGGCCCTCCGCGCCCGGAGCTTCTTCGCCTCAGGGGTGCCAAATCGCCTCGAAATGAAAGGAGCGCAGCCGTGCGGAAGATTAGGCCGGGAGGGACTGGTGCATCCCGGAGGCGCAGGAGGCAGTCAGGTAGAGGTACCTCCAGGTGCCGCATCTGACCTGAGCTGCCAGCACTCCAGGGCAGAGGGGCCACGGCCAACCGGCTGGGCTGTGGCTCTTGGCAGCGGGGAGCTCTTCTCACAGCCTCCGGCGGGCTCGGGGAATGCTAACACTCCGCCGGGACCCCGGCCGGCCCATCTCGGCGAGAAGGGCAGGTGCCAGGGGGCGTGCCAGCCAGTCAAGGAAAGGTGCCAGGGGGCGGGTAGGGCCGGGCAGGTGGCGGTGCTTCGGCGGCGGCGCCCAGCGAGGGCGTTTCGCGCTCACCTGGGTCATGAGGCGGTCGGCGCCTGTGTTCTCCTCGTCCTTGAAGATGATGTCGGGATTGTAGTTGGGGGTGAGCTCCTTGAAGCGCTCCGAGCTGCGCGCGATCTTGCCTTCGTAACGCCCGCTGGCGCCCAGGGTCTTCTCGGGCACGTTGGGGCTGAACTGCTTATACGCGAGCGGCACGAGCTTGCGCGGCGGCCGACGGCGGCTGCCCACCACCCGGCCCGGCCCGCAGCCCCGCGCCGCCGGCACCAGCAGCAGCAGCAGGAGCAGGCAGAACCGCAGTCGGGGCCGGAGCCGGGCGGGAGACATGGCCGGGGAGCCCGGGAGACCGGCGGGAGAGGACGCCTGGTGGGCTGATGGGTGGGCGAGTCGACGGGAGCGCTGCGGGGTCTCAGGCGTCCGGGTGGCTCCGGGGGGCTCCAGGTGGGGGCGCCATGGGCTGCGCGGCGCGGCGCAGGGCCGGCGGGACTCAGGTGCAGGGCGGGGGCCCGGGGCCCTGGCTGGTGGCGGCGCTCTGTCCCCCTCGGCGCCTCGACTCTGAGCTGCCCGGCTCGCCGGCCGCCAATAAATAGGCCGGCCCGTTTGTTTTGGCAACGCGGCGACGGCGGGGGGCGGCGGGCGGCGGGGCTGCGGGCCGCCGGTCTGGGCTGGGCTGTCCGGGACGGCGGGCTGGCGGGCCCCGCGGTTAGCACCCCGGCCCGGCGGTCAGGCGGCTGGGGCGGAGCGGGAGCTGCTGCCGTCTGCGGCGCAGCCCGGGGCCGAGTGAGAGGGGAAATGGAAGAGATCCGGGCTCGGGCCCCGCGCAGACCGCACCCTACCCATGTCCCTGCCTCCTGTGCGCTCGACAGCAAACCTGAGGCAAGGGAAGCACAGCCTCCTCCCCCTCGGGCGGGCGGCCGCGGCACTAGCCAGCCCTCGTCCCGCTCGCTCCTCCGCCGCGCGTCCGCCCGCCCGCTGCCCTTGGCGCCCCCTGCACTGCCTGAGTCTGCCCTCCCCGCCCGGACGCGCCCCACCCCGCCTTGGCCTCGCCTCTGGGCTCCCCGCGGCTCCGGGGTGCCCCGCCAGGAGCTGCCACCCCCACAGAGACCGCAACCCACGGCGCGGCCGGACGCGAGGGGCGGGGGGCAGTGGCCGGACCGCATAGCCGCCTACGGTGTCCTTTGCGGGGATGTAAACCCAAAAGGCAGGAGGCCGCTCATAACCTGGTGCCCCACCCTGGCCCAGGAGGCGCGCCCTCTCAGCTTGCTGGAGCTGAAATTCTGTATCAACCCGGTGCACATCCCACGGCCGTCCGGTCTGAAGCTGGGAGTGGGGCATTTAGCCTCATGAAGAGTAAAGGGGCGAGGGTGGGGGTTGAATTGGAAACACTGTTAAAAGGAGCAAGATGAAGTTGCGAAGGAATAGGCCAAGGTGTAGAGAAGAGAGGCTAAATGGTGACATCAACAGAAAACGGGAGAACCCCGACTGACCACGTTGAAGACACGGGCAGGCACAGATCGCAGGGGCTGGGGCTTGCTGAGAATGCAAAAAATGATTCAAAGCCGCAGGACACAGGAGCTGCTAAATAACTCTCTTAGTTCTACTTCACAAATGAACAAGGGCAGAGAATGCGTGGTGGCAGTCAGAGATGTAAACACGGGTTGTGTGTGTATTTTAATATGACATTCAGGAAAGCTGAATGAATTAGGATTCATTCTGTTAAAACAAGAAAAGACAAGTGTGTTAAAAACAAACACCACCATCACAAATTATGTAATGTGTTTGCAGTATTTTCTACAAATTCAATAGAGATAGAAATAAAAGGGTGAGAAATAAAACGGTTTAAAAATTCTCATTGCAAGAATATTAATACAATAGGTACTGCTTATGTGCCTGATATATGGAAGCTATTAGATATTACTATACTAAGCATTCTACTTGCATTATCTAATTTAAACTTACAACTCCAAATGAGCTATTATCATCCGCATTTTGAAATTTTGAAGATTGTACAGTTCAGAGAAGAAAAGCAACTTGCTCCTGGCTGAGGGATTCACCCCATCCCCCACACCAACTGACCCCAGAGCCCGGGCCCTCACTGGGCAGCACTCAGCCATCCAGTACAGCCTGGGTTTTGGACACTGGTAGATTTTCACAGATGTACTCACATTTTCTCTGGATCGATTTTATGAACACAAATTCAGAATTGGAAGGGACTCAAAAGTGAGTGCTTAATCCAAGCACTTCATATTACAGAAAAGGAAACTGAGGCCCACAGAAGGGAATTTAGGACGGCTCCACCAGGGTGGACGGATGTCTGTCACTTGGAAACAAAATGGCTCGTTTCCTTTACTTCTCTTTGCCTGTACTTCCTCCCCACACCGCATGTCCGTTCTTATATTTGCATTCAGATTCTGTGTCTCCCAGTCACAGATTACTGTAACATTGCTTCTTTTCCTTGAAAGCTTCCAAAGTGCTTTAATGTATGTTTCTCGGGGTTCAAGAACTATCCCTGCAATATTCCCCACCCCCTCCCTCTCTCCTGCTCAGATTTCTGGGGCACACTGCTCAGCCAGGTCAGTACCTCTCCCAATCCAGACAAACAAGGCTCTGTTTTTCAGAGGTCCGAAAAAGAAAATCCCATAGGCTCCCATGGTCACCTATCCCGGTGTTCTATAATAACTTTTTAGAGAAGTTTTGCTTTAAATTCAATCTTTCTTTCTTCTTCGTCTCAAATGCAAATTCAACTCCTTTCCTCTTTTTCTGGCCATAGAGATTAGGGCCATTATCCTGCTTATTATCCAGTATGCATGGTCTTGAAGAGTTGTTAAATCCACTTTCAATCTTCTTTTCTCCAAGTGAAAGACAATTTCTTTCAGCTTCCCTCAGAGGTTCTACCTTATAACCATTTATTAACTTTACCATTCTTCCTCTCATTTCTTCTCTTAAGCTGTGATCCTGTTGAATACAAATCTCTGGCAAAGATCTGATCAGTGTCAAATAGGAATTTCTTATACAGGGCAGATATAGCTTGGCATCAGGGGTGCTTCCACAGCAGGGCAACCTTGTTGGTTTAGATTGCGCTGCACTAAGTCTAGACCCTCCTCGGCCTAGCAACTTAGGAGCAGTGACCAGGGTGTGTCCTGGGAGAAGCAGATGGGGGGCTAACATTTATTTAGTCCTTTGTCTATGACAGGTGCTTTAAGCACTTAGTAAAAACCTTCAGAATAACCCTCTGTGCACAGCAATTATTCTCATTTTGCCAGTATACAACTCTAAAGCTCTAGAAGTAAAGTAATTTGCCTGTGGCCCCACAGTCAAGACTTGAACCCAGAGCGTTTTTGCTCCAAACCTATAATCTTTTCTCAGGACACAATGGCTATTCAAGATCTGAATCTCAAATTTAGGTCGGCTTCAGTCCGATCTCCTTCAGTGGAGTGGGGGGGAGAGGACGACAGAGATTGGAAGCATCATAATTTCTACATCAATGACCTTGGAGCACTTTTAATCCAATTTGGGGCCTAAGGACCTTGGTCATTTCTTAGCTGCCTATGTTCTTAGCTGTTCAGTTGATGTAGGATAGCTTCTGAGTTGGCGCAATCCATTTGACCTCTCAGACAAAGCCTGGCTCTTTTTCTGGTCACTGCCAGGCTTTTGCCTGCAGTAAAATTGGAGAACCGAGGTGTCCCATTCTGGAGGCACCAATGGCCTGAGGTCTGAGCAGCAGCAATAGAGCCTTATCAGGGCACCTCACATCTGAGTCCTGGGCCTGTTGGTAAAATCAGTTTTCTCCTCTCAACTTTGGATCTCTTCTACCCCTCAACCATCTCTATTTTGAAGAAAACAAAGTAAAATCTATTTCTTTGGATAATATGATTTTTTGCTTACAAGAGTAAAAGTTGGGAAAATAGTTTGGAAGGAAAGGGAGGGAGGAAAATACACCATTAGAACCTGATAATTTAAACATCTGTTTAGTAGATTACCATGTTGGCATTTTTAGTCAGTCTTGAATTTAACACCATAGTACAAATACGCTGTACTAATAGCGATACACACACACACATACACACACACACAGTGTAGGTCCACACTTCTATAATCAACTAGTCTTTTTTCTCCTGATCCTGCTTCTTGACCAGATCTATCCTGCTCTAAATCCACAAGTGCTAAGCCACAACCAGACAAGTTTCAGGAATGCAGTTAGTCAAATATCCTCCACTGATTCAGTGTGCAGCAGCCCTGGCTCAGTAGAAAGAGCACTAAGGCCTGGAGTTGGCAGATCTGTGTCTGAAAACTCTCTTTGATATCTTTTACCTGTGTGGCCTTGAGCAAGTCACTTGACTTTTCTGAATTTTAGTTCTCTCATCTATAAAGTGAAAATTAATATCACCTACCTCGTAGGGTTGTTAAGAGGGTTAAAAATACAAGCCGTAAAATACAAATCTTAAGTATAATTCATTTTCATCCTCTGGACGGTTCACTGGCGGTAGCAGTTCTCTGATCCTTATTACTCGTCCACAGGAAATACATCAGGATGCTCATCTACGTGCACCCAAGACAGTGGTGGGGATTAAGAGGCCCTACTTCTTTATATTAGGGAAGTATCTACATTGTGCATGCTAGTGTAATAGCCACAAAAGGATGAAAAATGCAAACAGAAAAGTAGAAGACATAGTTGTCTTCAAGGTATTTACTATCTAACCTCAAATCATGAAAATAAAAGGCAGTTACAAAGCCATGAATGCCATTCATAAATGAGTACAGAATAATGCGTTCTAAACTAGATAGGTTAATAGATAAGATGAACTTGATCTAGAAGAATATGGAATTAAGATACAATTAGCGTGGGGTTAGACCTCTTGGAAGAGATGTTTTGAAGGAGGGAAAGGAATGACTGGAAGAAATGAAGAGGATACTCAGGAAAGGACAGTGGCCCGAGCAAAGATGCTGGCATCGTAATCATGAAGCGCCAAGTTGGATGATCTAGTAGAGGGGAGAAGCCCTAATATTATCTGATGTAACCTTCACAAAAACCTTATGAAGTTCACACAACCATCTTCATTTTATGAATGAGGAACTGAGGTTCAGAGCTTCTAAGTGAGGAGGTTGGAGGAGTTGGAGTTGGAATCCAGGCCTGTCTGACTCCATAATAATCCAGTTTCTTGGTGAGTGATTCCTAGCGCAAGCATGCTGGGTTGCTGAACTCTGTTCAAGTCACTCATTTTCTCTCTAAATCTAGGAAACTCTTACTATCTTCATCTTGGGCTTTAAAAATTCATACTGTCTTTGACTAACCATTTCCCCAACTGGCTGGGATCATTCTGACTCCTACTGTTGATTTTTTGAAGAGGTTAGCAACTCCACCAAATTTCACCCAAATGCTGAAATGAAAGAAGCATGCCTGTCTTTCAAGCCTCTGATCAGTGCAGAACACATTTGGAGGTCCAGTTAGAGCCACTCAAAACTAACAATGCTTTAAAAGCTGGTTATTGATTAGAAATGGGAATGTCAAGTTACCTTTGCCCTAACAATAAGCTCATTACAAGGCACTTCAGAGAGATTCAAGCATTAAAGACCTTGCTTTGATGACTTTGACAAGGTAGGAAAAAGTAGCAGAATTAGTTACAAAGAGAGTATTTTCCCCTCAAGTCAGAGACTTAAAGACTGTGTGAAACTCTCATAGACAGAAAGACACTTGCAGACAGAAAGACATACATATATTTCTGTATATGGATAATAACATGTTTACTAACTAATGGGCTTTATTTCCATCCCAGTGTCTCTATTTGGGAAGAAATTAGTTGCTTAAAGAGAATCTTGGAAGATACTAGTTCAGTGAATGAATGCAGTGGAGTGGGAAGGGGTTCTACTCTTTTACTACTCAAGCGATGCTCCTGACATGCCTGTCAGCTTTCTGTAACTGGGTCTGTACTAGTCCACCCACACTCTCTGACCCGTCTCTCTTGGTCAAGATAGCACCCTAAGGATGCCGGATCTATAGCCAAGGATCTATAGCCAAAGAAAGCAAAAAGGTGTATAGTAACTTACTTTTTAATAACGTGTATTCTTAGCTTCTGTAAAATGACAAATTCATTCTGTTATGGTTATAGCTAACAAAATGGTATTTAATCCCCACTCTCACCTTATGACTGGTTGCCCCAAACAAAAAAGATTACATCCATTGATATCCACAAATTTCTAAAACCACTTCAAGATACTGCTGCTGTGGAGGGGGGTGTGTGTGTGTGTGTGTGAGATAATCCTTCTTCACATATTCACTCAACAAGTATTTCTGAGCATCTACTACGTGCCAGACACTGGAGAGGTGCTCAAGATGGGAGAAAAAAAAAAAAAGATTCCTGCCCTTATGGAACTTTATTCTAGTGGAAAGGCATTGGGGAGACAAAAATAAATATAAAAATAAAGAATATTACTATATATAAAATAGATAAACAACATGGTCCTACTGTATAGCACCAGGAACTACATTAAATACCTTGCAATAACCTATAATGGAAAAGAATTTTAAAAAGAATCACTTTTCTGTACATCAGAAACAAATACAACATTGTAAATGAACTGTACTGCAATAAAAAATAAAATAAAAGTAAAAAAGCAAATATGTATTATAATGTGTTAGAAGGGAATAAGGGCTGTGAACACAAAACATGAAACAGGGTAAAAGGTTGAGAGTACAGCCAGCCTGTGGGCAGCAGTCCGAGGCCAGGAGGCAGGTGGCTCTGTTAAGTAGGGGGATTAGTAGAGGCCTCATTGAGATGGTGTGATTTAAGCTAAGAACTGAAAGAGGTGAGGGCTTCAACCAAGCAGACACCTAAGGGAAGAGCGTTCTAGTCAGAGAGAAATGCAAAGAGCAAAGGCCCTCAGGTGTTTGCATATTAGAGAAATAGCAAGGAGACCAGTGAGATCAAAGATGAAAGGGAGATGGAGTGAATAAGCTTGACTTTCTACTTTCTGATCATGGGAGTGTTTTTCAAACTTTTTATGAAGCTCAGAGTGAAGATAACTTATCCTTTAAAGAGATTTATGTATTGACATGTAAATACAGACACAATGCAGTTAAGTAAAGGCAGGTAACAGAACGGAATTTATCCATAGGATTCTTTTAAATTTTTTAAAAAAGAGATACATACTCATGGCTCTCACTTTCTTCTTCACACTTTGGGGGAAAAAATCTATGCTTTAAATATCATCTTTGGATTGTAGACTTCTTGAGAGCAGAAGATATGTCTTTGTGGCCATAAGACAGCAAGTAGCATAATGCCCCATTGGTGGGAATGCTAGTGAGTAAGCATTCAATATATATATATATGAGTTAATACATGTCTAGGTATTCCTGTTTCTTATCGAATGTGGGTTTTTCTATCTCATTCCCAACACATTTCCAACAAACCCATGCCATTCCTTTGAATTCCTTTGCAGTGATTTAGAATGTTCCTGTTGGACTTCCCCATTTTGCAGTTCACGTCTCTGTACAGCGTAACCAACTTGGTTTCTTACATCCCTTTCCTGGTCAGGAATATAGCCCATTCTTTAGAGATTCCATGGGGGATCTTTCTTCACACTGAATTCTTCCCACTAGTTACCCAAGTTTAACTGTTGAAATGTTTTCCGTCATCTTTAAATCATCTTGATATCAGTTTCATACCTGCTTCAATTTGATTTGATGACTGCCATTAAGGTATTTTTGAGATTCCCACACAGAAGCATACACCTCTCTTAGATTCTTAGTCCAAGGAAGTATTTCCCAGATGTCTTTCTGATGGGAAGCTCAGTTCCCACCAAGCAGTCCCTGCTTTAAAATGGCTTTGATGAATGACCCACAGGAGCCATGCCAGTCCCTGAATCATCACATGGCACCCCAGGTGGGAAACATCAAATGTCCTCTGATGTTGCTCCACTCCTGCCCTATATGAAGAGATTAAATACCTGCAGTTTCGTTTGGCACAGCTCTGCTATTTTCATTCTTCAAATCCTAAAAATGCATACACGTTGACCGTTCAATAGTCCACGGTGCTGGAACCAGGGCCTCGCTGTACTTCACCTCATTGACTGAGGACACCTCCAAAAGCAGTGTGGTGGCAACTTGTGCCCAGTGGGTGTGTGACAGCCAAGTACAAACTCAAAGTTGGCCCCTTCGCAAGCTGGGTGCCCTAGGATCTACAACAGGAACATCCTCTGCCTTTTCCTGAACGTAGCACATGTTAATTTTCCCCTTCCGCACAGTCCAGACACTGCATCTTTCTGGTTTTTTTCCAAAATGCCATTGCACAGCTTACCTATTCCCTCTGTCCTGCTATTCTAATTATATAAATTACCCTGCCACAGTTAATTCGTACTTATTCAAGAGAGCACCACAATGGACATTACCACTACCAGGAAAGCACTCAAGTTGGGGTATCAGTATCACCTTCATACATCATCACAGCATTATTTATATTGCCGATATATCAGGTTACTAAATGAAACAGAAATATTTATTACCAGCTCCCCTTCCCCCAACCAGTGCCTTCCTATTCCCCCATATGTGACATACGACCAACTGGCATTGCTTTGTGCCCTGGAAGCACCAGGCAGTAGTAATAAATGAAACTGGCGGTCTTTCCTTCTCATCTGGCAGGAGTCTTTTTCTGTCTTGAATAAGGGATCTCTTTACCAACCAGGATTCCCAGCAGTACTGCTCTTGACCCCTGAACACACACTCAGACCCAGCGGGGGCTTCCCCACCAGCTCCAACTTGTTTCACCACCGCCTGCTCAACCTTCAAGGCCTGGAGTGGGAGGGGAAAGACAGGATGGAGTGCCAGTCGAGAGGATTACCCTTCCCCTACTCCATCCTCCCTGCTCTTGTCACCCATTTCTGACTGGCTGTCGATCCTATCAGGGGTCCATAAAGCCAGGAGGACTCTGGCCCAGGAGAGGGGGGTAGGGGTTAGGCAAACAGGCCAGGGAGGCAGCTGGTTGAAATTTAACCACAATATTCTTGGTCTCTATTGTTTTGAGTGAGGCCCAATATTTCCACAGCAGGATTATAGGATCTGATTAACCATGTTAGACAACAATGCCGAGCTGGGATGGGCTTCCCCTTCCAGCTGCCAATATGAAAAAGTAAATACAACACCCAGATTTCAGAAGGGACTCCCTGCAGCCCCCAAGCCCTACTCCCCAATTCTAACCCCAAAGTGAGGGGAGGGAGGAAGAGTGTGACACTGCATGCTCCTTTAACTCCTGGCCCTCAGCCGCCGGCAGGATGAGTAACCTGGCACAATATTCCCAGGTGAGTCAATGGCTGTGTGCTCCCCACACCCTGGAGTTTTCCAATGCTTCTTCCGGGTTCCCTAGGCTGGCCCAGATTCTCACAAACCCATGAGAGTTAGGTGCTGAGAGGCTAGCGCTCACTCAAAGGGTCCAGGAGTGTGGAAAGCACAGCAAAATCTGTTGGGTTCCAGGACAGAGAAACCGAGGGCAGGTAGGATTTCACAGCTTTGAAGAGACTGAGCCTTTGCTAGAATGCTTTGGTGCTACCTCATGACTTCCCATGTGCCAGGGTAGAAAAGTGAGACCCAAGAATTGAGGGGAAGCTTAAAGCCCACCATAAATGCAAGTCTCAGGAGAAAAGTATTCCTTGATAGCTCTGGGATGGAAGACAGAGGATAGATGGGCTTCTAGATCCTCAAGTAGAGATGGATTCCCTAGGGTCCCTCGCCCATCACAGACAGACAAGCTACCTCACACCCTGCCTTCTCTGAATGTTTCCCCTCAGGGTGGGATCTTCTGAAGCCCTGTCCAAGAGAACATGGAAGAAGAAGAGAGCATTAAGAAGCCCTCGACAAAAAGACCCTGCAGCAGCTTCCAGGAGGTCACAGCAGCCAGGGGAAATCCTCTCTCCAGAGCGTGGGCTCCCTTCTCTTCTGGCATTTCTCTCTGTATCTAAGTGCTAGCAGAATCCACCACAGTTCTGTGAGTCCGTGCATTTACTCATGTTGGTGACAGGGACTAGGAACCAAGGGTCTTGAGCTCTGAGTTTAGTGGCTTCCTTGTAGAATGTCACTTGCTCCTTTTGAACAGTTTCTTCTTCAGGAAAATTAGAAGACAGAAAAATACTTCTGGGAAGAGCTCAGAAAAGCATATCGTGATTGCATGAAAACCCAGCGAACATAACATTGCACCCCTTAGTAGTATAATCCCAACACGGTGATATTTTTTGATTTAGCGTTAAAAACTGACCCTGTTCTCAGAGTATATGCCAATGTAAGGATGAAAACAAAAAGCCCATAGGAAATCTGTATATAAACACTGATTATATTAACAGCACAAATAGCAAGGAGGTGGGCAGAACAGATAAAGTGAGCTTACTACATCACGAGGAAGGGTAATTAAGAGGATTTTAGGTTTCCCCGATACTCTCTGGAGCAAATCCCCTTAGCTTTGTAAACAGGAGGAAATGAAGGACAGAATAATTGGAAGAAGGAAATGCCCCTGGTGACAATGTCAAGAACGAGACCAAATCTAGGACGAGGAGAAAAGGCACGGGCTTTTCCATCCCCACTCCCACCATCTCTGTACAGACAATGACACACCGGCTCCTGCTGATCTCCCAGCAGACCAGGGAGGAGGAGGTAAGGGCTTCGGAAAATGGGAGGTTTAAGTGAACAGGAACGCAAGAAAAGGGAGTTCAAATGGACCACCGGATAAAATTAAGAAGTAGTGGGCTGAGTATTCAGGAGACTTGAGCATCTCTCCCTCCCCCAAGTGCTCACCGAAGGTGAACTGTATCAGACCCGTGGAAGGATCTTGGTCCAACAGGAACAGATTCTTTCCAAGTCCAGAGTACAGGAGCTCAGATCTCACTCTTTGCCACTTTACACCCTAGGGACTCCAGGGCTAGTTCCTCAGGATTCAGTGGGCAGAGACTAGAAGCTCCTTCCTCCCTTTTCAATAATTTTACTACCCCTTGGAGACACTCCTTGATCTGGGAGATTGGATGATTGGTGACAGAACAGAGAATGACCCTCGTGGGGTTTTCCAGGACCCAGCTCGGGCTCTGCCCTCAGGGCTGCTGAGAAAGCCCTCGGTGAGGCCTGAAGAGAGGAGGTGCTGCCCAGCTGGAGTGCTAAGGGATGAAGATTTCTCTCCCAGCAAAGAGCTGGCCTCTCCTGGCTGACCGTGGGGGAGGGGTGAACCACCAGCAGGGCCAAGTAGGCCTTGCAGCCTAGGTGGCGCTATTTCTCTACTTTTTAGGTCAAGTTCCTGCAGGAACTTCCTCGAGGTCCCTACTCCTGCTCCTGGTTTGCTGGCTTGCTGCTGTAAACCACCTTATATTATTTTTTTTTCTAAAAATACTCCAAAGCAATTGAAAGAGTCCCTTCTCCCACCAGCCAGCCCTGGCCCCAGCCCCAGCCCCGGGGAGCGGGTGGGTAGGCGGGGAGGTGGGCCACTGCTTTATTAAACACAGGGAAAACTAATATTTACGGAATAAAATTTATGGAGCAGCCACGAGAATTCGACCCTTTTATGTGCATATGGAGTGGGGCTGGGCCAGCCTGGGGGCCTCAGGGAGGGGCCCAAGCCAGGGGGCAAGGCTGGAATACAGCCTGGCTAGGCCAATTTGTCAAGGCAGGGATTTCCCTGGAGTTACCCTGGGATGAATGATTTTCAAACACCACCCTTTGCTTTGGGGGGCAAGAGCTTCAGAGCAAGAATGACTGAGGTAGGGCCTTGGGGAGCAATGTTTCTCTAAGGGTGTGTTTGGGCAATACCCCCATGGGGGCAGCAATCTCTGGGGATAAAGGGGGCAGTGGGCGGGGAGGTCGTGAGGCATACTCTTACTTAACCTTTTTAAAAAGTTACACATTCTTTTGAGAACATGAAAAGAAAAATTCTGCTGTTAAGATTTTACTTATAATTTTAGGGGATTCTAAAACCCCTGATCCCTCTCTGATTAAAAATGCCTGCTCTTGAGACTGTGCTCTTAGGGCAGAAGGATTATCTAGGGTAAAGAACCCTTACTTTCCCCCAGCTTGCTGCGGAAGTCTTTCCATTTTTCATGTGGTCTCATACCTTGAAATCTGGCCATCTAAATTATGCCAAGAGAAACTAAACAACAAAGTAAGTCATCTGATAGATTGTTTTTACATAGTTCCCAATTCACTTCAATGACAGTCACCACCAGGGCACAGACTGGGTCTGAGGGTAAAGTAAGTTATCAGCAGCAACTGGGAATGAGCCCTGGTGGAGCTCTCTCAGGCTCTGCCAGCAGGTAAAAAGGCCTGGTGGTAAGTCCTGGAGTCCGCCAAGGCTCCTCCCTTGAAGAGCTAATAGGAAGTAGAAAGAACATCCTCTTTGAAAAGAGGCAGCCTCACGGGAGAAAGAAGGACGTTACATCCTTCCTGGAAAATGTTTTCGGTAATGTATGTAATAATGCAGTTTAGAACTCAGCTGTCTGGGTTCAAACTCTGGCTGTTACTTATTAGCTGTGTGACCTCTGATAAGTCACTTAGTCTCTTCAAGACTCCATTTCCTAGTGGGTTAACAGTATCTTCTTCATATGATGCTTTGAGGATTCAATGCCAGGCACTTATTAGAGTACCTGGTATACATTAACTGGTAGCTGTTTTTTATTGTTATTATAATCATTATTATTTTATGATTACTTGGATCATCCTCTTTCCCCCCAAGACTTGACATGGGGACAGACACACCAGTCCCAGCCAGAGAGGACATGTGGACGAGGAGGCCTTTGACCATCCTAAGTAACTGAACCAGAAAAGGCCTCTACCTAATAGCTCCCAGTGAATATCTGAGTTCTACTTTCCTTCCTGTCTCTCCAAGGTAAAGTTTCAGATGGTCTTACCTATAGAGGAAAACCTAGCAGAGAAGGCCAAGGAACTCTGTGAATCCTCTTCTGCTAAATCTTCTTTTTTTTTTTTTTGGCCATGCCATGCAGCTTGTGGAATCTTAGTTCCCCGACTGTGGCCACAGCAGTGAAAGCACCGAGTCCTATCCACTGGACAGGCAGGGAAGTCTCAAATCCTGCTAGATTTGTTCAAAGAGTTCACTTTCTAATTAAGATTCTGCCTATCTCATACAGTCTTTACATATTTTCCTGCTAAGCACTATTCATTCTATACATCAATTCTTTTGGTTCCAGAGAACTCCTCTGGACATATTTCCTGTTCCCTGTCATCCTATCTTTTCTAATTCTTCTAGTTACTATGTTATTTGAAGTGAAGTGAAGGATGGGAAAATAAAATTCCTTTTTCTCCCACTCCGGGAAACTAAGTTGGCCCTAGGGCTCAGAGCTCTTTGTAATTTCAATCCCACATTCAATCCCATATTAACCTGTTGCCTATGCCTTGGAAATAGACCAAAATAAACCCATATCAAGTTGGATGAAAGAGCACAGAAACCATATGTTCTGCTATCTTGTGCCCACCATGGAGAGAGGTCTCAAGATCAAAGCTCCCGATTGGAGGCTTAGCACAGGCCACAGAAGAGAAGTATAAGAAGAACCTGAAGGATTAGACCGAGGGCCTAGACTTCATCCAGAGACAACAATGGGGTGGGACCCAGTAAAGTGAAGTGAGTTGGTTATGTGTTCCACAGATAAGCAATCTCAAAAGCAGGGGAGTGTGAGTGCTTTTTATTCCATGCTAAAGAGAGGAGAGGGTCTCTGAGGAACACCTGGGACTGGCTAGGGACTCTTAAGAAAGGTAGACAAGGCTTCCTAAGCATGCTGTGCCTTTCTGCAGACCTGCCCCATACACCTAAAGTCCATGGTAGATCCTGGGTCTAGAGAACCTTCACCAAAAGAAAGGAGGGTATGGGATTCCCAGAGATTGGCTTCCACTCGGACAGGGAAGGCCAGTGCCCGATGGATTGGAGCCAGGATTCCCTCAGTTAATAGTATCCATGCCTGTCAACATGAACTTCAGTTATCTTGCCCTTACAGTGGAGTCCCTGACTGTGTAACTCTGTGTCAGAGATGCTGCTGTCACAGGACCTCCTTTCAAGGTGACACTAGGAAACTACTCTCTGAGTCCATCCTCAGCAGCTGAGACAGTGACAGGTTAACTGAAGAGCCCCCTTAGCTTCTTCCTCTTGACCTTCAACAGCTGAGGTCTCTGCATAGGGCCTGAAGTAACCTAGAAAAAAAGGAACCCAAGTTAATAGAGGTTTTAAACAGTTCCACTTAAGTTAGGAAAAAAAATTCCTTCCTCCCATGGCTCTGGTTAAGACGGGTGGCTGACGCAGGAGTTCTGAAGTCCGTGTCAGGCAGTGAATGTGATATAAGACTCTATGCAGGAGATACGCACATCACTTCTCCCCTAGGGAAAAACCTCATAGACCATCACTGCAAGTGCGATAAGGCAAAAAAGGAGTCAAGGTCCATCATTCAGAAGAACCGCAGAGAGGAGACAGCAAGGGAAGATGTAAAAGACCATGACTCTGCATCCAGAAATCCACAATTTAGATGCCTGGTCACAAATATCCCCCAGTGCTGTTAAGGCAGTGTCAACTAGGTGACAGTTCCAGGGACCACTGGCTTGGGAGCTATAGGTGCAGACTCTCCCAAATCTTGAAATGCAGTCTAGGAAGCTGCTCACGACTTACTGTGGGCTCTTTTTCAGGCACTGGGAGGGATGGTGCTGAGGAGGCCGGCTCTTCTGGCTGATTCAGAAGTTGGCTATCAGTTCCTTGTGAGGAGGCACTGCTTGAGGTCTGGGGATCTTCTGATCAGAAAGATCAAGGGAAGATAGTGATAACTGCCTTCTTCTTACCAGAAAGGCATTAGCATTTACCAAGCATTCTGATAAAGCCCAGGCTTTGGTACTAATATGTAAACAGACACAAATCCACTTCCAACTAACTTCTGGAAAGCGCTGTTTCTATGATGAAGATTCTCCAGGCCACTTTAACCACGTAGGACAAGAGTTTCCCTGACCCAAAACAGCTCACTGTTCTTCTACATATTGCCTGCCATGTCTCAGGTAGGGAGATTAATTTTTTTCCTGGTTCTCTCACTAATTCTCCTAAGCATGTAGACCAGTTCTAATAAAGCTTTCTGCAGTGATGGAAATGTTCTGTATCTGAGCTGTCCAACCTGGTAGCCACTGGACACATGTAGCTATTGAGCACCTGAAATGTGCAAATGAGGGGATGAATTTTTCATTTTATTTAATTTTTATTTATTTAAATTTAAATAGTCACTATTGGCTAGAGCTACCATATTGAACAGCACAAACCTAGACCCTAACTCTAACCCCAGGAGACCAGGTACCTCTGGAGCTACTCACCAGTGCCTCGAAGCTTCTGTCCCACTTGGATCTCTTGTCTGGTGACTGCCATATACAGACTCTGTAGATTTGTGACAAAGGGTTTTCCATCACCAACACTGCATGCCTCTGGTAGTTTCTACAGGGGAGAGGAGATGCTATCATTGGTGACATGGTATTGCTAGAGAAAAGAAACTTGATATCCCACTGGCAGAACTGGCATCAACCCTAAAAGAATTTATACACAGAATTTAGATCCAATATAGGACATCCATATCCAAACCTGTTAGGACCAATATAAAGACCTCTTGGGAGGTCTTCTCCTCTGAAAGGCAACTCCAAACAAATATCTTTATTTCCTTCAATACTTATGTCTATTATGTTTCCCCATGAATACCTCATAGGTTTGTAGGTTCTTTTGTCCAAAAGGATGACCTCTTAGAGGACTGTTTTATGAAATCATCTTCCCTAAATTGTCCCTGAGTTGTACAGATTACTATTTTAATTAAATTCACTCCTAAACTTCTACACTGGAGAGAGAAAAAGGATGAAATCCAGGAAAGGGGAAAAAGAGCAAAATGGGAATGACAGACTGAGAGAGAAGAATAAATTATGGAGCTATGACATTCAGTCAAAGGAGATGGGAGAAACAAAGTTTACAAAGCTTTGGAGGCTTGCCTGCTATACTATACATTGTGCTTTACTATAATCCATGAACTCACATTGGGGGTGATATTTCCCCCAAGTGGGGAGAAAATTTGCTCTTGGGGGATGAAAAAAATCTTATTCTTTTAAAGTATAAAGCACAGATACACAAATAGTACATAAACAGAATTTTGGTTTATCTATGGTATTAAAATTTCCTGAGGGGGGATGATTAGGGAAAAATGTCTTAAAAGGTTCCTCAGGGAGGTGATAATGAAAAAAAATTGAGGAACACTGCTACAATCATATTATATTTATCTGTTTCCTTCATTATGGAATGAACTGTGGATTTATATCCACAGCAAAATGCTTTGCCTAGTTCAGGTTTCATACACTTGGCTGAACTGAGTTTAAGTAATGGCTGAAGACTTAAGAAAGTGCAATAAAAATGAGATGAAAGAGTATGGTGTCCAGTGGACCTAAACCTGGCTGTACTTCAGAATCTTGGAAAGGGCCCAGAACCACTTCGTCTGTCCCTATGCATGCAAATCGCCATGGCTCCCAGCCAAGTTAGCAGGTTCTCCAAGGGAAGCCAGGCCAGCAGCTCACATGGGAACAAGCCCAGGAATCCTGGATTGGCCCACATCTTATGTCAAGGGCACTCTCTCTGTGCTATAAGGGCATTCATTTCTGAAAACCCACTGTGGGAGAAGGATGGAAGAGAGAAAGTGGGAGAAGCAGTGAACTAGTTGCTGAACCATGGTTAAGATTATACAGCTCTTTCCCTGAGCATGGTGGTAGCTGAAAAACTTATGGATCCCCAGGAAATGTAACATAGATTTCTACTCCAACCCTACTCACATAAAGACTGTATCAGTCTTGGACTTTCACTGGAAACCGCAGATGTAACATTGATTTCTACTCCAACCCTACTCACATAAAGACTGTATCAGTCTTGGACTTTCACTGGAAATCGCAATCAGTCAGGAGCCTTGAGTGCAGACGTTGCTTCCAGCAGTAATCTCACTAGGAGTATAACAGCCCTCCTCAGCAGCATCCCCTGAGGAATGAACTGAAACAGGCCACCGACCTCTATCTCACCTCACTCTCCTTCCTAAGTTCAGCTCTCCAACCCCCAAGCCACCTCCTCCAGCAGAAGGTCCTCTACTCTACGGCCAGAGAGCCCTGACAGCAGAGAGGCAAACGGCTGTTCTCCGTCCTCACATCTCATGTCTCTGGGATCTCCCTTCATACTGCTCACGACGTGTGGCCTCTCTTAGGGTCACCCACACGTGGTTTGGTAGGCACTGCGCTGTCTGTACAAACGGGCCAGGCAGAATCTAGGCAGTCCAGGGTCATTCCTCCTGCCCTTTCTATGGAACTAAACAGACTCATAAAATTTCCAGGGTGACCTTTAGCCAGTTCATCTATTTAATCTCAAAATGAAGTGCCAGAAATAAAAGGCCACTGGAGCTACTGCTGTCCTGGACCTAAGTCCAAATCCAGAACCTGTATCTTAGCCCTTCCTCCATCCTTCCCCTTCTCAGGGAGATCTGGTCCTGGAGCTGCTACCAAAGGTCATCCCACCCGATTGTCTATTCTCAGAAAAGTACTAGGAAGAGAATATTGGTACATTTCCTGCATATTTACTATGTGCTAGACACTGCTCTAAGTATTTAAAGGTATCAACCCATTCTGTCTTATTCACTGCTATTTCCCTGGCACCTAGAACAACCTGGCCCACAGGGGATGCTCAATAACTATGTATGAATGAAGGACTATGGTTGGCATGAGTATGACCCCATCTTGCTGAGGCAGTTACAGCTAGTAAGTGGTGGAACAAGATCAGAATCCAGACCATGTGGCTTCAGGGCCCTCGCATATAACAGCTACCCTATTTACCTCTCTGAAGCATAGAATTTTAGTCTAAAGGGCAATACAGCCTTCCCCAGGATTACAGCCCTTAATTCCTTGCATCACAGATCATCTGCAACACAGATCATCTGAGTCACAGATCATCAGCTGCACCCATCCAGCTCAGAAACAAGCGCCCTCAGGGGACAAGGAAAACGTGAGCAGATATAAAGGAGGCAACTGGCCCTACCTGGAACTCTCAGAGGGCTGAAGGGCCATACCCTTAATCCTGTCCTAGCTGTTCCCCATCATCAGTGATCCCTTGGGTATCATTCTCAGAATACGCTAGGGAAGACAGGTGGTGAGGCCTGAGCCTGGGAAGGAGAAATACTAGTTCCCTGTGCAGGACAATGGTAGGGGTGAGCTGGGGCGGGCAGCAGAGATCAAAGGGAGAAGCTGGAGTCAGGACTAAGAAAAGCAAATAGCAGTGCCCCCTGCTATAAGTACACCTGAGCCAGGAGCAAGGTGTACCAGCCACAAGCGGGTCATTGCCCAGAATGGGGCGGGGAAGAAGAGCCAGGTCAGTCTACTGTATAATATGTTCATCTGATTAACCCAGAATCAATTCTACTCAGCAGAAAGGTTACTGAGATTCTACCACGTGCCAGGTGCTACAGGACTGGGGGAGGGGAAGTGGATGCACCAGTCCTTCCCTCCTCAGAACAGGACAGAGTTAGTATAAAGATAAATAAGTCAGGGCTTCCCTGGTGGTGCAGTGGTTAAGAATCTGCCTGCCAATGCAGGGGACACTGGTTTGAGCCCTGGTCTGGGAAGATCCCACATGCCTCAGAGCAAATAAGCCCATGCGCCACAGCTAACTGGGCCCGTGCTCTAGAGCCCGCAAGCCACAAATACTGAAGCCCGCGCACCTAGAGCCCGTGCTCTGCAACAAGAGAAGCCACCACAATGAAAAGCCCGTGCGCTGCAATGACGAGTAGCCCCAGCTCGCCACAACAAGAGAAAGCCCGCACACAGCAATGAAGACTCAATGCAGCCAAAAATAAATAAATTAAAAAAAAAAAAAAAGATAAATAAGTCAGGGGCCCTGCCTCAAAGAGTTTACAGTCATACGTGGGACAGAGGCAGATGCAGGCATCCCCCACTTTTTGAAAATTTGCTTGATGTCACTTTGCTTTTAGGAAAAGCCTACATTAGTACCTGTTTTTGCTAACTGGAAGAAATCCAAAAAAGATTTTCGCTTTTATGAAAGAAGGTAATTTCTCCTTCACTTTACCCCATTTCAGCTTATGAAATGGTTCATAGGAGTGCTCTACTTTCAGAAAGAAGGAGGAACCTGTATGTGTGTATGTGTGTTTTTCAGGCATTATGCTATTACAGAGTTATAAACAAAGGGTAATAAGAACCCAGAGAACAAGGAAGGGACAAAGTCTCACTGAGAGTCCCGCAAAACACTTCAGAGGTGGTGACATTGAGTTAAGCCTTTGCAAGGTTAGACTTTGAATGTGGTGGAAGTATTTGAAGCACAAAGGTGTGAAAGGACAGGACAGGTGGACAGATCTCATGGGAAATGAGACTGGAAGGCTAAATTCATATCCACAAGATGGCAAAGGACTTTGTTTTCTGAATTAAGGATATGCCCATGGGAATCCCTTTTGTTTCACAAAGTGGCTTTCTCTGCTATACAACTACTTGCCAAGGCTTCCTTGGCATCAAACTATTACTGATAAAACATCGAGGAGTCAGAAATTCCTCAAGGTTTCCCTTTCTAGGCTTTCTGCTACATTTAGAACCTCTTCACTACTTACTGCTGGTACTGTGACCCTTTAAGAGCCACAAGAGCTACATCACTCTCCTGTCTCCAGTAGCTCTGTTACTCTCACCTCCAGTCCACGAGGACTTTGGCCCCTGCTATACGGCCACATCAGAAGCGTTAGGAAAACCAAAGTTACAGAAATCATAAAGGGCATTTTATTTCCCCTTCTTGTCCCTATGGCAGCCCATCTTGGTTGCTAGGCCCCAAACTCCCCTCCTTTAACCATAATTCCCATCTTCACTGAGTCTAAAACTCACTCCCAGTGGTCTGAAAATTCTAAGACCCCCTCCAACCCCATGATCCCAACAGGATCTGTTGGAGCAATCCCAACTGCCACTTTCAACTAGAAATGAAAGGTCTGATCCTACCTCCACTCCCCACCCCCATCTCATCCCTCCTTTCCTCTGAGGCTGCTTCAGAAAAGAAACCTTTAGAATCCTGGGTAAGGAAAGGCTGGACCCGGATATACTGCTCACCCTACTCAGTATGGACCCACTGGTCAAGTATACAGGTTTAAAAGACAGAAGAGAAGGGAGAAATGAGCAAACTGGAGCCCCCAACACTAGCCCTGAGTAGGTCTTTGGTTCTGGCACCAGCCCCAGAAGCTGGCACAGCCCCAAGGCCCTGACACTGACCATCACAATATCATAACCGCCAGGGCAGGGCCCCCAACAAGTGACTTCCCAAGGGTAAGAATTCTCTCCTCCCTCTTGCAATGTGGTAAACTGCTGTACTGGATACAAACTTCCCTCCCTAGAGGGCCCAAGTCAGGTTAGGAAATCATGGTAATCTTCATCATTAGCTCCTCTTTGCGGTAAAAGCATACTGAGAAACCCTTCTAACGTCTCAGATTACCAAAGGTTTACCAAAATAAATAGGGAGGAACAAGAAAACTGGTTTGGGAAGAGGACTCCAAGGAGAAAGACTCTTCGGAATAGAATTCCACCCCCCACACACCATCCATTCATTCGACAAATATTTACTGATTACCTACAGTGTTCGTGATGATGTGGGTGCTGGGGATACAGTATATTGAACAAAAGAGATAAAAATTCCCTGCCCTCGGGCTTCCCTGGTGGTGCAATGGTTGACAGTCCACCTGCCGATGCAGGGAACACAGATTCATGCCCCGGTCTGGGAAGATCCCACATGCCGCCGAGCGGCTAGGCCCGTGAGCCATGGCCGCTGAGCCTGCACGTCTGGAGCCTGTGCTCCGCAACGGGAGAGGTCACAATGGTGAGAGGCCCTCGTACAGCAAAAAAAAAAAAATTCCCTGCCCTCCTGAGGTTTACATTCTAGAGAGGGGAGATCAACAACAAACATAGCTAATTAAACCATATTCTCTATCAGATGGTGTTAGCACCACAGAGAAAAATAAATCAGCACAGGCTGATCACGGGATGGGGCAGGAATGTGTTGCAATTTTAAATAGAGGTCAAAGAAGGCCTCACTGAGAGATGACACTTTAAAAAGGCCTAAAGGAAAGTAACAGGATGATCCACTGGCTATCTAGATCAAGTGACCAGATTCCCAGTTTGCCTGGGTCAGTCCCAGTTTGTGCTTGTTGTCGTTTATTAGTAGAGCTCCTTTTCTCTCTTATAAGTGTCCCAATTTGGATGATAAATTAGATGGTCACCCTATATCAGAGGAAGAGCATAGCAGGTCTGTGGATATGTGTCTGTGTGTTTATTTGAAGTCGTGAGATAATGTAGCATATGATCTTTTATCCTGTAAGATGGGAAACCACTGGAGTTTATAAAGAGAAGAGTGAAATGATCTGATACACATTTTAAAAAGATCACTTTGAATGTAGAAAGACAAGTGGGTAGATCTGTTAGGCTGCTACAATAACCAAGTGGGAGAGGATAGTAGCTTGGGCCTGGGTGGCAACAGTGGAGGTGGTGAGAAGTGATCAGATTCTGGATACATTTGAAGGTATGGCCGATAGGATTCATTGATGGATTGGATATCAATCCATCAATGGATGGAATCCATTGAGAGGAATCAAGGATAGCTCTACTCCAGGGCATAAGGCAGATGTTACAGAGGGATGATCCAGAAACCTAAAATAAAATCAGAGATAACTTGAAATGGCTCATGGGTCGAAAACACAGACTCAACCTGGGTAGGAAAACAGGGAGACTCAGTGCGAAAGGTGAACCCAATGCCCAAGAGAAGTATCAAAACGTTTAAAAAGAGGAAGCCATAAGTGGCTTCTCACTCAAAGAGGACGAAACAAAACCGTCTAGGAATTAGGGGGAAAAATGTCTCAGAAAAAAAAGATAAGCAGAAAAAAGCTTTAAGTTCTGGGTTTAGAGTTACAAAGACTCGGATTTGTACCTAAGGTCTTCTATTTGCTAGCTGTGACACTTTGGGCAATTTACTGTATTTAATCAACGTCCTATTTTAAGAGAAAAAAAGAGATGGAGGGTTGGGTAGATATGGGGGGTGGGGAGGGAGGACTGAGACAAACAATATCTACATCATAGAGTTCATGAGAGGATTAAACAAGCCAGTAGAATAAGTACCCAAGAAATCTCTGTCCCCTCCCTTTGCAAGACAAAGGAGGCTCAAGAAATGCCCTAATGAGCTCTAGTACTTAGAGAAACCAGGGTCTCACCCAAATGTTAACCTTTCCCCACTGTGTCCCAAAGCATATGATCTAAAAATTCAGTGACTACTCAAAGCCCAGGTCAGGGAGATACAGTCACAGAAACCCAGCTAGTTACCTGTGGGTAGTTCACTGTCCACCATGGCCACACGAGCCCAGTCCTCAGTCTCCAGTAAGGACCAAGGTCCTGGCTTGAAACTCTGGCTTTGCCAGTTAGCAGCTATGTTACTAACTTCTTTTAGCCTCTGTCCCCTCACCAGAACAATGAGGAGACCAATACCTACTTTTATGAGACTGATAGAAGGATTATATGAGGTAATACATGTAAAGGTTGCCTGCTTCTTATAAATTACGTCTCCTGACCTCCCCTCAAATGCTCTTATTGCCTCTCAAATATCTCCTTTACTCTCCCAATGTGCAGGACCTACCCAAGACGCCAAGGTTTCACCTTCATTCTCCTCACCCTCCTTTTTTGGGAGGTGGTGGGTATAATAGTGGAGAGTAAAACTTCCTATTCCAGAAGCACACAAAACACAAACAGCTTACTCCCTGAAAAACTTAACTGAAGTCCAACAATGATTCCACCAGGACCCCTTTCTCACTGCCATTTCCTGCTCCCCAGTGAGGTCTGGGCAAGGGGCTCTGCTACGGTGTTTCCATTGTAAAGTAATATACACTCAGTAAAGGCTATTTGGAAAGCAGAAAAACGTGATCTGCAGATATGTCATTCAAACAGTCAGTCATATGTTTTTGATGGGATTAATCTCACAGCTTCTTCAGAGCTTGAGAGGGAAAAAAAAAACATTAATAGGACAGAGAAAAGAGATGTGGTGGTGATGTCCAGGTTTTCAAAAGACGACCAGCTCACTCTCCCTTCGCCTCCCTTGAAATTTTTCCACAGCAGCTCACTTGGATGAGGTGTTTCAGGCAAGATCTAAGCCCAAGGGGTCCCTCTGTGTTGTCCCTCACAGAATACGCCTCTGAATTCCCTCAGTTCACTGATCACAAACCCTGGTGATTTGGGAGAGACCCGGCGCTCTAAGGATACGAGGCGCGCTGCCCTTGAGATCGTATGTGAAGCCGACGAGACAGCTGACCTGCTCCTGTGTTTCGTCTGGCTTGGCTTTGTTGGGTCTGCATCACACGAGGCCCACCCTGACCATTGTGCCCTGCCGCAGCTGACCTCACCATGCTCTCCCTTTGGCCTCTGGTTCCTGAGCACCCACCCACTCAGCACTGGGCGCTACTAGGGGAAAAAACACAAACAGACCTGAACTTAATCTTGTGTTTGAGACCTTGCAAATTAATTATAGTCTACCCCAGCCCTCCCCACTTTTAAAACTAGGTGGGAGAATGGATGCATGCGTATACTCACCTAGCCAAGCATGCATACATGCAATCCAGTTAAATCATTACAGCACCTTCTTCGTGGTCTGCCCTTCAAAATGGGATAATTTTGCTGCTTCACTCTCCCTCACAGTGCTGGAAATGCAGCCGAGATAAAATAGGTGCAGAGTTCAAAACAGTTTGAGATAAAGTCCAGATTTCTCTGGTTCTGCTTGAGGCCTAGGTAGCTCCCTGAAGTGCACAGTCAGAAGAGAAGGGAGATGGGAAGAAAGACTATAAAGGGAGGTCCAAACAGAAGGCTTGAATAATATTAGCAAGATGAACATTTTGGAACGCTTTCAGTGTACTAGGTACTAGGCTAAGCATTGTAATCCATTATCTCAATTAATATCCACAGTAAGCCTCCCAGGTAGGCACTGAAATCATTCTCAGTTTATACAGGGGAAACAAAGGCTCAGAGATGAAACTTGACTAAGGCCACAGCTAGAAAGTTGCAGAATGGGGCAGCAGAAGGCCCAGGAAGCTGAACTCCAGAACATACACGTGAACCACTTCACTGTATCTCCTTGTAAAATCACCCACTGAGACAGCCATTTCTCCCTCCTATCCCCCAACTCCCACTCCCCAGAAGGAGGATGGTCCCTGGTCTGAGACCTAGTGGTACTAGAATGTAGCTCTCTCGCTTTCCTTCTGAAACCTCCAAAGAGCCCAAGAGACTGATAGAGGGAAAAGACAAAATGCCCTCCAGAGAAGGAGAGCCTTACTTAAGTCCTTGACTGTCCTCCAACGGGACTAGAAAATCAGAAAAATGAATCTCTGGTATGGGGAGGCTCTAGAGTCTAAATCTCCTTTTAAAATAAGTACAGCCCCTCAAAGTCATAGCAGGAAGGCCCCTCAGCTCTGCCCCAAAAGAAAAATAATGGTAAAGGGAGTGGAAGTGAAGGTGGGGGCGGGGGCCGCCGCTCTCATAAGAGCCCTTTGTGGTGGCTGCCTCTGAAAGGAGGTTTTGCTAGACAAGGTGGAACTTCTCAAGGTGACAAGCAAATGGTACAGCCTGAGCGGTGACCCTCTGCTCGCTTGCAAGCACCCCCTCCCCTCCGGAGGGCCAGAGCCTACACTGTCCCCGAAGCCCCACCCAGCGCCAGCACAAACCACGGCTTTCTAACTAACAAGGAGCAAAGGGGCTGGGGGGACGCAAGTGGTTTCCTGGGGGGAAGGAATCCTCAGAGCCCCTCAGAAAGTGCAGTAGCAACTCTCATTCCTTCTTTTTCTACTCCCACTCCTTCTCCAGGAAGAACAAGCAGCTCCTGTCAGCTCTGGCTCAGGGTGGGGGTGCCAACCAGCCCATCGGGGACAACCAGTCTGAAGGATAGTTTAGCCCCTCTCTCAAAGTCAGCCACCTCACCATCCTTTCTCCAGGTGGAAATGAAACAAGGAGGTAAAAACCAAAAAGAAAAGAGCCTCAGGTTTAAGGACAAAAAGAAAATCACAACAATACAGCAGGCATCTGACTCTGAAAGCTTGTGATCCCTGCCCTGTGCCATGAGCACTACACAGGAGCAGATACTTCACTTTTTCCCTGTATCAGTGGAGAAGAGAGGACAGTCAACTGGGTCTGTAGGGCACAGAGGTGATTTAGAGGACCCGGCAGTATTATCTGTAGGACCTCTACCACCAAAGGGATTCTCTTTCACTCCCCATTACACGCTTGACAGCTGGGAACACAGCCCACGGCGGCTGTGATCTCATGGGCTCCTTGCCCCCGCCCTTCCTGTCCTCTCCACCCCACGTAACACACACACACACACACACACACACACACACACACACACACGCACATACGCTCATGATAAGGGCCTGATCTTCATGACCTTAGGTAGGCAAAGATTTCTTAACAGGACATTCATAAAGGAAAAGATTGATAAATTGGACTACATCAAAGTTAGGAACTTCTGTTCATCAAAAGATACAAATAAGGGCTTCCCTGGTGGCGCAGTGGTTGAGAGTCCGCCTGCCAACACAGGGGACACGGGTTAATGCCCCGGTCCAGGAAGATCCCACATGCCGCAGAGCGGCTGGGCCCGTGAGCCATGGCCGCTGAGCCTGCGCGTCTGGAGCCTGTGCTCCGCAACAGGAGAGGCCACAGTAGTGAGAGGCCCGCGTACAGCTAAAAAAAAAAAAAAAAGATACAAATAAGAGAGCAAAAAAGCAAGCTATAAAGTGGGAGAAAATATTTGCAATACATATAACCAACAAAGGACTCATTTTCAGAATATTTGAAGAACTCTGAAAAATCAATAAGAAAAAGACAAATAACCCAACAGAAAATTGACGAAAGGCTCGGTCATAGCTAAGTGATCAATAATTACATGAAAATGTACAGAACCTCGTTAGTCACTGGGGGAGTTAAAAAGCCACAGTAGGATACCACTACATATTCACCATAATGGCTAAAAAGAAAAGGCAGATAACACAAGTGTTGACAAGGATGTGATACAACCAGAACTCTCATATACTGCTTGTATGAGTATAAATTGATACAGTCGTTTTGGAAAACCATTTGGCAGTATCTACAAAATCTAAACATATGCATAACTATGAAGCAAATGGGTAAATAAATTGTGGAATAGTCTTACAATAAAATATTATACAGAAATGAAAATTAACAAAGTACAACTAACATGGATGAATTTCATTAAAATTTTGTTGAGTGAAAGAAGTCAGACACAAAAGAGTACATACCATATAATTCTACATATATGAAATTCAAAACAGGCAAAATTAATCTATCATATTAAAAGTCAGGACGGTGACCCTTTGGAGGCAGTAGGTACTGAGTACTGGAAATTTTCTAGTTCTTGATCTGGGTTCTGATTACACAGCTATGTTCATTTTGTAATTCTTCAGGCTGTATGCTTATGATATGGGCACTTTTCTGTATGCATCTTATACTTTGACTTTAAAAGTTTATTAATAGAAGAAAAACAATTTGGCAGTTCCTCCGAAAGTTAAACATAGAGTTATTATATGATCCATATAGTTATTATATTGCACTCCTAGGTATATACCCAAGAGAATTGAAAACGTATGTTCATACAGAAACTTACACACAAATGTTCACAGCAGTTTTATTCATAATAACCCCAAAGTGGAAAATGACCCAACTGTCTATCAACTGACGAATGAATAAACAAAATGTGGTATATCCGTATAAGGGCCTATTATCCTGCCATAAAAAGGAATAAAGTACTGATACTTGCTTCAATGGATGGACCTTGAAAACAATGCTAAGTGAAAGAAGCCAGACACAAAAGACCACATACTGTATGATTCCATTTACATGAAATATTCAAGAGAGGTGAATCTACACAGAGACAGAAAGTAGATTCGTGATTTCCAAGAATGGGGGGAGTGGGGAATGGAAAATGACTGCAAGTGGATATAGAGTTTCTCTTCGGGGGTGATGAAGAGGTTCTGGAATTATATAGTAGTTGTAGTTAAACAACTTTATGAATATTGTAAAACCACGGAATTATATACTTTTGCTTTATACTTTTTTGGTAAATGTTATGGTATGTGAATTATATCTCAATTTTTTCGAAAAGATTTTTTAACAAAGATAAAGTCTCTAGTCTCCCACAGTCCTCTGCCTGTCCTCCACTCTATTCCCTCTGTCAGGAAAAGACTCTCAGGCTCCCAACAGGCCTGGACAACGTTCAAAGGACTTTAACACAGTCAGTGGAGCAGATTCCTGCCTAGTGGCTGAGTAACTGGCGTTATCACAGAATGGGGACAGAGCACGGGATCTAGAGTCACATGGGCCTAGCTTTGAAAATAAGCCCACCACTTACATATTCTTTTTATGATCTTGGCTAAGTGTCTATTAATCTCTTTGAGCCTCAATTTTCTCTCTATGAAATGAGTAGAATAATTCCTATCACTGAGGGTTGTCGTGAGGATTGTTAAATGAGATCATGGACGTAACATATTAATTCTGCTCTCTTGGAGTTCCAAGGAACCTCAGCTACCTGAAGGCAGCCAGAAGCACTTTAATTTGGCAAAACAGTGTGGGCTCTGGAGTTGAATTGCTTACACTCAGATCCCAAGTCCATTACTTTATCCTTCTAAGCCTTAGTTTCTCCAGTTATACAATGGGAATAAGAATACTACGTGCATTTTCGAGTAATTCTGAGGATTAAATGAGATAACGCATGTAAAGTCCTCACTACACTGTCTGGCACATAGAAGGCACTCAATAAATATTAACTGTTATTATTAATTCAGCCATTAATCAAAACTGTTGACTATGTCAGATAGTGTGCTGTGTCCTAAGGATAAGATGGAGTTCACTGCCTTCAAGGAGCTCATAGTCTGGTTGGGGAGTCAGACACATAAACAGATAATTGTTCTTATGGCTGGGCACACACTGGAGCCTTTGACTGTCAGTCAGCAACACTAGGTCTAAGGCATTATAAAACCAAGCTGGATACGTACGGGATGGTGTGGGGTGGGGGCAGTGGTGAACAGACTAACCACGAATTAACAGTAGACCCCTTCTTTTTTCTACAAATAGCCTACAAGAACCTAGATAAATAGGCAGGCAGACTTCGACTTCCTCTTCAGCATTGCTACTAACTGGCCAGGGGCTTAAGGGCATCTCCTGTATGTCTGTCTCCCCCTACTCTTCAAGTGGCTGGTTCCTTCTCATCTTTCAGATCTCAGATCTCAGTTCAAACGGAACTTCTCCTGGTCCCCTCACCATGTCATCTAAAGTATTTGTTCTTATAGCACTCTATTCTTTTTCCTCAAAACAGTCATAAGAATTTTCAATTATTTATGTTTACTTGTTTCCTTTCTCTCCCAGTAGACTGTGAGCTCCTAGAGTTCAGGTTCATTCAGCAAATATTTATTGAGTATCTGCTACATGCTAGGCTCTGAAGTATGTGCTGGGAATTCAGTTTGGGGGTACAGACATGGAGCTTATACTCTATATTTGTTGCAGAGCTTTGGGATGGAAGTATATCCCAGTCCTGGCTGAGCACCTCTTCTGATTAGCCCAGTTAGAGACAAGCCCTTGGCTGCCAATCTCTCAGAGTCCAAAACGCAAGGGGCTGGAACTCTTGGGACATCTTAGTTCTTCCTTTTGCAGTCCCAGATTCCCATGCTCACAGTCCAGCAGAGCTTAAGCGAGGGCAAACAGCACAACCTCAGAGACATTTCAGCAAGTTCTTTCCTTACAAAGCTATTCACATCGGCATTCTAAAAGCAAGAACAGTCAGTATCGGGCAAGGGACGTACTGTCTGGGATGGGGGTGGGATGGGAGGTGGGGATAGGGAGGCAAAAGGCTCCTTTTAAGTCCTGCAGAGGAGGAATAACTCGAGTCCTCAGCACTTTTCAAATTCAGTGCCCTGAGATTGCTGCTTCCCATAGTCTGAGCTTCTCTAGCATTGATCCTGACCATTCCAAGGCTGCTTCCTGCTAAAACCAGCCTGAGGTCTAGGGATGCTCCATTAGACTTTAGTAAATATATTCAGCAGCAAACTCTCTGGGGATAGGCCAAGAGAACATTCTTTTCCAGGATTGGGAGATAATAAAATTGAAAGGAATATTTAAAAAGCTGCCTCGAATTCTTTGTTAAATGAACAAGAGTGTACATACACACACACAAAATCAATCCTTTATTGATTGATTGATCAATCTATCAATCAGTGTGACTCTGAGCCCCTGGCCCCAGCTAATTAGACCAAGGGTGGACACCTGACCCAAGAGAAGTCAATCTCTAGATCAACCAGATTCTCTTCATTGGGTGTGTGACCCGAAAGCCACAGCATGGATGCTTAGCTTTTTGTGTGTGCTATGGACTCCTTTGCAGTCTGGTGAAGCCTGGGGACCCTTTTTAAATGCATAAAATAAAATATATAAGATTACAAAGGAAATAAATTAATTAAAATGCCATATTCAAGTATTTTTAAAATGTGGGGACTTCCCTGGTGGCACAGTGGTTAAGACTCCATGCTCCCAATGCAGGGGGCCCAGGTTCAATCCCCGCTCAGGGAACTAGATCCCATATGCATGCTGCAACTAAGAGTTCGCATGCCACAACTAAGGAGGCCACGATCCACCACTAAGAGGAGCCCGCCTACCGTAACTAAGACCCAGCGCGACCAAATAAATAGTTTTTAAAAATAAGTAAATAAAATAAAATGTGTAACAGAATAATATATGTACTTCTTTATTAACACATTAAATTATAAGATCTAGTAGTAGGTCAAATAACCACCAGAATTTCAAGTAGTGATGAGTGTAAATTATATTTCATGATATCTGTAGCAACCATAAAATGATATGAAAATATCTGTGATTTCTATTGGTGACAAAGTAACAGATACTGCTAATGACATGGTGAATTTTGCTTACATTTGTTTATTTTTTTAATTGAAATATAGTTGATTTATAATATTGTGTTAGTTTCAGGTTACAGCAAAGTGATTCATTTATATACATATTTTTTCAGATTATTTTCCATTATAGGTTAAGATATTGAATATAGTTCCCTGGGCTATACAGTAAATCCTTGTTGTTTATCTGTGTTTTGTTTTTTGGTGTTTTTTTCTTTTAATTAAAAAAATTTTTTTAACAGATTTATTGGAGTATAATTGCTCCACAATGGTGTGTTACCTTCTGCTTTACAACAAAGTGAATCAGCTATACATACACACACACACCCATATCTCTTCCCTCTTGCATCTCTCTCCCTCCCACCCTCCACATCCCACCCACCCAGGTGGTCACAAAGCACCGAGCTGATCTCCCTGTGCTATGCGGCTGCTTCCCACTAGCTATCTGTTTTACGTTTGGTAGTGTATATATGTCCATGCCACTCTCTCACTTTGTCCCAGCTTACCCTTCCCCCTCCCCATGTCCTCAAGTCCATTCTCTAGTAGATCTGTGTCTTTATTCCCGTCCTGCCCCTAGTTTCTGTTTATCTGTTTTATGTATAGTAATTTGTATCTGTTAATCCCATACTCCTAATTTACCCCTCCCACCCTCTTTCTCCTTTGATAGCTGTAAGTTTGTTTTCTATGTCTGAGTCTATTTCTGCTTTGTATATAGATTCATTTATATTATTTTTTAGATTCTACATATAAGTGATATCATACACTATTTGTCTTTGTCTGACTTACTTCACCAGTATGATATTCTCTAGGTCCATCCATGTTGCTACAAATGGCAATATTTCATTTTTTACAGCTGAGTAATATTCCACTGTGTGTGTGTGTGTGTGTGTGTGTGTGTGTGTGTGTGTATATATATATATATATATATATATATATATATATATATATACCACATCTTCTTAAACCAATCATCTGTTGATGGGCACCTGGGTTATTTCCATGTCTTGGCTATTGTAAATAGTGCTGCTATGAACACTGGGGTGCTTAAACCTTTTTGAATTACAATTTTCATCTTTTTGGGATACATGTCCAGGAGTGGGATTGCTGGATCATATGGTAGCTCTATTTTTAATTTTTAGGGAACCTCCGTACTGTTCTCCATAGTGGCTGTATCAATTTACATTCCCACCAACAATGTAGGAGGGTTCCCTTTACTTAACACCCTCTTCAGCATTTATTGTTTGTAGACTTTTGGATGACAGCCATTCTGACCTTGTTTACATTTATAATAGAGGAAATGCTAAATTTGTTACAGGTTAATGAAAATAAAGATGCAATCCCCCCCCGCATCCAATTCATGAAACCCTGAATTCTAAGCATGAATTCTCAAGGTATCCATGGATCCCAGGGTGAAAAACTCCTGCTATAAAGACTTGCATTAGATAATAGTGCTTGCTTACTTAGAAAGGCCATGCAGACCCAGTCAGAGTTAGCAGTAAGGCAAGCCAAAGCCACATGTCAGTCAATAGCTTACAGGAGCAGAAACAAATCTGTCAGTGGGTCTTGAGATGAGCGATCTTGAGATCCCAGAGAAAGACGCTAACTTTCCAGTTCCTGTGAGACATGGTTAGGTATCCTGAAATTAGACACGGACAGATCTCCTTGTGCCTTTTCAATTTACCTAAGCTAATTGAAGGGATTTTCTTCCTTACAATTAATTACTGAAATAATTCTTTAAACAAATGAGTGAACTGAAACATGTTTATAATATACTATGTTTATTTGTATACATTAACATCCTACCGGATTATGAATTCCTTAAGAGTTCAGAGTATGTGTAATCTTAACTCTGTAAAGCCCGTAGCTGCTGACGTCCATGAGCTCGCTGGAGCAGATACTAACAATATCAAATGCCTCTGAGGAGGAGGGAAAGCTGCCTTTCTTCTGCCTATGTGGCTAAACCTGGCAGGCAAACATAGGCAGTTTAGATAGTGAGCTCATAGGAGCCTGACGAAATGGATTAGGATGAAAAATCAAGAAAGAGGTCCTGGTACCATCTGAATCATTGTAGAGCTCTAGGTTTAGGGAGGGCAAGAGCAAGTAAAAATATTTTAAAAGACAGTGAAAACAAATCAAATCAAACATCCAAATGAAAGTGTAAAAAATATTTAACGCAACACTGCAGTGACTACCAAAGTCCAAGCATGGCAAACCTGTTGAGGGCCATGCTCTTCAGACTTGTACCAGTGCCTGGCCCCCCTGAACTCTGAGTTTAAAGAAGGGCACAGATTCCAAGAAATCTGAGGTTCTAAGAAAAAAAAAATTCTAGATACAAAGTCACTTTCCAGAAAATCAAGAACCCGGCAGGCTTCGAGGTTAGGAAGCTGAAGTGCTAGCACGTGAATCGCTAGGCCTGAGTCACCTGCACAGTTCAGCTCAAAATATTCATTCACAACAGGGCACCTGCCTGACACATAGCTGGGTGGTGACGGAGGGGTGTGACCCAAAGTTGTCCACTCTAAACTCCAGTGCATAGGGAAAACTAGGCAGGCCCAATGAGGCATTAAAGAGATGCCAGAAAAAGATGGAATACTAGGAAAAAAGTGGAGGTTAAAAGATACGCTTCAGGGCTTCCCTGGTGGCGCAGTGGTTGAGAGTCCGCCTGCCGATGCAGGGGACACAGGTTCGTGCCCCGGTCCGGGAGGATCCCACATGCCGCGGAGCGGCTGGGCCCGTGGGCCATGGCCGCTGAGGCTGTGCTCCGCAATGGGAGAGGCCACAGCGGTGAGGGGCCCGTGTACCGCAAGAAAAAAAAAAAAAAAAGATACGCTTCAACCAGACCACGACTCAGAACAGGAGTGTGGTTGCACTATGGGGGAGTTGAGGGTGGTGGGAGAAGGGGGCTGGAGAAACAGAGAAGTGTGACTCTGCAGAGGGGTCAAGGCAGGCTTGATTAGGAGGGAATTTTCCTAAATGGATGTAATCAGGCTTGACGCTAAAAGCTGCTTTCTGAGCCTTTCTAGTCCCTCAGCCCAGGATTTCTGCATCCCTTGTCCACTCTCCCCGCTGTAGTCCAGGGACCACAGGGACTCGAAGATGCCTGGATCATTTCTAGGTACAGTACATATCACACTCCTTTGGATCTAGGTTTCACTGAAGAGGAGAGAATGCCCTGGTTACCTAATTAAGCGTTTCCTAACTGATACACTCTCCACTTCCTCGTAGGAAGCCATAATCTTGTGGGTTTAAGATTCCCACTGAGTTTGCTAAACCCTTATCCTCAGGTTCACTTAGGAGGCAAGAACAGGCAGCCCTGACACCAGGCTGACCCTAGGGAACAGAACAGCTACTCCAGGGTTCATCTCCAGGTGAGGGGACGAAGGAAGGACCAAATCTAGGCTCTGGTTACAGGGTATCTGCAACACCTGCTGATAATAAAACATTATCTGTCAAGGCTTTGGCCCTCCAACCCACCAAAACAGAGGAAGAGGGTGGGAGAGGAATTTATTCCCTGTGATGCCCACCCCAGGGGCCCCCCACCCCCACACCACCCCAAAGGCCACTAGCCAGAGTAGAAAGGCACCTAAGGGAGAGTCTAAAGAAAAGACTGACCAAGAGATGTGAAAGGCTGTACTGGTCCCTTCCTAGAAAGGGAAGGTGGGCAGTGGATATGAGAGAAAAGCTAAGGAAACACTTGGCCAAATCAGCTTTCTTCCTTTCCCACTTCCACTGAATCTAGTTACAGAGGTGGCTTTTGTAAGATCTGTGGGAGAATAAAGCAGAGAATGGAAAGGAAATATTCAACTTGAATATGTTGCGTTTGAGATGTCTATTTGACTTTCAAGTGGAAATGCTGAACAAGCAGCTGGAAACACAAGTGTGGGGTTTGGGAAGATCTGGGCTGGAGATACAGGCGTAAAGATGGTATTTGAAGCCATGAGATTGAATGCAATCAGTCAGAGTGAAGGTGGGTAGAGAACAGAAGAGGACCCAGGACTGAGTCCTGGAGGGAGTGCAGAAGAGAAGGAATCAGCAAAGGAGCTTGTGAAGAAGTAACCAAGAAGTGGAAAATAAAGCCAAGAAAGTGCACAGCTCTGGAAGCCAAATGAAGATAGTGTGTCAAGAAGGGTGACCCGCTGTATCAAAGGCTGCTTGTAGATCAAAAGAGATGAGAACCAAGAACTAACTATTGGACTTGGCAGTGAGAAAGTCAGCAGTGACCTTTTCAAGAACAGCTTTGGTAGAGTGAGAGTCAAACCCCACTGAAATGGTTTTAAGAGAGAACAAGAGAGAAAATGAGCATCATGAAAATAGACAGCTCTTAAAGGAGTTTTGTAGCAAAGGGGGCAAAGTAGGTAGTGATTACTGGGCAAAGCAGGGTATCAAAAAATAATAGCACATTTGTATGCTAATATGATAAACTTATAGAAAGCAAAAAGTTAAGAGAGGGGAGAATTACCGGAGCAATTTCCTTGATAGGTAACATGGAATCTAACTGCACAAATAGAGGGACTGCTTTTAGATTGGTAGATGGCTAATTTATCTATGCAAACAAGCCAGTATATGAGGGTATATGTGCTAGCAGTAAGTAGAAGTGGTGGCGTAAGTCTGTTACCATTCACTTCTTATTGATTCTTCTTTTTCCCCCAGCAAATTAGGAAGCAAGGTTAAGGTGATAGGGACTTAAGGAAAGAGAAGAAGGTATGAAATAGTCATCTAGAATGATGGGAGAGTGAATGGATTAGGGAAATATAATATGACTGCCTGGCATTATTAAGGGTGCACTTGAAGTTCTTGGTCAAGAATTTAAATTGAAACTAGTCAGCATGCTTGTTTGTTTGTTTTTTTTTCTGACTATATCTGGCTGCATATGCAGGTATGGGAGAGGTAGAAAAGTTGGGTTTAACTGTGTATGACACAAGAGATGGGTAACAGAATCAAGAGTGCATGCAAGGGGGCTTCCCTGGTGGCGCAGTGGTTGAGAGTCTGCCTGCCGATGCAGGAGACGTGGGATCGTGCTCCGGTCCGGGAAGATCCCACATGCGGCGGAGCGGCTGGGCCGGTGAGCCGTGGCCGCTAGGCCTGTGCGTCCGGAGCCCGTGCTCCGCAACGGGAGAGGCCACAACAGTGAGAGGCCCGCGTACAGCAAAAAAAAAAAAAAAGAGTGCATGCAAGGAAGTGATTATAATGATTGACCATAGAAGCTGGGTAAGGAAAGGAAGCAGGACATCAAAGGAGTCAAGACAATGAAAAGGAGGGTAAGGTCAATGGACTGGAGGTCTCTGTGGAATTAAAGGAATGTTGAGTCGAGGTAGAGAAGGAGAGCTGGAATGATAAGAAAAGGAAATGGTTGGAAAGTAGGATGTATAAAATTGAGATTACGGAGGGGTTGTGATAACTGGTGACGACAAAGTCCAGAGGAGACCCTAGAGCAGCTTCTAAGCAGTGGCACTACTGACCCTTTGGGTTAGACAGTTCTTTGTCATGGGGCCCATCCTGTGCACTACAGGATGCTGAGCATCATCCCTGGATGTTACATACTACACTAGATGCCAGCAGCACCCCACCACAGATGGTGACAACCAAAAATGTCTCCAGACATTTCCAAAGGTTCTCTGAGGGCACAACCTCCCCTTGTTGAGAACCAGTGCTCTAGAGTATGTCCACAGTAATCAGTGAATGAGACAGAGCAGAAGTCAAGGTAATCAGAGAAGACTGGAGAAAGTGGTGGTGAGTCAGGAGCTAAAGTCCCCAAGAAATGAGTTGGAATGACTCAGAGTCAGTGCGTTACAACAACAATGAAGAATAATGGATGATATAATCTTATGACACGAGATTCAAAGCCAGGCTTTTTAAGGAAGAGGAGGGAGAACAGTCGGAAAGCAGCAATTAGAAGCATGGAGGACACGCATCCCACCTTCAAACTCAGTGGTAAGAGGACTATGGGAGAAGAAATGGCTACCATGTGAGAGGGGTGTAAAAAAGAAACATCCTCAGGGGAAAGCCAGGTTTCTGAGCAGGAAGGAGAAAGAAATGCCCAGAGAAGAGACTGAAGCTAAAGAAGATTCTGCTGCTGATGTACTATTAATTCCAGAAGGTACAGTGGAAGGGTTCAGCAACTGGGGAAGGGTGGGAAAAGAGGACAGAATGGAGAAATGCAAGATGTGCTCCTCAAACTGGAAGGTGGAATCCAGTGGAAGGTCCACTAAGGGGAGTGGTGTTGCAGAGGACACAAATCTTCAGAACAGAAAAGAAGGAAGCCTCTGTTATCCTGGCAGGAAGGTGGACACAAGGTAACAATCTGCTGGGAATACAGCACATGCCACTAGGAGTCATGCTATAATTACCAACCGGAGGCTAGAACTAGTCTAGAACAAAAGGATAGATTTCTAAGCTCCAAAGAATAGCACCAGCTTTAATATTAGGAAGTCAACCAAACAGACACATATCTCTCAAGAGATGAGAACAGGGTTTTCAAGAGTCCAGGAGCTAAGGAAACTTTCAAGAACGGTGAAGCTTGTGTAAGGTTAGTGAAGATAGGCCTAAAGACCTAAGTAGAACTCTTGGGGACCATTAGGAAAGTGCCTTCCTCATTAGATTAGAAATTAGGGTGATCTAAGAGGGCCAGAGGAGCTCTAAAGAACCAATGAAATATGGCCAAGAATCCAGAGGACTTGATCTCATGCTTACACTCTGGAAGAGAATTAGAATTTGTAAATTCCCGGAGGGACTGAGAATTATCCCACCGGCAACACACCCACCAAGCCAGACAAGACTGAGGAAAGGAACAAGGACCAGTGGGCCCCGGAAGCTAAACCAATCAACCAGTCTAAGAAGAGGCAAAGAACTCTATCAGGATAAGGAATTGGTGCTGGGTAAACTCATCCATTTATTTTTCTTCCTTTTAAAAAGATTACAGAGAAACGTACTGACTTAACACTTAAGTTTACACTTAACCCAAGTTTAAACACTACAGAAGTATATAAGTAAAAGACTCCCTCTCTTCACCTCCAGTCCATTCCTCAGAGGTAATCACTGTGAACAATTTGGTGTATATCCTCCCAGACATTTTTCTATTCTTATATAAACATACACAGAGGCGATTTTCCCCCTAAAATGGGATCATATTACACATATTTTTATGCATTTTTCTTTTTTCACTTAATAGTATATCATGGCCATCTTTTCAAGGTATAGACAGGTCTACCTCATTCTTTTTAATGGCTTCTTTGTACTACATTGAACGGATAAACCATACTTTTTCTTATTTACATAACAGTAGGCATTTAAACTGTTTCCAATTATAAAGAACGCTACTTTGAACATACTCGTGTATATCTTTGCATGTTAATAATTCTACAGATTACATTCCTACCTGCTGGATTAAAGGATATATCTGATACTGCCAAAAATTGCCCTCCAAAACTAATGTATCAATTTACCTTCCCACTAGAATTGTATAAAGAATGCCCAATTCCCCACACTCTTGCCAAAACTATAATAATCTACCTTAATTTTTGCCAACTGATAGGAGAAGATCGCATTCTTGTTTTAATGTGAACTCCTTTTTGTTTTGTTTGTTTGTCTGTTTAGGTAGGGAAGGATATTTCAGTGTAATGATAAGGAGAACTAATTTCAAATCCATTTATATACATGAACATTGAACCAAGGGATGCCATCTTTATTAATAATACTGATTGCTAAATGGAAAGAAATATGAGAATAATAATTATACACATAACCAGTACCTTTGAGGGTTTATGATGTGCCCAGACACTGTGAAAAGTACCTAAGTATATTATCTTATCAAGCTCTTACATCTCTATAGGGTACATTAATATACCCATATTACAGAAAAAGAAACTGAAGCCAGATAGGTTAAGTATCTTTCTCAAAGTCACACAGCTAGTAACTGAGTAGAACCATGCTTTGAAACCAGATCACTTGACTCTGCAGCCCCCACTCAGACGAGTTAAGTAACTTGCTCAAGCGAAGTTGCACAGCCAGCAAGTGGTGCAGTCAACCCAGACTGTCAAACCCAGGCCTGTCTAACTCCAGAGCACACATATGTAAGGTGTTTGTTTGTTTAGTAGAACTTGCATTATTTATGTGAATAACGTAGTGATGGTGTGGGAAATAATTTAGTCCTAAGTAAACGTGGGTTTTTTTTGTTTTGTTTTTTTGGTTCTGGTTTTGGTATTTTGGGTTCTGTTTTGTCTAAGGTTTAAAAAAAAAAAAAAAGTACTGAGATTGCCTTGGCTGAACTAACGGCAGAGCCGCTCAGTGCGTGACTCCAGGGCATCATACTTTATGTGAACAGAACTCACTGGAGTTGTGCAGTACACGACCTGCAGGGCCAAATGTGGTGGCCCCAGGACCAGACACAGACTGACTAAAGGAAAAGGGATATTTCTCCCATAATTAGGCCAAAAGAGCTAAGGGAAACAGAGTGGCCCCTAGTGGCTCAGAACGGTGTTAACAACCACCAAAGTCTGGCTAGAAATCTCCAGAACTGCTGAACTAGGGTAGTTGCTGTAGTGAAATCAGGAGATATGAAAACTAATTGCTGCTCTCTCTACCTAGAGGGCTCCCTTATAAGGGAGTGCAAGATATATCAGGACTACTCTTTATAGAACAAATGGTTCCCTAGGGAACAAAGGGGAACAGAGGGTAAGTATCACCCACATCTTGGGTCTCAAGAATAAGATGCCTACAGAATAATGAAGAAAGGAAAAGAAAATTATTTTACTAATCTAGAGAAGGTGGTAGAGAAGAGGGGATACATAAATAGACTCAAGACTAGATAGTCAGTCCTGGAAACTTCTTAGCAATCTTATAAAAGGCACCGCCCCCTCCAAAAAAAAAAAAAAAAAAACCTAGAAAATTAGGAGAACCTTGAAAATGTTCTCAAGGGGGAAAATGATGCTAAAAGAAACCCAGATGTGGTGAATATAAAATGAATGGAATTTTGGATTCATTCCTACTGTCAGCCTCTCTTAGAATTGAGGCAAAGGCAATTGCAGACTTGGGAAGAAAGGCTTAACTTGACCAAATTAAAATGGCCTAAAGCCATGAAGAGACCATGGGTAAAACAGAAACATACATCAGCTGGGCAGAAGATGGGCCTTGAGAATCAGCACAGTAACTGAAAGAAATGGAGCAGATTCAGCCAAGGTAAATATGATTATAGTATCAATCACATGCTTGATTGAGAAGCGGATATTCTGGTTAATCATATTTTCTGCTTTAATATTTACCATTTGTAACATATACAGATTATCAATTTTCAAAGAATTCAAAAGTATACTGTAAAGTAAAAATAACAGTAAAATATAAGACATCTCATAATCTTCTAATGATATGGGGTGTTTATCAAAAGTATCCATCATCACTATTGCCTAAGGCTTGTGCAGAATCTGGTCTCTGTTACTGACGTGTCAAAAATCTAGCTAAGAAGAAATAATCTAGAAAGATGGAGATGGCACCACATAGGGAGATGACAATGCCCAGAGGGTTGAGACATGATCTTTTTCAGTTCAAAGGACTTAGTACAGTAAGAAGCATGATGAGTGATAATAGCAATGGGACAGAGGAAAAAGGTCACATTCGTTTAGACAACTCACCGGACTGTCAGTTCTCTGAGAGCAAGGACTTTGTTTTGGTCACTGCTCTATCACCGCACCTAGCACAGTGACCGGCACACAGTTGGCACTCACAAATATCTAAAGAAGGAATAAGTGTTGTTCTGTTTAATATGCCCCTTTCCCATTCTCTCAAAAAATATTTCTGGGAAGAAAGAATGAATGTTGTTTGCTGCGTCTAATATCCTTTTCCACATTCTCTACTTAGGGAAATTCTTACCCTTCAAGGTCCAGCTCAAATTTCTTCTCTTTCTCAAAGTCTTCCCTGATCCCTTCCTGCTGCCCACAACCCTACCTCCTTCAAAGAGCCAAAAATCAAACCTACTTTATTCTTTTCTTCCAGAGCACATTAGTTCGACCCATATTTGCTCTCATTTCATTCTGCACTGCATTACAGTTCAGTATATACACGTCAGGGGCCCTTCCACCGGGTTATAAACTCCTTGGGGGCAAAGTTCTGGATACAATTATTCTTGAACCCCCACCTTCTAACATAATACCTTGCAAATAAATAGTCATTACCTAAATGTCTGCTAAGTTTAATAAAATAGAATTATATTCTTGGTGTCTAATAAGAAGGAAGCATATAATAGGTGCTCAAGAAATGTTTATTACATGAATGAACTGAAAGAAAGATAATACCAACAAAAAGAAAGTTCCCTGCCTCAAATCCCAGGGCTGGGAGGCATCATGCCTTGAAGTTAGAGAAACGGTCTCTTTCCTGCCTGGTTCATGTGCCCAGTATTGGGCATTCTGGCACCGAAACTGTAGAGATAAGTTTGGGGGAGCTCCAGGAAGAGTCACATAACTGACTTGGGGTGAGGGAGGAAAGGATAAAAAAGGAGTGATTAGGGGCTTAAGCCAGGCAGATGGCCTATGACGTCTGAGACTGGACATGATAACCTTCTGCTAACATTGGGAGAGTGTAAACACCCAAGAGGGGAGGAATTGTTTAGCCTGGTCCAAAGAGCTAAAAGTAGGAGAAAGGATGAAACAAGGGATGGAAGATCAAAGCCCTGGGACAGGAAAGCCAACCAGGAGAGACACTGCTCTCCCTGGACTGAGAAAACAATGTCATATACATTTTCAGATATCAGCAAGTGTTATTATCCTCATCTCCAGGCCTAAAGGAGGTCTACAAGCAGACGGATTACTGAAACTAGAACTGAAACCTAATATCAAAGAGCCTATGCTTGGAACAGAAAGTCCTTTTACCATTATGCAAAATATAGTCCCATACTCAGTGTTATTAAAGCAGTGTCCAAAAAAACCACTGCTTCAGACTGCACCCGTAAGTAAAAGCACCTCCAAGAGAAGATGAAAGAAGAAACGGTAAAGAGAAAGAGATCAGCAAAGCAACGGGCCTGGAATCCCGTCGTTCAGTAAAACACATGAAATCTCCCATCTGTGCTCTAATTCGCTATTTTCCATTTTACTCTAACAAAGTCATCTCTCAAAGTGGAGTGTGCTGAAAACATATTCATTACTTCCTATGCCCAATCCCCTCCAAGTCTGCCTGCCGGCCTCTCAGAGAAGTATTAGTGGGCTTTAATACTGCCTACAACATTCATAGTAAGTGCAGTGAGTGGCAGAGATAGAGAAGATATGGTTTCCTGCTTTAAAGAACTTGCAATCTACTTGAAGAGACAAAATATAAATATGTGAAAATAGCCAGAAAATAATTGCAAAGAAACATTTGATATATGCAAGGAAAGAAGAAAAATATATCCTGAAGAAGAAAAATAGAAATGGACTGATTGAAATCAATATATGGGTTTATAAAAGCTCGAAGGAACCTTATGGGATAGTCTATCAAGATTGCTCACTGACAGATGAATTAAACAGAAGCCCAGGGAGCTTAAATAATATGTCCAAGTGACAAATAAGTGGAAGAACTGGAATTCAAATCAAAGTAACACCACTGTTCATTGCAGCATTCATTACAGTAGCCAAGTTATGCAAGCAACCTAAGTGTCCATCGATAGATGAACGGATAAAGAAGATGTATATATATATATATATATGGGTGTGTGTGTGTGTGTTGGAATATCATATATATAATGGAATATTATATATATAATGGAATATTATTCAACCATAAAAAATAAAATCTTGCCATTTGTGACAACATGGATGGAACTAGAGGGTATTATGCTAATTGAATTAAGTCGGACAAAGATAAATACCGTATGGTCTCACTTATATGTAGAATCTAAAAAGCAAAACAAACAAACAAAACAAAATGAAAACAAACTCATAAACACAGAGAAAAATGGGTGGTTGCCTGAGGGAAAAGGGGTAAGGGAGACAAAATAGGTGAATGGGATTAAGAGGTACAAACCACCAGTTATAAAATAGATAAGCCATGGGGATGTGATATACAGCATAAGGAATATGGTCAGTGATATTGTAATAACTTTATATGGGGACAGAGGGTTAGTAGACTTATCATGGTGATCATTTCATAATGTGTGCAAATGTCAAACCATTATGTAGCACACTTGGAACTAACGTAATACTGTACGTCAACTATATTTCAATAATAATTTGAAAAGTCAAAGTATTCTGACTTCAAATCCAGGGCAGATGACAGGAACAAATGCAGAGAAGCAAGAATTAGCAATGCCTGTAAGGAGGAAGGTGAGCAGATTGGCTTAGCTGTGACAGAGGGCCTGTTTCATAGAGTGCTGAGAACTAAGAAGCCCTTGTCTATTCCCAGATAACGAGTGGCTCCATGTGAGACCCTACTTCTCTCCCTCCTCAGGAACACCCACCATATGTTAGTGACAGGGGCCCTGCAGGACTTCCGCATTTCCCACACAGCATGTCCTGCTCTGAGACCTTATCTTCTAGCAGTCACCATTTTTACTCCCAGATGCCCGCTAGTCCTGAGGGCCCCAAAAGCTCCAAGATACACATATGGCAAAACTAACCCAGAAGCTACTCCACATATGAACTTCTGGTTCTGCTCACAACCCCACCCTCCTCCTTTGCCCCCACCAATGCTGAGGAAACCAGATGTACAAATGGTTAACGGAGAAAAAAAATCCCACCCAGACCACTTGAAACGCGGCTAGCCTGGCTGGGCTTCGAGTCCACTCAGCGACTGCTCCATGTCTGCTATTTATAGCCTCTGGGTGCCCAGCCCGGCTTCCAGGTCACTAATTGTGGCCCAGCCCCGAGCCAACCCCCACTCCTCCCCCGCCCTGCAACACAGGGAACGAGAAGCAAACCCAGCTCTGTCCAGCCCAGGAAGAACAGCCAGGAGTGAGATCTGAATCCAAGACCCTATATTATATGTCCCGCGGAAGGTATCGAAACTGTCCCAAAGGGTCTGCCCTCGTACTGCATATCGTGGAGAGCTGAGTTGTATCTCTTCCTTCTATAGCAGGCATCCCTTCCTGAATTCTTCAAGATCATCCAAAGTTGAATCCTGAGTTCAGCCTAATCCATTCAAACACTAGAGAGGGGAGGACATCAGCCAACAGTCCATAAAGAGCATATCTCTTTGAGTAAGTGTCTAAGCATCCATGGATTGGCAGGCTTGCCCCTTCTTAGGGTCTATTTGTTAGATTATCTACCCATGTATTTGAATTACTACGCCACAACAAGGCAAGTACCCGAGTACTTTTTAGTTTTATTAGAGTTCTATGTATTAAAAATCCCTTCTGACTCCAAGACGCTATTACTTGAGTATTATTCCATAATGCAGATGATTCTGAGGCGGACAATGACCATTGTTTGATATGTGAAGCTTTGTGAAGTCACCCTGAGTGGAGAAAAGGGGTTTTGGGTTTTTTTTAAAACAAAGGCACAAAGATTAATGACAAAAAGACTTGGCAAAAAGACTCGGTGAAGCTTTCTGTGTTGGACCTGTATCTGTGCCGCACTGGGACAACCGCCAATGGGCCACATTCTCAACCATCAACTCTAATCTGAAGCCTTGCCTCCATCTCAATTAAACCTGACCATTGTCAATGATGTTCACATTCAGAGCAAAGGATTACAACTAGAAGTAAAAGAAGAGGTAAGGGCTTAGAATAAAAGTGAGAAGTCTCCTTCCTTTCCTGGTGCTCCAGTGCCTCGACTACGGTTACCATCCTTCTCAGACAGCCCAACAAGTTCCCAGCCCTCTATATCCTTGACCGATACTGCCCAAGACTATACATCCCAATGTCAGTCTTCTCCTTCTCACTTTGGGGTTCATTTGGGCCACTGGGTAATATGCCATAGATTCTGATTATTGGAGCCAGAACCAGAATGCTGCTGTGCTATCTCATCATCACCCACAAATACCAATTCCCAGCCCCAAATGGCCCCAAATCTTTCCTCCCAAGACCACAAGGGGGAAAAAAGTTTCCAAATTAAAAAACTAAAACTGGCAACAAAGGTGCCCCATGGCGGTAACCTTTAAAACTGGCCATTAAAGTTTATAAGTCAGACGGGCACCAACATGAACGATCAAGAAGAGAAAAACAGCCCCCTCCCTTGGGGACCTGGAGCCACAGCCTTCCCCCTAAAGCCACAGAGCTGATGTCACAAGAAGGGCTTGCCACCGTCAAGGGCTCTCTGTGTCCTGACTACAACCACTCACAATGTAGGCAGCCTCTGTGTGCTGGAGGTGGGTGGGTGTCTGACTGAGAAGAAAGGAAACAGGAGGGGCAAGGAGGCATGGGTTGGGGGTATATAGGAGGTAGGGAAAGGTGAAAAGGAGGAGAAAAACAACAAACAACAAATCTCCTACCATGAGGGTTGCCTGAAATTCCCAGGCCAGGAGGGGACAAGCCTGTCAGCCTGCCTAGGACAGTTGTTCTCGACCTTTTTTTCCCACCCCAACACATATGAGGCATACCAAGTATTTTCATCAGTAACTACAGGTCATTATGCAATGATCCTAACCATCCTGGGGTTGGCAGGGGCACATATTGGAATTTTTTTTTGGTAAGGGTATGAATGCTCGGAAAGGCCTCCAAATCATTCTGATCACCTCCCCTGGGGGCTATGTACCCCCTATGAAGAATCATCGGTTTAGAGAGCCTACTTCTCCTTCCCTCCCTCCCTTCCTTCCATGTATTCAACAAATACATTTTGAGAGCTTACACGTGCCAGGCATTGTTCTAGAGGCACTGGGTAGATGGCAATCCCTGCCCTCATTGAGAATCCATGCCTTCACAGAGGAGGAAAACAACATAATAAAAAGGTAAAAAGTAAAATCTGGGGTACACTGGGTAATGATAATTACTAAGGAGAAAAACAGAGCAGGGAAAGGGGACAGAAAGTACTGGTGCTGGTGGGGGTGGGTGGAATTTTAGATAGGGTGGGCAGGAAGTCCTCAACTAGAAGGCACAGGGAAAAGGCCTGGAGGAAGAGGAGGAACCAGCCATGCAGGTATCTGGGGAAAGAGCATTCTTAGCAGAGGGCCCAGCGAGTGCCGAGGGCCTGAGGTGGGACACACGTCTAGGATGTCCAAGGAAGACTAAGGAGGTAGCCACTGAGGCTGGAGCCCACATCCCACTGTTCACATCAGAGTTCTTCCTCCACCTCAGATCCTGTGGCTCTGATCACCCGTTGGACTAAATTGTCGAAGCCAGGAACGTGATCACAAGCAGAAAAAATGTAAATACCTTGGTGAAAGGGGGCACAGGTCAGTAGGTAAGATGAGCTTAGTATTAAAGTCTTTCTCATTATTTAAACAGCTCAGAGTTCTTTTAAATAAAATCTCATCCATTTGCACAAAATCCCTCCAAGGAACAAAGGTCATATCCCCTTAACTAAGGACCAGAGGGAAAAATGGCTAGCTCAAAATCATTTGTTAAATGATTTTAAAGCTAGAAACTGGAATAGAATTTACTCTTGATACCCAGTCCGATGCTCCATTATTCATCAGATCATAGCATATTAAAAACTGGAGAGTCCTTAATAGATTATATTATGCATTCCCCTCATCTTACACAAGCAGCAGCTACCAAATTAGAACCCAGGGCTCTTGGATAAGGGTTAACACTCCTTAGAAAGCAAAGGAGGGGGATAGTGCAGATTTTAAAAGAAGGGACCATTTCTCTCAAATCTCACATTTCTAGAGTCTCTCCTGCAGAGGGAGGTGATGGTGATGACATTAGGATTACCGAAGACTAAATAGTGTTCTCTGTCCCCTGACCCCTAGAAAAAGTCTGTTATCTCCACATGCGAGGCCCACTCCCCTTTACCTAGCTCTCTTCAGCCCAAATGTCCTTTGTGAGACAGAGCCTGGCCAAGCCAGTGGGCCGCAGGTCTGGAGGCCAGATGAAGTCTACAGCATGGATACAGATACATACACACACACAGACCCACACAGTCAGGGGGAAGGAGGGAAAAGGAAAGCACACACAACACAACACACCAGGGCAGCTGCAGAAAACAACTGCTTGTTAAGTTAAAATTAAACTCTGCACAAATATTGACCTTTGGAGGGGACAGAAACCGGTCCCATATTTACCAGTTTTATAAATGGGACTGACCACAGCTGCCCCACGCGCTTGGCCAGCATGATGGCAGGATGGGGCGAGGCCGTGCTTTGGGGGTGGGGGATGAATGAGAGGGGCAGGAGACGTTTTAAACACTCTCTTAAACGTAGTTACTACTGGTAGGTCAAAGTTCCCAGAAGCCTTAAAAGAGGAATTTCTAGGAAAGCAAATAAGGCAGTCTCTGAAAGTGGGGGGTCAGAGAATTAGGGATAGAGAGGAAAAAGGAAGTGTCAGAGAGAAAAAATTGCTAAAAATAGTAAGAAATATAACAGAGATTGAAACTGAATGGAGAAAACACTGGGGAGCTTATCCTTTTGAACCCTGGCCCTTGGTCAAACCAAGAGTCATAAGGTAGAAGACCAGGTGACCAACTTAACCCAGTGGAACAATCTAAACTGACTTGGATTGAGTCTTGGCTCTGCTGCTTACTTGCTATGTAACCTTGGGAAACGCAGGGACCCCAGCTTCTTCATCTGTAAAATAGGGGTAGTAATATAAAAACATTGTCCTAATTCACAGAGACCACAACCAGAAGACAATGTAAATGTAAGCACTTTGCCAACTATAAATACCACACAGATATAAATCATTACTTTTATTAATTCTATTCCAGCTAACTATGCTCCAAACTGGCCAATAAACTGCAGTCTCTTTAAGAGCAAAGTCAGGAGGGGTCAGAAGGGAGAGCCTGAGCTTCCCCTGAACTTGTTTAAAAGCCTCCTAAAGGCATATACCTAACCCTTCCCTTGCTGCAGGATGACAGGGAGGCCAGCTTGCTGAAATAGTCCCCGAAAGCCACACTCACAGCTGCAAAAGGCCTAGATAAGCAGGAGGAGAAAGGACTCATCAGTATTATTTCCCTGAAAGCTGATCTCTGGCAACCTAAGGTTTTGCAGGAACAAACATCACAGACGCTGGGCAACTTAGTTCTGTTCCAAACTCTGATGCCTTCACCCTCTTTTATCCTTTCCTTTACACACATGACTTTCATGATCAATAATAATACACATAAAAGGCCTGGATCTAATCTCTACACAGGGCATGATAACACCCTCTCCCCCAGTTGTGCCACCAAGAATCACAATTCTGAAAGTATTTCAACTTTGAACAATACATGAAAAGATTTTGCTGAAATTCGTCACCAGTTTTATATAAAGCTCCTGTGCCTTTATGTGGTACACTGTTTACACTGTTTATACTCCACACCTTAAAAGCATGGGGTAGACAAGCGTCTATCACTTACGGCACATGAGAAAGGTAGTGATGAAATTAAAGTCCTTTACCTCCTCCTCTGTACTAACCAGACACGTCACTAGTATCTTCCAACTCCGCTTCACTTGTTCAATGTTTTACCTTAATATATTACAGTTTATATTGTTAAACGTGTGTCATAAAACATAAACAATGTACAGCACAACCATGTCAGCAATTCAGGAGGAATTTCCAACGCTGCAGTCTCTGTGGTCACAGGACAGGAAGATGTTTTTTTTTGTTGTTTTTTTGCGGTACGCAGGCCTCTCACTGCTGTGGCCTCTCCCGTTGCGGAGCACAGGCTCCAGACGCACAGGCTCAGCGGCCATGGCTCACGGGCCCAGCCGCTCCGCGGCATGGGGGATCTTCCCGGACCGGGGCACAAACCCGTGTCCCCTGCATCGGCAGGCGAACTCTCAACCACTGCGCCACCAGGGGAGCCCAGGAAGATGTTTTTTATTTGGTGCACCAAACACATGCTGAGGCAGAGACTCCAAACAAGTTGGGGAGGGGGAGACAGGAAAGAAAAGGGGAAGAGAGTGGGGAAATTACACTCCACGTGGGGAACCAGCTTCCCTGAACTGTGATCCAAGAACTTATTTTAAAATGGAATCTTTGTGAATTTCCATAACCCTCTTCCTATGGCTTTATCCTTCTGCAGGGACAAAGAGAAGTGATATGCCCCCAGGTCCAGCTGCTCAGGGCCTCTAAGAGCTTTTGTTATTCTTTCATAGAAAAGAGTTCTCTCCTCACTCCCCCCACCCCCCTTTCCCATAGGCAAAGGACTCCTCCTCTGTAAGTTTTAGTTCCAGCTTCCGTGAACTTTGGAGGAGCCAAGCTAGCTGAGCTAGCGGACCTTCTCTGCAGGAGCCTAAGATTCCTTACCTATTAAGCTATACCCAGAACTGATATTGTTTTCAAGTATTCCCTACTTCTAGAAAAAGGGAAATAGATGTTACCGTAATTAAGAGTGTCATCCATTTAATACTCCAAAAAAGTCCATCCTCACTCTAAGTGCCAGTGCTCCCAGGAGAAGCCCTGAACAGAACGTGTCAAGTCTGTCACTCTTCAAGATCCTCCTGCCTCAATGCTCTCATCCAAATAAAATCAATGCTTTAGATAGGGAGGTATCTAGGCTTGGAAAATGGTACAGGAGCTGGAAACAAGTATCTTCAAAAGCAAACTATTCTTAAGGAGAAAATCACAGCTAAGTAAATCTCCAAGAAAATAATAAAGGGCACAATGGGACAAGCGATTATTATCCAGCAGTTAGAAGTGACGTGTCCAAAGACGCTTGACGAGGGGGTCTCTTGACCCTCCACCCACAGCTTCACCTGTGAGACCCTGGCGATCCCCTCTCAGACTAAATTCAGGCTGCCCAAATTCAACGGAATGCAGCAAAATGCAGCCCCACTTAGGATTTCTCGTTGAATACTGCTTGTTTCAGTGATCTCCTGCTCTCTCCTAGCCAAACTGAGAGACTGACCTCTCAGAGCAGCCCCTGAGCAGATCACGTGCCAGGGCAGATTCCCACTTAGAATGCCTTGGCTTGACCAAGCAAGCAAAATGTCTTTCTTGGGGGCTTCAAGACAGAAGGGCACTTTAATATCAAAGATGACAGCTCCGCAAATGCTCCAAAGGCCTATTCAGGCCTTTGAGCAATGCTTATTCAGGCCTAAGAAATACAAAATGAAGCCAAGGTCCCCAGAAATGCTCTGATGTAGCCCAACAGTAAGGTCAAGACGGGGACTCTTACACAGGGCCTGGATAAGGCTGGGAGCAAAGTGAAAGCACAAAGAAGGGACCCACAGACCTGGAGAACAGCTCCATACACAAGTGCACATCTATTTCCTGTCTGAGGCTCAGACACTGCAGAAGCTTTTGACTGTGTAAGAACTATGTCTGTTACCCAGAAACAACTAAATTTCAAGCACATTAGGAAGCATCCTTCTCTGGGAATCTCTGAAGCCCCTAGAGAAGTAAATAAGGAAACACTGCTACCGGGTACCAGTGAGTGCTGCCGACTCACCAGCCCTGGGAAATGTCTGAACAGAGTCTTATTCAAGCCAAGGGAAAGCGCTGTTAAAATACACAAAACTCCTTTGACTAATGTGAGAGGGGGAAAGAGCGTCTATAATTAACAGAAACTGTCACAGGCATTGGGGGCTCCGACATGTTCAACGCAAACTGCTTGAAAAGACCTGGTCTTCTAGAAGAGAGCTGGGATTTGTGAGTGGGGAATCCAAGAGGCTGGGGATAGCTTTTCCAAAAGAATCCCACCATATTAAAAAAAGAAGAAGAAAAAGAAGAAGAAAAAGGAGAAGAAAAAAAGGCGGGGGTGGGGTGGGGTGGGGGAGAAAGGAAAAACCCAAACCTCAGCTGAATATTTTTCCACCACTGGAACTAAAAAGCAGAACAGAAGGAGAAAAGTCTGAATGCAACCAGTTTTCAATCAGGGCCTAATTAGAAAGAAAAGTGGCAGTGCTATTATTACAGGGCTGGGGAGGAAGAAATGCAGTCAATGACTTTCGCTTGGGCTGAGCCATCCACTTGAAAGCTGTGATGGTTAGAGGGACAATTTATGGTGAGAGATGCTGGAGGGGAAGGGAGCAACAGAGAGAGCAGGCCTAGGGGCTGACTGCTCGTGCCAATCAAGAGCCAAAGCACATAGTCAGAAGCATTTATTGATGACTCGCAGTTTGCAAAGCATCACATGAAAGGCTGTACAGAGGAATAGAATAAAGATCGTAACAGATGTAGCTCTGACCTGAAGAGGCTTATAGACACTATCCCTGCAATAAGCACCCACCTCTTAACTCTCAGCCACTATATACACATGCACAAGTCTTCAGAGAAAATTTAACCTCGACTTCTTTTACAAAGTCCACTCTGACCACTCATGTGGCCTGACTCTGCATTGCTCCCAGCTCCCTCCTCATTTCCACACACGAGACACAGAGACCTCACGAGAAAAAACAGGCCGTCATGGAATATACTTCCTGAATGAAGTTACCTGGATTCGCCTCAGCCCTCAAAAGAAGCCAGTCAAGGTCTACACCCTGGCTCAGGCAGGCTGAGACATCAAGGTGGGGAACCTGAGAAGAGCTGGAGGAGTATTTTCTGCTTTCCTTATAATCCTGAAGGATTCAGGTCCATTTTCTAGGTAAAAGTCATAATGCATGAGAACAAGTAGAAAGGAACTAGGGATGGGCACCCTCATATACACATGGCTATAGGAAAGGAAGGGGTCAGCTAGTTCCATTCCATATTTACAAAAGAACAAAGCAGTTTGATTGGTAGAAGCGTGAAGTACTTTATTCCCTTGCTCTGGGGTACCCTGTCCTTTGTTGATTTAGTTCAGGCAACTTGGAGGAGGGACAGGAAGGGCTAGGGCAAACATGTCACAGCCTGCAGTGAATAGGGCCAACAGAAAGGAGAGGCAAAGAACAGAGCTGAGAGGAGAGGAAAAGAGGAGAGGCCTCTCTTCCCATCCCACAACCTGGGCTCCATCCAACACAAAGTTAATTCCTAACCTCGGCTCACCACCCTGCCCACTGCTTGCATGATTTATCCCCCTATCTGCCTGCGTCGCCTTTACAAGCCTCCTAGCCCTGCACACCATTATAAAAGCTGTCTGTGCTGCTGGCTCGACCTGGCCTGGCCCAGGCTCTTGCCACAGTAACCCTTCCCCACGCCTACATTTTACAAGCCTTCCACCATCATGGAAATCTGAAATCCCACGAAAGAACAGTAAACATCGCAGGGAAAAGAAAATACCTAGCCAGGCCACTCTGGACAGCAGAGTCACAAACGAACTGACGTCTATAAGCCACGGATGAAGCCCTCTAGGCAATAACAATGAGCTGCCTTCTTGCTGAGCTCAGTTGGATAATAACAAAGAGATGTACACCCAGATGCGCCAGTCCTTCATGGGGCACAGCCAAGCATCCTGGTGCCCTGGGAATTCCCAGGCTCAAAGAATCAGCCAGAATGTCAGGGAAACTCACGAGTAAACACAGGTGTCAGGTTTAGAGAACCACGTGGAAATGTGAAATTTTAAATAACATAAAGAGACTAAACATTATTCAGACCACAAACTAAGTCAGAATCAGCTCTATCACCTTCTTATGGGCTCCTTAGGGAGGCAGCATGGCGTAGTGGAAAGAGCATGGGCTTTGGATTTAGCTGACTCACTTTGAAAGCTGGCTTCATCACTTACTAGCTATGTGACTTTGGGAAACTTACATTCTCTGAATCTCAGTTTCACTCTCCATACCATGGGAAATACCAACTCATAAAAAGGTGGTGAAGAGCAACAAGATTTGTAGCCAGAGGATCCAGCACTCAAGAGGTACCCCAAACGGTAGCTATTATGATCATTGGGGATGTTACACATCCTAAAAACGGGGCGGGTGGGGGTTTCTATTGCTTCCTCACGCAAATTTTAGCCTGCTGAACAGGTTACCCCTTTATTCTAAGAAAACTTTCCCTTTCTAAACCAGATTCCACCGTTTCATCTCCTGGCCAGAGAATGAGCCAAAAGGGAGGCCCCAGGGGGAGTATTCTTTCCTACCCACTGTCTTGAGTACCCTTGTCACTTCATCACTTTGAACTCATATGACCCAGTTGTGCTCCAGACCCTCCTCACCAGGCCCCCGTTGGCTCCTCCGGCCTCAGTTCATAAAGGCTCTTCTTCTTTCTCTTCATATGCCTCAAGGGAACCTCCCACTGGGTTCCATTCTCTTCAAGTGCCTGACTGCCCTATTAGAGCAGAGTCTAAGCCAGAAGTCAGGGTTCATACCTTCCCCAGTTAACTGAGTGGAGAAATGGACACTAAAGAATTCTCCATGAGTCTCTGGAGTTCCAAAACGCTCTGCCAATGAGGCTGAGTGCTCCCCAGAGCTCTGTTACTCACTTGGGGGTAGGCAGTGGGGACACGGAGGGGGAGGGACGGGGGAGAGCAGGGAGAGAAGAGAGCCTTGATTCAGGGGCCAGACTGAGTCCGTGCCACAGGCCAGGCTCCGCTGAGGTTTCTCGGGTGAAACACGCCTCTGTGATGGCTGTGCCTGTGAAGCGGATGGAAATGCCCATAAAGCCGTATCAAACCCTGCGCAGAGAAGGACAGGGATATATATAGAACCAGGAACCAAAGGGGCCACAGGGGATTCAGGCGGACAGCTCCGCCCAGCCCTTAAACCCGCCCCGGAGAAGGGGGGAGGCCCAAGGAACAAGCTCAAGGAATGAAGGTTGGAGACAGCCCGGCGGGTTTGCGAAGGGAGTGGGGAAAGCAGGGGTGTCGGGGACAATGGGAGAAGAGAGCTAACGACTGGGCTGTGGGAATCAGTCAGGGCTGGGGAGCCGTGCCTGCTCCAACACCTGGAGGCCAAAGAGCCGGCCTCTGAGTTTTGGCAGATCCTGAGGTGACTTCTAACACTCGCTTTGGTGTCCTACAGTCTGGACAGTGTCCTGCCGCCTTCTCAGAACCAAAGAGCCTCTCATGAACCAGCTTTCCCTGTCCTCCTCTGCCCTCCTGACCAGCACCTCCAGTTTAAATTCATCCAGGGGCCAGTGTTCTCCATTCCGCACTCCCTTAACCCCACTCTTAGCCTCCCAGAGAAACTGGGGTGGGGACAGGTCGAAAAAAGAGATCTACCCATGAGGAAAGTGTCCCAAAACAAGAAAGGTATCCCAAGGTGGGCATCTGTCAAAACACAGGAAGAAATTCACAGAAAGGCTCACAGAATGAGGCGAGAGCCTCAGAATCCACGGCATCTGGTAGAATCAGGCCCTGAAGAAGACAGTCTTGCCAGGCACAGAAGGTGAGCTGGCCCTTCTTCCACTCTTGGATTTGCTGGGATCCCCCTCTCCTCACCAAACCTCTGGTCAAAGTAGGACATTGGAGGTACAGTCTCTGGGTGAGGGGGAGTGAGCAGACACTGAGCCCGCAAGGATTTCCTACCTGAGCAACAGCCGGGGCAGCCAGTCCCCGCTCCCTGTCCCCAAGAGAACCCTTCCCTCTCTCCACGTCGCGTCTTCCCCAAGTCAGCGTGAGAAGTAGGACGATGTGTTGGCGCCACCTGCTGTCTTTTCCTGACAGCTGAGTACACTAGATCCTAAAACTGGATGGACCTCAAATTCACCTTCTTCAATTCGTCACAAGCCCTAAAGGAACGGAATCCAAACAATGGACAAGTCCAGGGCTCCACGCTTCTCCCATCCCTTTGGACTGATGTCTTAGGAACCCCAACTAGCCAGAACCTTCTTAGTAGGTTCTGAGTTCCAGTCTTAACAGCCATTAGTCTGTGAGGTTCCTTCTCCAAGAGACTTGCTGATTTGAGAACTGTGAACACTCAACAAGCCCTTTCTCTAGTTGATAAATTCCATATATTTAAAAAATATTTCTGTATCACGCTGTCTGGTTTTCCTGGTTTTAAGTAGAAATTCTAATTTTGCACCAAGATGACATGATCCTTTGTCATCAAACAGTAGAATGAAAGCAGTGTCATCAACGAGCAGTGACTTAGATATTTCACACTGCTCTACCATTCCTGTGGTACTCACTATGGTCTGGGCAAACATTCTAATAAGCAATAAGCTCATTGAGCGGTCAGTTCATCTCACAAATATAAACATTTGTTCATCCATTTAACAAATATTTCTGTAGCACCTACTATGAACGAGGCACAAGCTGGAGGTACAGTGGTGAACAAGACACACAAGGACCCAGCTCTCGTGAAGCCTCCATTTTAGCATCATTTATCTGATTCTTTAAGGTAATCTAGCAATTTCTCACCCATCTTAAAGAATATCTAGGTGAACAGCAAAGATCAAGAAAAAATGTAAACAGACTTTGTAAAGAGACAGAATGAAGAAATATAAGAGGAAGGATATAGAGTGGGACAATGAATGTGTATAGAAAAAGGACTGTTAATATTATCCCTCCCTTATATCCCTTCTGAAGAAATGTTTTTTTCCTAAAACCCATTCCTGGACCTAACTCTAGGCACTGCATGCCAGCTTCCAAGGTCAGCTTCCTCAGACCTCAAGAAGGATCTAGTAGGTCTTTAGTAGAAAGTATGGAGGGATGCCTGGGATTGACAGCTTAAATTACATGCAAGTATTTCCCCAAATGTCACCATAGGAAATATGTGTGGCTCCATAAAAAGTATTGTCATCTGGTAGAAGAGGGAGAAACTTCTGCTAGGCTGTAGTACAAACCAGCAAATCGAGGGGAATAGAGCGTTAACCATAGAATCTTAGGGCCAGCCATGCCCTCTCCTATTGCTTTCCAATTGTTTCCAAACAGGGACAACACTTGTCGTTAGGGAAACAGTCTTAAAGAATTCTAGGGGGATAGTTTCCAAAGCTTCCCTGGTAACATTAGAGTCAGGTAAAAAATTCTTCTCTCCACCTCAACTATATCCTTATTGCTATAATTCAAGTTTATCCTTTCTTGTAATATCGTGTATGAAATGTAGAAAAGCATATCCTACAGATGATAAATTTTCATGTTTAAAAAAATGAGCTACCACTCAATCTACTCTCTCAATTAATTAATCCCATTTTCCTTGAATATATTTTTCTTTTTTTTTAAATAAATTTATTTATTTTTATTTTTGGCTGCATTGGGTCTTTGTTGCTGTGCGCGGGCTTTCTCTAGCTGCGGTGCGAGGGCTTCTCATTGCAGTGGCTTCTCTTGTTGTGGAGCACGGGCTCTAAGCGCGCAAGCTTCAGTAGTTGTGGCACGCGGTCTCTAGAGCATAGGCTCAGTAGTTGTGGTACACGGGCATAGTTGCTCCACGGCATGTGGGATCTTCCCGGACCAGGGCTTGAACCCGTGTCCCCTGCGTTGGCAGGCAGGTTCTTAACCACTGCACCACCGGGGAAGCCTGGATACTTTTTTAAGAATTCTGTTTCCATCCCTTTTATTATTGTCCTGATCTTCTTATGGGCACTAAGGCCCCATGCATCTTTCAAACATGACACCAAAATCCTAAGTGGCCAACTAGTGCTACAATGGAAGGGTGGCCTCAGGCTCTCCTACTCTTCTTTTAATTATGCAATCTGGAATTATGTTCATCTTTTTAAATAACCAAACTATGCCAAAACTATATCACAGTTGGGGAGCTCTTACTAGTTAAATCTTTCAGGAAAAAAAAGGGAAATTTTCCCACCTAGGAAGTAGAAGGATACTTTCTAGGAAAGGAGTTCTATTAAATAAGATACTGGAATAGCTGAAGCATCTGACAAAAGGTGTAGCAGGCAAGGCTGGTAAGCAGGGCACCCGGGGGAGGTGGCATTTAGAGGGGCTTTACACCTTGTTGAGGGTTATTAAAGGAATCGCAGGAAATTCTATTTTTCTTTCCTTTCAAGAGCTCCCTGGAAATCCTTCACTAATTTCCTCACAGAGAACAACTTCCTCGTTTGTCTTCGCTCAGCGCTTTGTGTACGTCTCCAGAACAGTACTCTCACTTTGGATAATAGATATATGAATACCTAACTGTCTCCCCTTCTCTTCCACGTGCCTCTTGGGGCAGGAATCCCTAGCACTCACTGAGTACTTACCAATGCTAGCTTCCTACCCCACAGAGTACCTCATGCAAGAATCTAAACCCAGCAGTACTCAATACACACTGGACAAGGACGATGGCGTGAACAGCCGTCCAGCGCAGCTCCGCTAAGTTGTCAGACCAGTTCAGGATATTGGCATGAAAATTCCTCTTTCTCTTGGCCCAGACATTTACTCTTAAGGTTTGCCTTCTCCTCAAGAGACTCCAGGAAATAGAGCTAGTTTTAAGTTCTAGAAACTCTAATCATTCCTGTTTTCTCCAAGCTGAGGGCCCGAAGGAAGGCTGCAGATACCTCATGAATATTGATGAGCCTCTGCGGTCACATGAATATTAACAACACCCTGTGGCTTTCGGGAACAGCAGCCCAGCTAGAAGGTCTAATGTTAACCTTGGCTAGTCCCACAAGGTGGAAAGAGCATATGCCCATACGACTCCGTGACGAGTAAAGAGCGAATGGCAGAGTCTAGTTGGGGGGGTGGCCCCTATGCAAACGCTGGGCACAAGGGCAGTTAAGAAAGGACTAAACATTGTGCCCACGTCCCTGGCACTGAGGACTCTGTTATCTGCTACCCAGGCAGAAATCCCCAATTCTCAAGCTCTACAGAAGTAAGGATGCAGAAGCTAAGTCTTACTCAATTCAGAGAAGAACTGGTAGGGATACCCTGACCTAGATCAATCAAGAGCTACAGTAGAGGGGTAGGGAAGGTTCAAAGTCAGATCTCATTGGACAGAAACCAGAATCAAATAATAAGGCTCAATTAGGCACCAAAATACACAGTCAGCAGGTCACACATTAACAGTAATGAAAGACCTACAGGCTGTGGAATTTCCAGCCCTACACCTTCCGTGAAACAAGCAGACACAGAGACCAATGACTTGGGTTTAAGGGAAAAGATGTTCTAACATTGAAGGAGCAAGAGATAAGAGTGATCGGGTTCCTTAAGCACCTACAGATTCTGAACCCAGGAGACACCAGTAAGAATGATGACTGTCATGAAAAATATATAAATAAAGGAAAAGTACCATGAATTGAGTTGACCAAAGAAACCCAGCCACCACTGGCCCTGGGTCTAAGCTCAAAACCTACGTCCATGGCACATGACAATACTATTAAAAGGAAAGGCAGGTTAAGTGCGCCATGCGAGGATTGGAATTAATGCTAATAATAGGATTCCTGCTGTACTTGACCACCAAAGCAGACTTTGCTTAAAACTAGAAAACACCTCTTTACTCCTCTTGCCTGATCCTACCCAAAGGCCTTGACCCCCAGCTCTGTCTGCACACCTGACCCCGCCCCCTTTGCACACACTCCAGAGGAACAGAGAGGCCTGTGGGCCTAACCCCAGCTGAGGTGGTGGAGGCCACACCTAGGAAGAGGGTGGGGACTGCTCATGGAGCTGTGTTCTGTCACACAATTACCATATTATGTAGCTCTAATAAAAAGAAACACTTGAAGCTTTACTAATGCCATATAATAAAGTATTTATAGAATCCAGGGGGTGGGGGGGGCGGGGGGCGGGGAGAGGAATCAGAATTGTAATTGTTCGCAAGAGCCCTGGCAACAGCACCCCCAGTATTCATCACATAGCTCAACTTCAAAGGGTCAGCCTGGGCCATCAAGGTGGCTCCACTCCCTCTCCAGAACAGTCTGCCTCTGACTTCTTCCTGGTTAACAAAGAAAAGAGATGAGAAATTGAAAGGACTGGGAAGGAAGAAGAAGGAATGTCCGCAGAACTGTGTGGAGGCCTGAAAAGGCTGGGGACCAGAGTACAGGGGATGGCAGTTGAAAGAATGAATGGAATGTGAACTCTAAAAGGTTCTATTCTGAGGCTAACCGTCTACATCTCACCATCCAACATACCTGACAGTTTCGAAATTTGCCAAAACAGGGTTCTCTGTCATTGCTCTCTCCCCTCTGCAACCCCTCTCACACTCCCCGTGCCGACCCTACACTCCACTTGCAGCCACCAAGAGCGCGGTGCGCTTCACATGTATGACAACCACAGCGTGGCCCATACACACCCCCCTCACACACAGTCCCTACGGCCACAGCATCTCACACACAACACGCTCACCACAGCACACTCCTCCCCACGAGCTCTCACTGGCTGCCTGGATTTCCCGGGCACCTTCCCAACTTAAGACACATCCTAGATAAAAACATTTTCTGAGTCTACAACCCTCTTTAACATTTCAAAATTTCCTATTACCCAGAAAATCTCCCCAAAGAGAGAGCAGTGAGGGCTGTGGCATTATTACAGAGGAGACTATAAACAGAACAAATATAGAGCTGCTTTATTACAAGGCAGTGTGGGGTTGGTGGCTGGCTGATTACAGGGACACTCCCCAGAGCTCTCTGCAGTCCCAGACCTCAATAAAGGCCAGACTAGAGTTGCTTTCAACTGAGGGGCAATTGGATCCGGGGGGCCCCTAGAATCTCTTCAGATTCCAGGCCAGGATATGAACCTGCCTTGGTTGAAGATAAGAAGGAAAGCAAACACAATCTAAGAACAGCCATGCTTGGCAAAGAGCCACCAGACCATCTTCTCAAAGGCAAACACAATTAGTAATGGTTTGGGTTTCTTGAAATCAACAGATATCAAACTTCAGATTAAAAAAAAAAACAACTATTAAAAATCAAGAGCAAATTGATAGATTTAGAGACTACACACATCAGGGATGGTGTAGAGTGAGGAGACAGAATGGATTCGAAGACAGAAAGAGAAGCAGTGCAGCTTGAGTGACTAAACCAGCCCATATTACGCATAAAATCATAGAAGGAAAGAGTGGGAAATCCACAAGTCTTCTCCTCTGGGCTCTGGGCACACGGCGTCCCTTCCTGGGTGACTCACAGTGGGATCACCTTCACCCCTGCTTCATGTGGTAAGGGCCTCTTTATAAGGAGACACACCGCGAGCCTTCTCCTCCATCGCTGCAAGCCAGGGGGATTGCGTCACTGACCTCCACACACACTCACTCCCTCCTCTTTCCAGCCGGCCACCACACAAGGGATCTTGTCTTGTGGTCCCCGCGATCCTTTCATCTAGGCTCCAAACCCACTGTCACCTTGGCCCTGAATCACTCCCCAGGAGACACTGGGAAAACATTGCTGGACAAAGAGCGTCTGGGTCCTACATGGCTAGAATTTACTGATCCCTGCTGGTGAGAGAACGCGGGCCTCGCTCTTCCCTGCCCAAAGGCCAGGGTGCAGGAATAATTCTGAACCTAGCCTTGTGGCCAGCTCTGCCTACAGACTAGGTTTCCGCTGATTTGGGTGATACCAATTCCCTCCAGCCCCCAAGAGCTGAAGGATAAAAAGGGCTGAGAGGCAACCTTAATGGTTCTAGCTCTGCCTTACTTGTTCAGTGGCTGAGAAATTGTTAGAGCTGGAAGAGGGCTAGCAAGTATCCCACCCAGTTCTGTTCTCATCCCACTTGGCTATCCTGTTCCCAGGGCGGCCCCAAGGGAAACATTTTGGCAGCTGAAAATGTCAGTGTTTCTCAGATCCTTCTCCAAGATAGAGGATTCCCCTCCAACTGCGTCTCAGCTCATTTCTATGTCCCATGGTCCTAACATTTTTCCTTGACCTTCTGTGTGATAATACTCCAGTTTGGTGCTTGGCCGTTTTTTCCATAATTTCAGACCTGTGTTTCAATGGGCAGAGTTAAGAAGAGTTACAGGAATGCTTTTTACTCTCTGAGTATCCTGCCTTCTGAAATATATTTCATTAGAACAAGAGTCTCTGAGACAGTGTGAGATAGTGGAAAAAAGCTCTGTACTAGAAAGTCAAAGGATGAGGTTCTGGCTTCAACTGCAATTACTTGTGGGACACAAGGTCACTTAATTCTCTTAGCCAATCCATCATATCTCCTTAATCTGAAATGGCACTAGTGGAGTGAAAAATATTTTTATGTAAATTTGTTCTTTCTTTTTAGCCTTTTTAAAAATCTGAGTAGGTGATCAATATATTATGTTGAATTTTCCTCAATGAAACCTGCTCATTTCATCAGATAGTTATGAGAATCAAATTAAATAACAAAGGCAAAAATTCTCTGCAGAATACATAGCACCACAAAATTTGCTGAGTACTTACAATGGATGAGACAAGTTAAACAAGACCAATAATATCCCTGCTTTCAGGGGCTCCCCTGGTGGCGTAGTGGTTAAGAATCCGCCTGCCAATGCAGGGGACACGGGTTCGAGCCCTGGTCCGGGAAGATCCCACATGCCGCGGAGCAACTAAGCCTCTGCGCCACAACTACTGGGCCTGCGCTCTAGAGCTCGTGTGCTACAACTACTGAGCCCGCGTGCCACAACTAGTGAAGCCCGCATGCCTAGAGCCCATGCTCTGCAACAAGAGAAGCCACTGCAATGAGAAGCCTGCGCCCCGCAACGAAGAGTAGCCCCCGCTCGCTGCAACCAGAGAAAGCCCGCGCACAGCAACAAAGACCCAACACAGCCAAAAATAAAAATAAAAAATAAATAAATTTATTAAAAAAAAGAAAATATCCCCGCTCTTGGGGAACTTACCGTGTAGTGGAAGGAGCCAGAAAAACCAGTAAGTACAATGCAGTGTCGATAGGGCCCATGATAGAACAAATAAAGTAGCACATAGGGCTTCCCTGGTGGCGCAGTGGTTGAGAGTCCGCCTGCCGATGCAGGGGACACGGGTTCGTGGCCCGGTCTGGGAAGATCCCACAAGCCGCAGAGCGGCTGGGCCCGTGAGCCATGGCCGCTGGGCCTGCGCGTCCGGAGCCTGTGCTCCACAACAGGAGAGGCCACAACAGCGAGAGGCCCGCGTACCGCAAAAAAAAAAAAAAAAAAAAAAAAAAGTAGCACATAAGAAAGGCAACTAGGGAATTCCCTGGTGGTCCAGTGGTTAGGACTCTGTGCTTCCACTGCTGGGGGCCTGGGTTCGATCCCTGGTAGGGGAACTAAGATCCTGCAAGCCATGCGGTGCGGCCTTAAAGAAAAAAAAAGAAGGGCAACTAGCCTGAACTCAGAGGGCCAGGGAAAATTCCCTGGAGGAAGTGACATCTTCACTGAAATCCAAACAATAACAGGAGTCATCCAGGTGAGAAGGTTTTGCTGAAGGTTGGCAGGAGGTTTCCAGAGGGAAGAGCATGTACCCAGGACTAGAGATAAGAGAATAATGGGCTCTAGGAACTGACAGCCGTTCACTGCGACTGAAGCGAAGATCTGGGATGGGTTTGGGGGTGTAGATTTGGAAGTGTAGATTTGGGAGTGAGTGTGGCCTAGCAAAAGAGTGGGAGAGGTAAGTAGACGCCAGATCATAAAGGGCCATAATGGTTTTACTAAGGAGTTTGGACTTTATCTTAAGGTCAATAGGGAGCCACCGATCAGTTTTCAGCAGGAACACGTGACCAGATTTACTTTAATCAGGAGCTTCCATCTGGTTTCTTGTCCTTTCTTGAGTTATCACCCCCCCACTCTCCAATGAGGGCTGTCGGGTAACCCAGGCAATAGTCCACATTTCTAACCCAAGGGCCATTTCTTATCTCTTACTTGAATTCCACCAACTCTGCCAATATTTACTTTTCTCCTCAATCCTAGATCTTTCAACCTGTAGAAACAATTTGGTGGCCTCCTAACAGAAGGCTAAGATAATGCTGCCCAAACACATGATCGATCTATATAAGAAAGACCTCATAACTGGATGATAATGACAGACTAGCAAATGAACTGTATGAAAAACATCCCCTCCTTTTCTTTCTTTACCTCATTAAGTCACCTAGAGCCACAGTTTAAGGCTTAGAATCAATACCCTAAGGGAAAATCATCATGGTCATTAACTTTATCTCTTCGCCTCACCATTTAACCTTAGAATTGCAGAACCTTGGCACTGGGAAAGAAACCTTTAATCCTCTAGCCCAGCCTTCCACCTGAGTGTCAGAGCTCTTTGGCATGACTTGGCAATTGAGATCAGATTATTTCTTACTGCCTTAAATTTCCTTAAGAATTTATTTTTAGATTCATCCCCCATTGAACAGGTTTAGGGTGGGACCTCTATGTCCAATAAGGAATAGCTCAAACTCACTACGTCTTAAGGTTCTAGAATAATGCTATTCAAAGTGTTATCAACAAATTGCTCCTGGTCCATGGACTCCTTGTTACCAGCCCACACATAAGGTAAGTACAGAAATCAAGCGTAAGCATTTGAAAACTTTTATAGCAACCTGATATTGCCATGATATCTAAACACGTGTTCAGAGGACTCATCTCAATGAACAGGGTATAAAACAGCTTGAGTATTATTGGACTTGTCACATGTGACACCTGCTGCCTATGAGTTATGCACAGTAAGACCATGTGTCAGATTACTTTGAAAAGCACTGTTCTAGAAGGTTCCATGGGAAAAGAAGAGGAGCGGTCTTGGGGTAGGAGGGCTAGATCTCCTCCTCCCCCCCTCCCTTCTGGGTACAAGAGAGCGAATCTGCTGCCGAGGATGAGGAACAGGAAGCTGCTCCCACTAAGCCACTGGCTGTGTGGGGTGAAGAGGAGGGCAGGAGTTGGTGGCCAGGTTATCAGGCAATAACAAACTCAGCATCCAAGCACGCGACTTCCAGCAATGCAAGGAGTTTCCTTTGTTTTGGGAAAACAAGAGCTGCAAGAAGCCTCTCCTTGACACGTTCTTGCCTGGCTTCGGGAGGAGCCCAACCACTCCTGACACACAAACAGGACAGTCCTGGCCAGTGAGAGACAAGCCAGTACCCTGACCACAACCCCTGTTTGCTTTTCCTTTTCCACCACTTCCTCAGTTGGAGGGCCACTGTGGGGCCATAGGGAGCTGCCAGCCTAGGTCACCACTCAAGAACTTCACCCCCAATGACCCAGTACCTACTTCATATGACTCTTCCGATGCCCTTTCTACAGCCTACTTTCTCTCCCCAATATGGTACTTTTGGTCTGAGACCAAGGGCATCCTTCCCTAGAGTTGTAAGTAAAGCTAAGCCTCAGAGCACCACTCTGACAAAGGTCATGGTATGCTCTAGCAAACTATGCTATTTTAAGTCTAAAACCAAGAAAATCAGCACCTATACGAGTGCCCAAGAAGAACAATATTTGAGCTTTCAACAAAATGTTCTGAACAAGTATTTTTAAGTTATCTGAATAGTCACTTAATTATATTAGGTTCTCAGATTCAAGAACCCAGTTATCACCAAGACTAACATATATAAAACAATGCACCTCTTCATGATGCAGAATGTTGTCAAAACTAAACTTCTAGTAGCTAGCTAGGGAGTGAGGACCCAAGACCCAAACATCTGACACCACCTGGAAGTCTAGCTCCTGGGGTATAAACAGAGTAAGAGCGTCAACCTCTCAGACTCACAGGAGAGCACCTTCTAAGACCAAAGACTTAGGAACATTTTCTCCAAGAGCACTGAGAAGTAGGGCTGGCAAGTCCTATTTATGACTTTACTATGATCAATCAAGAGCCTTGGGGACCAGGAAACCTTCCTCCCCTTCGGATTAATCAAGGGAGCTTACCCTTTACCCTGGCTCAAGAGTCCAAGTTTCTATGAAGACTCATTTGTCCAGTAAGAGGAGGGGTGTAGCGGCGGGACTCCCCCCACTCCAGGCCTCCTTCATGCCAAAGAAGGAGGAAACAGAATAAGCAAAATAAAATTCATAAAGCGAAGCAGTAATTACGGTGTGGTCAACAAGAGGCTGTCCTCAGGCCCATCATTATGTGGCTAAATTTAACGCCCTGTGCGGCCAGGGGAGCCGTGCGCCCCGGGCACCGTGTGTCCACACAGACGCCAGCTTCGCCACCTTCACCCGCTCGACAGCCGCCAGGGCTGCCAGAAAGCAGGTCACAATTTTTTTTATAGTCTGTTTACCAAGATGCTGTTTTTACTGCGAGGTTTCTCTCATTTTATCTCTTTTTCCCTTTTCCCCAAACAGACTGGCCTGTATTTTCTGTCCTGGTTTTTTTTTTTCTTTCTCCCTCTCTCAGTACTATTTTCAGAACTCTAATTTTATATGGTATGTCCCTTTTTTTTTTTTTTGGTAAATATTTGCCATGACTAAGCCAGGCACATCCAGTTTAAAAGGCTCCGTCCCACAAAACATCGGGTCTCTAATGATATGCATCTCATTAGCCTTCCCCATGAAAGGGGGTATAGAAAAAAAAAAAGCAACTTATAGACTCTCTCACTTTTTATATCTAGAGAGACCTATATTTATATATGAGGACAAGCTGGAAACTGACATTCTGAGCCTCGATATGAGGTTAGTACAATGGCCATTTGATTCAAGAGAGAGGAGCTACTGGTCTGTGTGTCAGTTGATTGCTAGTTGATCCAGGCGGTTCTGACCAGATCAGTACAGCCAGAAACAATGTTCGAACTTCTGAGATATCAGGGCTCACTAGACCAGGGGAACAAAACTCCGGGAAGTTCTCTGACACTACATTTTCTAAAATGGAACAAAGAGAGTCAAAGGGGCACCGATATTTCCCTCCTCTACCGGTGGATGAAGTCAAAGAAAAGAAAGCTATGAGTTAAGAGAGCGCTGAGAGAGACCCCCCGCTTCCAGTTAGAACTTCATACCTCCCTTCACCAAAGGGCTTCTCCAGCTGGGCAAAGCCCCAAAATTGATGGGAGGATTTCTTACTGTACATGTTAGGTTTGACAAAAGGGGCCGTGTGTACATTTACTGCACTGAACAAAAGGCACAGCATCCAATACCCACTCTCCGAGGACTGATCTGTGATGCATTTAAAATCACCTTGATCCTCCAAGAGGGAGTCAGATGAGCCCCTGCTATTGACAGTTTTCCATAAGAAATGTTGGGGGAGGGAAATAGATACATGGATTGAGACACCCTGAGTGGCTGCCGAAGCAGCATCTCATGGGCAGTCTCTACTTTGTTGGCATCACCAAAGGTCCAGAGTCTTTAACTTGGTTTCCATTGGTTAGTTTAGGGATAATCAGACTCTAGAGGGTTAACTGATGCTAACTAAAATCATAAGAGACCAAGTTAGACAGTAAAGTACCAATGTATTAGTTTACAAGGTGAGGGCTATACTATGCCAGTGACTGATATATCTTCAGCCGATTCTTCCTGGGACGCCGAATAAACACTGAGAGTGCTACTTGCTAAACACAGAAAAAAGGCAAACACAGCAAATGACTTTATGTGATAGTTCATATACACTGCGGAAAAAACTAGCCATTCATCCTCATTCTACTCTAGCATTGCTTTGGCACTGTGCTAGACAAATTAATCAGTTGTCACTCCTTGGCTTTTCTTTTCCTAAGTTCTATCCAACTCTGCTCCTCTGTTAGTACATCTCCTCAGACCTCATGAATTAACTATATAACAGTTTTTCTCAAATTGCTTGTAAGAGCCAAGAGGTGTGCAAGACGAAGAGTTGGAAGAAAGGGATATGGGGTAAGAAATGAGGCGGTACTTGGGGCAGAGTTCTCTAGCCATGGACCACTTCCCTATCTCAAAATGAAGTTACGGAGCTTCCCTGGTGGCACAGTGGTTGAGAGTCCGCCTGCCGATGCAGGGGACACGGGTTCGTGCCCTGGTCCGGGAAGATCCCACGTGCCGCGGAGAGGCTGGGCCCATTAGCCATGGCTGCTGAAGCCTGCGTGTCCGGAGCCTGTGCTCCGCAACGGGAGAGGCCACAACAGTGAGAGGCCCGCATACCCCAAAAAAAAAAAAAAGAAGTTACGAGATAGTTACGAGTCTCCCTATTGCTCATAGACGGGTCTCAGTCTTGCCTCCTGCCCACAGAAAGTTCCAGGTGTAGCTGTGTAACATGCGGCAAGGCAATGGGACATGATGGAAGAACACTGGGCTGGAAGTTCAGAGCCCTGGGTCCTGGTGCTAAATTCTGGGTCCTGGTGCCAAAATCTACCACTGTTTTTCTACGTAAGAGTTCTTTTACCTTTGTAGGCCCTAGTTGCCTCATAAGTAGAACAAAGAGGCTTGATATATCCTTAGATTGATAAAGTCCCTTTCAGCTCTTAAAATTCTATGGCTCTAATCTTCTGAACAAGATATCTGAGATGCCATAATTTCCTTCTTAGGTACTAGCCTAGGCCCTTGAGATCTATAACCTCATCTCATAAGCAATATATTTACAAACAGTTGGGTGGATTACTTCTGTAGGTAGCTAATCTCATCCACTTTATATTGATTCTTATTTACCTCAGTATCAGAAGTGATCCCAAATTGGGGGGGATATTCTGCTTGAGACTTGCGTCTCCTTAGGAACCCACTAAATTCAGCAGCTTCACTGTGCTCTTCCCCGGCTGCTGGGTACTACAGAAAACTAAATGCTAAGATGCTCATTGACTATTCCTTCTTTACACCGAGCAGTATCATCATCCTTGTCTCTAAGCTCCTCTTCATTCCTAGCTTCACTCACACCAAGTTGGAAGGAGTTCTTTGGAATAAATATTCGAAGAAGACAATGTTCAGAACTGCTTAGGCTTCAAGGGTAAGAGTACCAGTAGCCAAAGAGCTTTTGAAGGATTCCCTCAAACCACCACACTTAGGGAAAGCCTCTCAGATTGTATAAATGAATAAAATCCTTAGATGTGTCTTTCCTTCAGCAGCTATTCACCGTACAAAATCTCTCTGAACTTGTAGCTCAAGATTCACCTCTCCCAGAAGTACCTTACCCAAACTAGCCTGGTATGAACCCCAGATCCCATCCAAATGAATCTATTTCTTCCTCCTCTCAGACAACATATATTTTATGTATTTAGAATATTCTTTGCATATGTGTAAACATGGTCTAATCTCTCTCTTCAAAAGTCCATCTTTCGGGGGTTCCCTGGTGGCGCAGTGGTTGAGAGTCCGCCTGCCGATGCGGGGGACACGGGTTCGTGCTCCGGTCCGGGAGGATCCCACATGCCGCGGAGCGGCTGGGCCCGTGAGCCATGGCCGCTGAGCCTGTGCGTCTGGAGCCTGTGCTCCGCAACGGGAGAGGCCACAACAGTGAGAAGCCCGCGTACCGCAAAAAAAAAAAAAAAAAATGTCCATCTTTCAAGGGCAGAAACCATGTTTTAACTTCTCAGTATGACTCCACGATGTTTAATATTTCACTGGTGCTTAATAAGTACTGTCTACACAGAGTTTAAATTTCCAAATAAAAAAACAAATAAAGATCACCCACACAGAATGAAAAAAATGCTTCCTGAGACTCCGGGGCAATTTCCCCTTTGACAATTCCCTTACGGGAGAGAACAAGGATGCCCACGAATCCTGCTGTCTTGTTCCCTAAACATTGGACAGCTGAGCTGCCAACCTACAGGACTCAAGACTCCCTCTCATGTTTCACTGTGGCTCATTATCCAAAACAGGTTTCACCCACAAGCGAAGGCCACTTTATATAAGGCTATATAAAGTCAATAGATCAGGCAAAGCTTAAAGGTAAGTCATTGGATACTTTTGTTTTCTCTCTTCCTTTCTATAACCAGAGACATTTACCAATGTGAGAAACTTCTCCAATGCCAAGACCTTTGAGCTACAAGCACGCATTATTGTGTACCTCCTACTACAGGGCACTGCAGTAGGTTCAGAAGAGGAAACAAAATGAGCAAGACAGTTTTGCCCTGATGGAATTTATCACCTAACAGGGGTGATAAGTACAGAAATTCTTATATACAAGGCCAAAGTGATAAGAGACACAGGAAAGATACAAAGCATTGTGGGATCTCAGAAGAGGGAAAGAATATAGCTTATACCTTGACTTCTGTCCGTTTCACTATTTCTAGCATAACAGAAACGTCACGGAACCATCTGATTCTCTTTTTAAGTAAGGAGAATTAAATGCCCTTGGAAAGAACTGCAAAATTCCTGGATGTAAGGCTACATCCCCTGGGGAAAGAAGAGGGAAATAGGCAGAAATCAAGTCATCTATCTTCAAAATATCGCCTGTGCTTTCATGCCACCCACAAATCCCAGAGGAAGGCCTATCCCCTCGCTTTGCTCCACTCTGTAGGTCCTTGCTTTCACACTGTCATTTTCCCTTCACCACCGTAAGTTTCTCCTTCTCCAGTGGCTTCTTTGTTTTCAAACATGTATGTGTCTTCTCTTCTTTAAAGGGGAGTTTTGCTGGGCCACTTCTAGCTCTCCAGCTAGCTCTCATTTCCTTTTCATTGTGAAACTTCCCGATGAGAGTTCTACACTTATTGCCTCCATTGCCTTATCAATCGACCCTTCTTTAGCTGCCTACAATCTGCTGATATTGCCCAAGATTCCGAACTGCCTGATGATCTTTCCTCGGGCAGTCAATCTAGTCTCTATCCAGCACGTGGCACGGTGGACGACCCTCCCTGGTGATGGGAGGAGCGTGGGATTTGAATAGAGACAAATTCTGTGAGCTGAAGTGACCCTAAGAAAATTACCTAGCCCTTCAGCTCCTGCTTCTTTATCTTTAAAATGAGGATAATATCACCAACCTCATAGGTTTGTTTTAAGGATTAAAAGTTATAACTTAGCTGAAGCACCTACTGCTGTATCTAACACACGAGCAGTATGTACTTGATAACTGCTAGTTCCCCTTTCTTAGCTAACTTACTCCTCTATCCAGATTCTCTTCCTATCTCACGTTTCCTTCACTGGCTCCTACTACCTTCCAATTGGGATTGTTCCCCAAATCGCAATCATTGGACTTCTGTTCTTTTCTCCATGCTGTTCCCAGCAAAAGATGCTTCCATTCTCATGCCTTCAAATGCTGCTCCTTTGTAGAACATTCCCAATTCTATTTCTAGAGGTCCTTTTTCAACCTAAGCTTCAATCCTATTTTTTTAACTCTTTCCTGAACATTCCCACTTGTATGTCCTATAATCAATTTAAATCCAACATGTATTGAAAAAGATTTTCATCTTATGTTTTTAAATTAACTCTAATTATATATAAGGCTTTTTTTTTTATTTTAATAAGCTAAGGCATCGTTAAGTGGTCACACTGGAATGAATGGGCTTTTATGAAACCCTTCCTCTACTAGGGGACGACAAGGGAGACTCAACTGTGTGAATTGTGGCAAAATGTTCCAGAGGTATGTGAAGCTTATAGGTTAGACCTAAAAGGACTCGATATTTGCCAGAAATAAGGTATCAGTTATCACTGCCTCACTACTCAATTCTCAACTAAGTGGATTTCTGAGACCAGAGATTGAAACCAAATGAGAGACTAGCAGTGGATTTGGTGAAGCTAAACAGAAAAAAAGAAAAACAGTTTTCATTTTAGAAGAGTTGGTAACTTCCTTTGAATGAAATAAGGTGCACAGCCCCTGCGGCAGTGTCTGTTAAACTGTGTTAGCCAATCTGGGTCTAGATGTATCCAGACATGCAGGATTTAGTTTTCCACAGGCCCCTACAAACTCTGTTGTCTTTTATCCAGCTGGATACATGTTTCTGTTATATACCTACCCCCTGTAGTCATCTGAGTTTGTAATACCTGGTTTTGAGCGTTTTAGGATAAGAGAATTTAAATGTGATAAAGCCCTTTACTACTGGGATTCTCAGAATCAGAAAGCCCAACTTTTGGAAATGAGTAATTTTAACCCATTGGTATTCTCTATATTGATTTCCTTCTTGTTTTCCCACAGATTTTTGGTGGTTTTTTTCCCCTCAGACTTTTAATAAATTTTCTTTTGAAAGTATAAGCCCTTATAGAGCTTTCTAAAAGGAAAATAAAGAAAGAAGCCTTTTTATACATTCTTGGGGCAAAAAGAGAGAAGTGGTGACCCCTGGTAGCAGGGCTCAGTGGTGACTACAAGAATCCCAGTGAGAAAACCCCAAAGAGAAGGCAAAATTCAGAAGAAATATGGTTGAGAAACATGTGCAGCCATCCCTTCCTCCCTGGAGATTTTCATTCCAGACCTCAAATACTGGTGGACTTGTGTTTTAAATAAGGAAAACCATTCCTTTATATGCCCAAGATTAGATTTAATTGAGCCCCACCCATGATTTTTCCAGTCTGTCAATGGCACCACTATTCTTCAGATCACATAGGCAAAGCACTGACAGCCTAATCTTCCTAAAAGATCACTTTCATATGTCACTTCTCCAGTCAAAACTTCCAATGGTTTCCCACTCTCTATAACAGTAATTAACTGCAAGAAGGAAGCGCCCCATCTCCCTCCTAGGAGACGTGCCGCTGTTTGAAAATCACTGCATGTAATGATAGATGTTAATAACTGGACTGAAACAGGCAAATAAATGGATTACAGGCAGAAAAGAGCTAAAAAACATTTACCTTCAGAACAAAGCACCAATCTTCCAGGCCAGCATTTAAGGCCTCCCCACAACCTAGCCTCAAGTTATTATCTTGCTAACTTTATTTTCTACTAATCCTCACCCACTCTTCTTCTTATTTTACATCCTTTGCCCATGTGTTTCTCACCTAAAATGCCTTCCACATAGTTCCCTAGCAAAATCTGAAAGGAAGACTAAAGTCCAGTTCAAGTCATGCCTTTTACAGGAAGCTTTTTCCAATCACTCCACTACTGTGGCCCCTGTAGCCATTCATTAAGTACAGCAAGCTCTTTAATGGCAATATTGCCATTTATGCTCATAATACATATGCACAACACTGAATACTGTAAAGATGAACTAGCTGCAAGTCTCGCGAGATCAGAGAACTGACACATACACACAATCGTATGGAGGATGTTCTCATGCATGTAGACTTATCCTTCTTTGTGATGCCCATGAAGAAAACTGAAAAAACATCCTCTGAATGCTATGTCTTCCTCTACATATTGAAAAACAGATATATGGCAGAGGAGCAGCCCTTCCAGCCTTGGAAGTAGAGCCCAGAGAGAGGAAAGACTGAGGAAGGAAGAAACTTAATAACTTCTTTGGGTTCTATGACTAATGTTCTTCCCAGGATTTTGTCAGGTTCTTATTCCTTTGGTTTTTGAGATATTTAATTTCTTAACTGGCTCTAAAAAAAGAGGTTCTAGGATCTCTCAGTAATAAAAGATTCAAGGTTTATACTTCATCCCCAAATTGGGACTGTCTCCCAGTAAACTAAGTGTCAAAGAAACAAGGCAGGTAGTAGAATGGCAATCTGACAGTGATCTTCTCCTTAGGCTACTCATCTGTTTACAGTAGGGCTGTCTAAGTCTCAGGCTACCGACAGGTGATGGTTTCATGGCCTAGTCATAAGACAGTAAAAATAAGGAAGAATGGGAAGATATGATTCCTTCATCCATCAACAAATACTTCCTGAGTGCCAACTATGTGTGGAGGCACTGCTTTAGGCACTTGGATAAACCAGCACGCAAAACACACATCCTTGTCCTCATTGAGTTTATACATTCGGGCAGGGGGAAGACAGGCCATAAACCATAAGCATAATAAAATAAGTAAACTTGATGGTAATATGGAAGATAAGTGCTATGGCGAAAAAATAAAAAGTAGAGCATGGTAAAGTGAAATGGGAGTGCCAGGTGCAGAGGGGCAGGGATGTGGCTTACAATCTTAAATAGGATAATTAGGGTAAACCTACTGAGAAGGTGACATCTGAACAAAGACATGATTGTAGTCCATGGAGATATGCTGGCACATTTCTTGACATGCCTCCCCTTAAGAGGTGGAGCTTAATTACCCTTTCCCGGAGTGTGGCCTGGACTTAGTGACTCACTTCTAACGAAGAGAATATAACAAGACGGTGATAAGGTGTCACTTCTGAGATCAAGTTATAAAGAGACTGCAGCTCCCATCTTGGTCTTGGTCTTGGTCTTGGTCTCTCAGCCTCTCGGATTATTGGCTCTGGAGGAAGCCAGGGCCGTGTCATGTGAGCGGCCTTATGGAGAGGCCATGTAGCAATGAAGTGGCACCTCCTGCCAACAGTCACATGAGAGAGCTTGGAAGTGAATTCTCTAGCCCCTTATGATGACTGCCTTTCCAGCCGAGATCCTGACTTGCGGTTTCAAGGGAAACTCTGAGCCAGAATCACCCAGCTAGCTGCTTCTAGATTCCCGACCTTCAAAACCATGTGAGATAATAAATGTTTATTGTTTTAAGCCACTAAGTTTTGGAGTAATCTGTTATACGGCAATAGATAACTAATACAGACAGAAAAGAAGGGAGGGATTTGGCCATACAAATATCTGAAGAAAGAGCATTCCAGGCAGAGGGAATAGGCAGTGTAAAGGCCTAAAGGAGGTGATGCTTAGAGTATAAGAAAACCAGCAAGAGGCCAGTGTGGCTGCAGTGGAGTGGGAGTGGGGGGAGAGGGAGGAGATGAGGTCAGAAAGGTAATAAGATCCAGATCATGTAGGATTTTGTAGGTCATCATAAGGTCTTTGGGTTTTACTTATAAATGAAATGTGAAGCCAGCTTTGAGCGGGAGAGTATCACGATGTGATTTGTGTTTTAATAAGATCACTTTGTTGGTAATGGGCCCAGAAGGGAGGAGAAGTAGCAAGAGGGATACTAATAAAGAGGTTAATGCAAAAATGTGGGTAAGAGACGATGGTGGCTCAGACAAGAGTGGTAGCAGCATAGGTGAAATTACAGGTGTACTTTGAAGGTAGAGCCAAGAGGCTGATAAACTGGATGTAGGATGTGAAAGGACAGAAGTCAAGGATGACTCCAAGGTTTCTGGCCCTAGCAAGTAAATGGATGAAGTTTCCATCAACATGGCGGGGGGGGGTGGCTTTTAGAAAAGCAAATATGGGGGTTAGGATTAGGAGTTCAGTTTTGGACATGTTGAATTTGAGATGCCATTAGACTTCCATGTAAAAATGTTGAAGTTAGGGGCAAGGTCTAGAATTAAGATTAAACTTGGGATTCATCAATAAGATGATATTTAAAGCCATGGGACTAGATGAGATCACTAAACGAGTGAAAAAAGATCAGAGCATCACAGACTGAGTCCTAAGGCACTCCAACATTAGGAGGTAAGGGAGAAGAACCAGCAAAAGATTCTGAGCAGGAACAACCAATGAGACGGGGAGAAACAGGAGAGTATTGTTCTGTGGAAGCCACGTGAAGAAAGTATATTGAAGAGAAGGAACTGACAAGCATTATAAAGGAAAAACCTAAATGGGAAAGGATTAGCCAACTCGATTGTCCTCTGTCTCCCTGCCCTTCTTTTCATTTCCACATCCTGCCTGATGTCAAATTCTACAGCAGTGATAAGTACAGGGGGCTGTGGGGCTAGCAGGGTAGTGTACTTATCCCTGGAGGAAGGAGAGCAGACTGAGAAAAGGAAAAACTGTCATGGAAGACTCACAAAAGGGATGACACCAGCGCAGAGTTGGGAAAATTGAACAGGAGTTTGGCATGAGGACAAGAGAATACCCGGCAAATGGATCACGAGACGTACGGGCAGGAAGCTGTCAATACTGGAACATGATGAAAGGGTGGGGTGCTACTGGGGAGTGACAGAAGGTCAGGCTGAAGAGGTCAGCAGGACCAAATCATGAACCATCTTGTGTGGCATGCAAGGAGTTTGAACTTTACCCTGCAGCCTGTTGGGAACCACTTAAGGACTTTAAGCGAGAGAGTGACATCATCATGTTCCTGTTTTAAAGAGATCACTCTGACATAACTGCAAGTTCAACTGGAGGAGAATAAGCATTGACTGGTAGACAAGTTAGGAGGCTGTGGCATAGTCAAACCAGAAACAGGGTGGGGAATGGCTAATGTAAGGCAATGGAAGCCGGAATAGAGAAGAAGAGCAGATTCAAAAAAGGGTTAATAAGTTAGGCTCTGGAAGTAAGGACAAAGAGAAGAGGGGATAACTCCCAAGTTTCCAGCTTAGAAAACTGAATGGATAATGGTACAATTCCCCAAGATAAGGAATATAGAAGAGAACTGGGTTTGGGGGGAGCAGATGATTAATTTTGGACACGTTTAGGGTATTGCATTTGGGACATCCAGGTGGGAATGTCAAATATGCAGAAAGAAATATGGGCCTGAAACATAGTGGAGATATAAAACTGGTACTCAGGGGTGTACTAGTGATGGCTGGAACTGGGTTCTGGATGAGATCACCCAGAGAGAAAGAGAGTGAAGGGTGGAAGGATGGAGGACCCAACCCTGGGTTACACTAACATTTGAGGGTAGGGAAAGGATGGACAGCCAGCCAAGGAAACCAAGTAGAAGCTGTCTGTGAACTTCACAGGATAGCAATTTTCAGGTTAAAGAACTCTGCATCTTCCCCAGGTGTCACTGATATAAGCTCTAGCTTCATAAGAACAGCAATGAATATCTTCATAGCTTGAAGTCTCTGCTCTAGAATCAGGCTGCAACCAGACAGGGGATGAAAATACTAACAAAAACTAGACAGGACACAAAGGCCATGGTTACATTTAGGATGCTGAGTCAAATCAATGTTAACTATAGTTGTAGAACTATAACTATATAATAGAAATTGGTTAAGATATTACACGGAACAGATTCTTTAAGTCTTACAAGGCATTCGGAAAGCAGCTAACGGGAGTGACTGCTATGCTGAATATTCTCTTCTGAAGATAGAGAAGGAGAGAACTGCAAAAATCTCTATCTCTGCTAAGGCCTCCCTCCCCAAGGAAGCCAACTTCACGCAACTGCCCAGGTTTCGGTGTACAGGGCTGATTCCCAGCCAGGGGTTGCCAGCTGCAGAGGGCGGGGCTCTATTTTGGGCTGCCTGCTGTCCCTGAGCCCAGCCGCGTCTGGTTTGAGCAGCATGCAGCCCCAGTGACTCACACACCCATGCAAACCGCCTGTGGCTCGTGGCATGGCCTCGGAATGCCAGCTTTAGGCCAGCTCCCTCCTCACCCCATTACACTGGGATAAATAAATAAAGAGCACGCCAGCAGCCATACAGCCTGATGGCAACCAGATGAAGAGAGGGAGGCATGGACGCGGCCAGGGGAAGGAACTCCCTCCAGTGGACCCTGCTGAGCGTGGGCCATGCCAGCCCACTCATCCTAAACTTCCTCTTTAACACTGTTCATACTGGCATGTAGTAATAGCCCTCAATTCCTTGACTGGTCTTCTATTCCTAGCCCCTAGTCCTAGGAAATGCTCTACATGGGGATGTTGCCTTCTGTGAGAACAGGGCCAGCCCTGACTTGAATGGGCACTGCCACGAATCCCCCTCTAGTTAGGTCACCATCGATTGTCCCCCTTGGGCTCCCTGGAAATGAAAATCAGGCTCCTAAGGGGAGAGGAAAAACAAAAGGACTAAATATGGAGAAGTAACCCCTGTTCGATCCTTAAATATTCTTCCTGGCCTTAGTATCCTAGAAACCTCCCATCCTACTGCCTCCTGTGCCCTATCTCGATGTCCTCTTGCCTAGCAATAGTCCTAATGAGAAGTAGGAAAAACAGACCCCAGGCACTGACCGCATGGCCCTCTGACATCAGCCCTGGCCCCCCTGCACCTTCATCCCGAGCTCTCTGTCCCTGGTTTGTTTATCTTCCTATGTTGCTTATTTTGATGGCACATCCTTTCAGCTCAGTCTTGGGTGACCCCGTGACCCTTCTGTGTCCTGTGTAGGACCCCAGGCAAGCAGAGTAACTGAAAAGATGCACTGGCCATAAGAAATGCTGCAGTCCCGGTAGGAAACCTTTCAGTTCTAGCAGTTCTACAGGACATTCCGAGGACAGGGCAGTGATCCCAGAGGTCACAAGAATTCTACATTATCCTAGCCCTTGACTCTCCTCTAATTTGTGTGTACGACCAGTAAAAGTAGCAAAACAAAATAGGGATAATCCTAGACTATGAGTCAAGAAGTGTGGATGGTCCGAAACATACAGCTACCACCATATGACCTTAGGCGAGTCACTTAACCTCTCTGAGGCCCAATTTCTTAATCTATGAAATGGAAAGCTACAACTATCTATCGTCCAGATCCTTTCCAGATATAATGAAATTCTACAAGTCTATGCAGTTTGGATGTGATCCACCCAGAACCTAGAGGACCAGAGTTCTTGAAGTAGTTGGTTCCAAACACCAATCCCCTTCCTGGGCTAGCACCTGTATTCCGCATGCTTTCTCATTCAGTTCTGCAGTGTTCCTCCACCCCAATGGCATGAAAGAAATGAGACTTCAGTTCTACAAATGAGAAAATAGAGGCTCTGAGAGAAGTGATTTATCCAAAGCCGCAAAATAAATCAGGAGAATAACTGAAGATCCCAAATATGGGTCTAACAAGCAACACTATATCCACAGCCCACACCACCACAATTTTCATAAAATCCCCTCCAGTGTAGGTTTATCAACATATTCACCCACAAACTCATTGAGAACCTATTACTTCTAAGCACTATGTTTGGTGCTGGGAACATAGAAACACATTCAACGTGGTCCTTGCCCTCAAAGAGTCCATAGATCAGTGGAAAAAGACATAGTCTTGCAGACATACAAACAGCATCATGACAAAGTTATAACTAGTAAAATAGAGGCATGAACCAAGGCACTATAGTAGCAGGAAAGAAGGATTATCTTTACAAGGACAGTCCGGAAAGGTCTCCCAAAGAAGCTGAAGCTGACACTTGAAAGATTAATAGAAGTTTACAAGGTAGATAAGACCAGGGCACTGGGCATTCTAGATAAAGGAACAATGTGTGCAAAGACACAAAGGCTAGAGAAAACAGCATTTTTGGTAATTCAAAGCCATTCTGCGTGGCTGAAGCATAAAACACACAGAGAAAAATGTTGAGAAACCAAGCTGGATACGTATGCAGGCACTAGATCAGGAAGGGACTTCCCTGCTGAGCTAAGAATAAGCATCTCATTGTTTGACTAAGGGGCTGAGGTAGGGAACTAGTATGCCATCCCAGCCCACATTAACCTCCTTCACACCCAGACCTATCTGAGAGAAAGCGATCTGAGAGAAAAATGGCGGAAGCTATCTGAGAGAAAAATGGCCTAGGAAATCTCTCTCTGTCACAAGTTTAGGTTTCATGATCTCTCTTTCCCCATGAAGACCTGAAACCTATTCTGCTTCAGGACTTAGCAACACATGCTTTCCTTCTCCTCCAGAATTACAACTGCTTCGGTAGGTGGACCGAACGCTCAACTCACATGTTGTGTTCTCACTGTTGAGACCTCAAGCATCACGAGGCTACTGCTCAATGGACAAAGGCAGAACAGAAGGTTCCAAACCACCTGCTTTGCTCAGCCCTGTGAAAAGCATTAACTTCAGGTTCAAAAGAAGTAGGAGTCACAGTCCCTGTCCACAACAAGCTTACAAATTAGCCTAGAAGACAAGACAGAAATATAAATAATCTATACATAACACAATATTTGAACAGCATTATTTACTTACACAATAAAGTACCAACCTGGGTAACATGTGTAATTAGAAAATAGTGCAATAATACTAGGGTACTAACTGTACAACCAACAAGTCTCAGAAGAGTTAGAGAAAAAGATCAATATTGACTGGTTATCAAAGGTCACTACTATTCATATTACCCCTGCTTGGCATTTAATAGATGTTTCTTTTGGCCAAGCTCAATCCTTAGAAGGGAAACCTAGGCAGGAGCTTCTGACAGGCCACAATTATCTACTCCCCATTCATTCCTTTGCCAGTCCCCTTGTATAAACACTGTGATTTTCCACAGCCTACTGTGCCCACAAGACAGTCCCCAAATGGTAGCCCTGTGCTTTTCACCTTCCTCTACTGTGGGATGTCGAAGGGGCCCAGACAAGTAATAATGACTAGCCCCCCGTTCCACAATCCAGACCTGGGATCAGATCTCAGCAAGCAAAAATTTAGCAACTGGTCAACCAAGGTTTCCAAGAGAATTCCAAACAAAATCCCTAGGTACCTTAGCAGAGATGTTTTACAAATGTTAATCAGCTCACTTTTGCCTTTTACATCTTTCCCCCTACTTCTCCCCATCTTCCCCAGGTACATCTTAAGCTTTATCAGACTTTCTATAGGTAACTTTTCCACAGAAAGGGCTCTCCAACGATGCAAGCAAACCTAACACCCAAAATGCAAGTCACCACTCAGGCACCTGGAAAGAGGAAGTAAAGCAAAGCTGCACAAGGAGAAAGGAAATAGCAAATACTCTACCTCTACCATAAACTGTTCCAAGAAGGAATTCTCTTCAAATGGCTCTGTCTTCAACCGATCTGTAATAAGAAGGGAGGCAGAAAAGAAATATGAGTCTTAGAATGAGCTTCCTACCTGTGAGATGGAAAGGGAACAGAGCCCAGGACTTCTTGGGAAAGAGGATAAAGATGCAACACCCAGAGATACCTAGTCCAGTGGGAGAAGAGGACAAACAGAAGGAGGAAAGGGTGATTAGCAATAAATGACAGGTTCATTGGCAGCATGCGCTCTAGAAGGTTTTCCCACCACAAAGACAGGTGAAATTGAATTTTTAGTCTGAAGTTGGAGCTATGCAGCTTCCTAAAGTCCCAGGTCATTTTTCCCTCATGCAATTTTATATAGCTGTTGGCCCTTTCCAGAGTCTTTCCTTCCCATTGTCTAGGGCATGTCTGGACTCAGTTACAGCTTCTATTGGATACTTGGGCCCCAGCCAGGTACTTGACGCAAAAGAAGTGTCATCTAGTCTCCAGTCCTGGTCAGCACCCAGCACCCACCCTCGGTAAAGCACCTCCCTAATGCAAATGAGTCTCCCCCTTTGCTAAGCCTCTTCGACTGTCTGTACCACTCCCGACCCAACTCCTCAAAGGATGTCCTCTCACCTCGGCTCAGCGTAGCCCCACTCTCCTGGTAGTCCTGGATCTCCAGATCTTTCATACGAAGCAATGTTGCTAGGTCCCTCACCTGGCACTGCAGTGCCAGACTCATGCCCATCAGAGGACGAATCAAATGTTGGGAGACCTTCCATGGAAGAGATACCAATTAGCCAACAGATAAACACAAAGTACTCCCTAACAGTGTATAAGGTACCAGGAAAAAATACTGAAAAACAAATGTTTTCACAGGAACTTGTATTTTCATAGTCAAGCAACCCATTTACATGAATGTAAACACAAATATAATAATTAAATAAGTATATGAAATAGGTTCAAGGATTTTCTTTGTGGCACAGATAAAAGGATGGGAAGAATAAAGGAGAACATGTATGAATAGATAACCTAGAGCTGTGATTTAAAGAGAAGGATGTGGGATTCCCTGGTGGTGCAGTGGTTGAGAGTCTGCCTGCCGATGCAGGGGACACAGGTTCGTGCCCCGGTCTGGGAAGATCCCACATGCCGCGGAGTGGCTGGGCCCGTGAGCCATGGCCGCTGAGCCTGCGCGTCCAGAGCCTGTGCTCCGCAACGGGGGAGGTCACAACAGTGAGAGGCCCACATACCGCAAAAAAAAAAAAAAGAGAGAAGGATGTGATACAGGTGATAAGAGGTAAGTGTGGACTCAACTCTCAGCAAAAACTGAGAGATGAAAGCAGAAGATCCAAGTAACCTCCAAGCAAGTAGGTGCAACTAAAACAGAGTATGCTAGCTGGAGTGTAATAGAAGACAAATATCAACAGAAAGTAGAGAACTGTGAAAGTCAAATCAGACCCAGACACCAATTATGAACCATTTCAGGGCTGATGATAGCCCAGAATGAGGCCAGAGTTTCCATCTGTTCCCACAAATGCAGCAAAGTCTAAGGTCACTGTTGTAATAGAAACAAGCCAGTCACCAAGAGACCAGCCTAGGAAGGAATGAACCACCCCTCCACACAGGTTGCTCTTAACCAGAGGTAAGAAGGATGTAAGCGTGGCTACACTGCGGCACAGCTAGAGTGATGTTCTCATATGATAATGCATAGCTATATAGAATAACCATTCCATTCACCTATACAAGGTGTCCATTAGCCATCCAAAAAATTAATTAGCTAAAATCGGTAATTTGTGGCTGGGGGGTATTATGAAAGTTACTTTCCCTTCTCCCAAGGAGATGAACTAAAGGAGGCAGTGAGAAGAAACGCCCTAGATCAGAGGTCAGCAAACTTTTTCTGTAAGGGCCAGAGAGTCAACATTTTCAGCCCTGTGGCCCATATGGTCTCTGTCACAATATTCAACTCTGCTGTTGTAGCAAGAAAGCAGTCATAGAAAACATGTAATAAATGAGGGTGGCTGGGTTCCAGTATAACTTAACAAAAATAAGCAGCAAGCCAGGTTTGGCCTGTTGGCTATAGTATGCCAACCTGTACCCTAGACCTAAAAAGGATAGCTTTTAGACAAGAAACCCCACAGAGGCTTGAAGTGAGGAAAAGGTACTAAAGTGGCCCATAAGATGTGCAAGCCAGACTCATCTGGATCAGGATCAGAAGTCTGGACTCTTCAGACTTGTACGTTTTCATTTCCATTAATTTTCAGGTAAAACTTATTACTAAAAATTTCAGGTGTATTGTGGCTCAAACTAACAGGAAATGATTCTTTTTCTCTAAAGACAGAGTAGAGGAGAAGACACTGGGTGTGCGTTAGGGTTGCGGGAGGTTAGGGTTTAGTGGCAGCAGCTTTTGCACCAGCACTAGGACCCAAGGAACGCAGGGTAACAGTGCAGAGTGGAAGGCCGGCAATCAGGTCCAGCTATAGACACCTGTCACTTCTTTCTGTCACATAGCACATCCCAACCTAGAACTGTCTCCCAGCTCAGTCCTTAGTATAAACTTAAACCTCCAGGAAGTACTGTTCAGAATGTGACAGAAGCTCTGCTTTTGGAAAATGTATCTGCTCTAGACTCAACTCTCTTTCCTAGGAATTGTTTTAAGTTTGCTCCTTCTCAAGGGAGATCAGGAGGAAAAATAGGTGAATACTTGTATGAAAGCAAGCCAATGTTTGGGGAGTTGAATTGAAAATAATTGCCACTACCAACCAAGCAGCATCACCATCCATTTGCTGGCAGCACTCAAATAACAGAAATTCCTAGAGTTAATGACCAGCCTTTCTCTGGGGGCTACTTTCACAGCAATTCCTTTGAGTAGTGGTAAATATAACAGCATGAAACATGATGAGAAACAGTTTTTAATCAATGCTATGTCTAATTAAATGTGGTAATTATTGAAATTATTGATAGGACTCCAATGTCTATAGAGCATTTTTTAAAAGCTTTTTATCCTTAAATATTTCAACTTCTCAAATAATTTCATAGGATTGGGTTACACCACTCTGACTCATTGGGGTATAACTCATTTCAAAGTTAGTTGAACCCTAACTTAGATCAATTAATTAGAATAAAACATTGTGGCTGAAGCAACAGATTTCAAAGCAAATCCACAGACACTACAAAGAAAAATCTTGAAGTGCTTTAGGAGGCTGGGACACTCCCTCCCCTTCATTTACAGACAGCAACATATGAAAAGATGCAGTTCAATAAATCAATTCAACAAATACCTACTGGGTGCTGAATACACGCTCTGACCCTGTGAGGCTTCTGCCCTCAAAGAGATCACAACAGTTAAGGAAGTCAGGAAGTGTGGTGGATACAGAACAGGAGTCGCCAATCTTCTCCAGAGGAAAAGCTATTTATAATTTTCCCCAGCATCTTCAGATTTCCCATAGAAATGTTCATAAGTCATAGGCAGAAGAGCAGGATGGCAGTTACCAATCCCAAGATGAAACGTATCATGTTTGGATATAATGAAAAGAATAGTAGACTGGGAATTAGGAAACCAAGATTCTAGCCCTGGCTCTCATAGCACCTAGATGTGAAAATGGCTTAACCCCAAGTACTCTCATGGTCCTTGTCTTTTTTATTTTTATTTTTAAAATAAATTTATTTTATTTATTTATTTTTGGCTGCATTGGGTCTTCGTTGCTGCACGCGGGCTTTTTCTAGTTGTGGCGAGCAGGAGCTACTTCTTTGTTGCGGTGCGCAGGCTTCTCATTGCGATGGTTTCTCTTGTTGCGGAGCACGGGCTCTAGGCGCGCGGGCTTCAGTAGTTGTGGCTCGCAGGCTCTAAAGCACAGGCTCGGTAGTTGTGGTGCATGGGCTTAGTTGCTCTGCGGCATGTGAGATCTTCCCAGACCAGGGCTCGATCGCATGTCCCCTGCATTGGCAGGTAGATCTTTAACCACTGAGCCCCCAGGAAAGCCCCTTGTCTTTTTTTAAAAAGACAAATTATGGAGTTGGACTATTTGCTCTCACAGGCCCACTATAATGCTAAGGTTAAGTAATATTACATATGTTCTCTTATTTAATCCTCACGTCTCTGTGGTAAGGTCAGGATTGGTATCACCATTTTACAGATGAAGAAACTGAGTCTCATAAAAATTCAGTAACTTATCCAAGGTAATACAAGTAGTCAAAGTGATGGAGCTGAGTTACAAATTCAGGTCTGCCTGTGCTCCTTCTACCACCCAAAAAACCTTCAGATGTGACTCCTGGGAATCATAATCTGGCCAAAGAGGTGACAAATTTGAAACTCAAAATATGGAATATAAAGAATTACACTAGAAGAAAAAGATAAGAATAACAACAACAAAAAAGAATTACATTAGATACTAGGAAGAATAGACAGTGGGAAGGAGGAGGGGGTGATGAAGAGAAGCTGGCCAGAAGTGGAAATGGGCTTAGTGTTAGAAAGCTTTGTATATTCCATAATATCCTGCAGAGACATAAAAAGTATTACATTATTAATGTGAATGTGGTAGGGAGTGTGGGGAAATAGGTACTCTCCTACTCTCCGACATGACTTGGAGGAGTTAAGCTGCACAGTCTCTCTGGAAGACAACACAACATTACGTTAGCGAGATCAAAGATGCAAATACTCCTTGATTCAGCTATTCCCCTTCTAGGAATTTACTCACACATTTACACATAGAAAAAGTAAATGCAGGGCTTCCCTGGTGGCGCAGTGGTTGAGAGTCCGCCTGCCGATGCAGGGGACGCGGGTTTGTGCCCCAGTCTGGGAAGATCCCACATGCCGCGGAGCGGCTGGGCCCGTGAGCCATGGCCACTAAGCCTGCGCATCCAGAGCCTGTGCTCCGCAATGGGAGAGGCCACAGCTGTGAGAGGCCTGCGTAGCACCAAAAAAAAAAAAAGAAAGTAAATGCAGGATATTCACTACATATAAAAACAAAAGAATAGAAATAATTTAAGTGTCTACTAGCAGCAGAGCAATTAAACACACGTTGATAAACTCATTCATCAAAATGCTATGTTGCCATTAAAAAATATTAAGGCAGGTCTTCTAAATGTATTGCTGTGAATGATTTCTATGTTCTAAAACTAAGTGAAAAAAGCAAGGTACTGAACACTGTGAACAGAATGTTGCCATTTGTGAAAATACATATATCTAGATATGTATTTGACTATATGAGTATATTCATATGTACTGATATATATATATATATATATACTGATATATACATGTATATATACATACATATACACACACATATATATGTGGCTTTGCTTGAGAATTCACAAGAAGCTGACAGCAGTAATTGCTTCAGAGAAGGAAAATGAGGGACTGGAAAGGGAGTAGAAAGAAGACCTATGTCTTCCCTACATACCCTTAAATGCTATTTGAAGTGTTTGCCTTTTGCATGAGTTACTCATTCAAAAAGAATTAAATAAAAACTATGACAAGAATGAGTAACAAACAAAAATTATGACTGTGTGACCTCACAGACACACACACAAGACTGAAGTAGTATCCGCCTACATCCTCACTGGTGTCCGCTGGCTCTAACTTTTTCCCTATAAAGCTTCCTCAGGTACAGGGATTTCCCTGGGATGGCATTCTTCTTTTAATAATATACCTTGAAGCATAATTATTAATAAATTGTTCTCCCCATGGCCAACCAAGATTCATTCCACTCTAAACACTGTTGCCTCTTTTTAGTTATTTATAATTTATTTTATTTATTTATTTTTTTGGCTGCATTGGGTCTTCATTGCTGCATGCGGGCTTTCTCTAGCCGTGGCGAGCGGGGGCTACTCTTCACTGCAGTCCGCGGGCTTCTCATTGCGGTGGCTTCTCTTGTTGTGGAGCATGGGCTCTAGGCATGCAGGCTTCACTAGTTGTGACATACGGGCTCAGTAGTTGTGGCTCATGGGCCCTAGAGCGCGGGCTCAGTATTTGTGGTGCACGGGCTTAGTTGTTCCGCGGCATGGGGGATCTTCCCGGACCAGGGCTTGAACCCGTGTCCCCTGCATTGGTAGGCGGATTCTTAACCACTGCGCCACCAGGGAAGCCCCTGTTGCCTCTTTTTAAATTGCAGCTCTCCAATTAGAGGAATTTGCCTAGAATAGCTAGGTTTTCTTCACCCATTACTTTCAATTATAATATCATTATACAAGTGTTCTTTACTGTATTCTTTTGAAAGAAAAAACTATTAGAGCCCATCAGCTTCCAACAAGAACTGCCTCCCCAATCTCACTCTTCTGAATTTCCAGGGCTGTGTGATATAAAATGAGAGTAGCTATTGCTAGGGCTTCCCCAAGGCTGCCCTAATGTTTTGGTGTCATAACAAGCATTATTGAGGGAACAGTGCCTCCTGGTGTTACTTAGAAAAAGTTACAGGGGTTTTGAACAAGATAAATTCTACCTAAAGCAAGGTGGAAATTTTCACAAGAAGTTCAATTAAAATCAACAAAATTGAGTGATTATTATTTGCTAAGCACTGTTAATGGGCCTTAAAAATTCAGAGGTTAATGTTCTCCGAACACTCAAGACTAGTTTGGGTCAAAAATACTAGATCAAAAACAGGGAACAGTTTATTGAAAAGCACTTTGTTCCATCACCCTATTGTTGCCAAAGCATCACACTACCTCTGGGAAACTAAAGAAGGGAGACAGGAAATGATGCCCATTTGTCTTCAGATCCCTCTGCTGATAAACCTACAACCTTAGGACCCCCAAAGAAGACCCTGTCCTCTAATGCTAAAACAAGATCTGTTTATATAAAAGGGTAGAAGGACAAGCAGAAGTAATTCCTGCAAACTAGTTCTTCACTCTAATTGCTAATAAAAGCTCTTGGGGCCTAGAAAGCTACAAGTGAGCAGAGGACATTATCTTCTGAGTCCCTGAAAATGGGCTCTTGAATCAGACCTACCTGAGTCAAATTCCAGCTCATTCATTTATAAACTGGATGACTTTGGACAAATTACCTTCAATCTCAGCTTGCTACTCTGAAAAATGGCAATAATATTTATCTTGCAGGACAGGACAGTTGTGAGGATTAAATGACAAGATAATGTTCAGAAAGGTACTCAACACTGGTACGTAGCCTACCCTACTACCAGAGTGATCTTGATAAATTACAAATTGGATCGTGTTAAACCCCTGCTTAAAGTTGTTCAGTGAATCCCTGTTGCCTTTTGGGTAAAATCCAAACTCATTAGAATCCTTCAAGATCTGGCCACTGTATACCTCATTTCTCACAGCTCCCTGTAGTCATGAAGTTCCCCCACTTGCCCCACACTTATACATCTCCACACCTCTCAGAATGCATTCATGCCTAGAATGATCTTTTTATTTTCTCCCAGTTATTTCCTACTCATCTTCAAAACTCAGCTCAGAAACTCTCTCTTCAAAAAGGTTTTTCAGATCCTCAATCATCCTGGGCTTATCTCAATCAAAGTATATACCATAATTTATCCTGTTTCCTGTCTGTCTGCCTTCTCATTAGATTATGAACTCCAGGAATAGGCTATATTGTTTTAGATCTGGACACCCAACAATTAGCCCATAGTAGATGCTTAATAAATGTTGAATAAACCAAGTAATGAATAAAGATACCCGGTAAAGCATGTAGGCCCAAACTACGCTCCTTTTGTAAGGAAAGAATGTACCAGTCAAGAAATCTTTTTGCCTTCTTTCTAGTCAAGGAAAGTTTTCTAATTGGAGACAAATGTCAAATGGGGTTTACCAAAAAAAAAAAAAAAAAAAAAACCACCTAAAGCTTCATTTGAGAAGGGGAAGCAGCTGGCATCCCTTTCCCTACCCTGTATTTGAATTGCACTTACCAGCGAAGGGCTAGCTAGGATGCAGTGGAAATTCCAATAGAATGGGAGACCAGAGAGCTCACTCCGCACCCGGAGTATCAGCACCTCTGCCACACGATCACAGGAAAATGTAGCTTTGCCAGGGCAAGCAGTGTCCTTCAACAATGGGCAAAGCAGATCATCCAAATGACAAAGAAAAGCCGCAGGAGGAGCAGTCAGGCGCTTGTTCAGCTCCTAAGAAGAGAGCAAGCGTTGCACAGGGTGAGAGGGCTAAAAGGAAACTGACTCCCTGGTAAGTAACAGCAAAGGAAAGCTCTGGTTAACATGAAGACAGTGGGCAGAAGAGGAAGGGAAGGGAAAATAAAAACATCAGAACAGGAAAGAAGAAAACAAAAAGAAGAGAGATCAACTGGCCTACTCCACAATTCTGCCTTCCACTGAATGCACTACAGAAACACACATACACACACACGCACACACACACACACACACACACCCATATGGAAAGATCCTAGGGCTAGAGGCAGAAGTGCAGAACATTAATGGGAATTGTAGCAACCTAATTGGACCTTCCTTGGCTACCTATAGGCCAATGAGCTGGGTGATGTTAATGCCCCCTGACCTTCACTAGGAAAGAAATTATGTCCACTGCCACCCATAGCAGTACTTCTCTTCACACTTACCTTGGCTCGCTGGCTGATCACACTAGTGTCCACCTGTTCATGCCACACCTGTTGAAGATCTGAAACCAGCAAGGCATAGCCCTGCTTGCTGATATAAGCCTTGGCCAAGAGGGAATTCTCGGCAAGCTGTAGCCATGCCCATGGCTGCATCAGCAGGCCTTGCTCCAGTTCCTCCATCTGCAGGAGAGTCTTAATTTAGCAAAGTGCCCCCAGGGTGTTGTAGGCCTGGGGGGACACCACTCAGAGAGTTCTCTATCAAATACATCTTGTGAAAATCCTCCCTAAGAAAACAGAAGGCATTGATTTACATTCTACCCCCTCTCCTTCACCCTCCCAGTATATAACCAGCTGAGCACCAACCTTACCACCTCTTGCCACTAAAAATCGATTTAGAATTTTGAGGGTTTTTTTTCCCATATTAAATTCCTAGAAAACATAAAAGATCTCCTTCTTCTATAGCGGTTAAGCCTCAGCATATTGGTACTAATATTTCTGCTTTCTAATAATATAACAATATGGAAACCTAAACCATTCTTGTTGCATCTTTATCACATTCCTAATAAATATGTCAATGCTATCCTTTCCCAGAGCTTCTAGAAGAGAAGAAATAGTTCTTGTTTTACAAAACATCATGTCATAAGTGTCACGCGCAGGAAATTCAAATTATTTGATCATTATCTCTGGGCTTCCCTGGTGGCGCAGTGGTTAAGAATCCACCTGCCAATGCAGGGGACACAGGTTCGAGCCCTGGTCCATGAAGGTCCCACATACCGTGGAGCAACTAAGCCAGTGTGCCACAACTATGGAGCCTGCGCTCTACAGCCCGCGAGCCACAACTACTGAAGCCCGCACGCCTAGAGCCCGTGCTCCACAACAAGAGAAGCCACCGCAATGAGAAGCCCGTGCACCGCAGAGAAGAGTAGCCCCCGATCGCCGCAACTAGAGAAAGCCCGCATGCAGCAACGAAGACCCAACACAGCCATAAATTAAAAATAAATAAATAAATAAAATCTAAATGAAAAAAACTCTGGAAGCTCTCAGAATTTTAAATATGTGTGTGTGTGGGTATATATATATATGTATTCCCTAAACATATATATATATTTCCTAAATGAATATATGTATATATGTGTGTGTATATATATGCATATATACATTTATATGCCCCCTAAATATATTTTTTCCCTAAATATATATACATTCTCTAAGTTAGGGATTCTTAATCTAGAGTCTATGCATGTAAACCCTCTGGAATTATGTGCAAAATTTGTGCATACCTGCATATACCCATTTGGAGGGAAGACGTCCACAGCTATGGTCAAATTCTCAAAGGGATCAATGAGACACAAATAAAGAGCTAATAACTGTGTCCAGAAGCAAGGAGAAAAGCCCCAACCCCATTTCAAGAAGACCCTGAATGACTAAGAAGTCAATACAAGGCACAGCACATCACATCACAGAGGTAGAGACCACGAATTAACTCCACTTCACTCATCCACACCCACATCCAAGGCACTGCCATCAATGATATCATACCCTGCTGCACATCCTGGAAACCAACCTTTGACTTCAGCAACTAAATTTGTAGCCTTAATCTAGTAGATGTTCAGTAACTATAGCTACTTTACAGGCAGTTTGATCATTTTTCCGGAGGGTAAAAAAAAAAAAGGGTGGACCTCCCTGGCGGTTAAGACTCCATGCCTCCACTGCAGGGGGCACGGGTTCAATCCCTGGTCAGAGATCCTGCGTGTGGTGCGGCGCAGCCAAACAAAAAAAGTGATGTAATTTCAGTTTATAAACACAAAGTGAAGTTGGTGGGGGGGGGGGGCGGGCGCAGATCTTAGAATACAAAGAAAACAATGAAAATCCTTGGATTTCATTAACGTGGTTAACACGATGCTGTTCTTCCAGTCATTTTCATCTCAATCTAAGCCATTATTCTTCCAACCATAACCTAGTTTTTGAAGTGTGGCCTTGTAACATAATTTGTACAGTCATTAGACAGGTGAAATAGAACTATATATATTGTGATTTTTATCTGCAGCAGCCTCAAAACCTTGTGTTCAGATGATGGTATTTCAGTCACATTCCCACCTGCTGTTCCTACTGGGAAGAGAAGATCTTGGAATGATTAAGCTAGTCCTCACGGGACCAGAGTTCCACATTGCTCAAGGTCAGAAACAGCAAGTCGGTCACAAACAGCAAGTCGCCAAGCCCTTCTCTCCCTTACAGGCACTCCCCAGCGTGCGCTCTAAGAGTCACCAAAATTGGGTTGACTATCCGAGCCTGTCACTTCGGAAAGCCTGGAAGCTCAGGACCCTCACACAGTATGTTTTGTTCTGCGGGCGGGGGAGGAGTTTAAAATGTGGGATCTGGGATCAACAAGCCCCCTAAAAAGGTCTGAGAAATTCAGCATCAGACCTGGGTTTGCTGCTCCCACCACGCGTGTCCTGCTTTGAGGCCTCTATATCTCACCTTTCTCATGTTTCCTTCAAGGAAGCCTTTAACCCTCACGTTAACCAGAGTCACCCGCTTATTATTTTGAATGAGGATGGGGAAGCGCCGAGGGCCAACAGAGCAGTGGGGTGGCCTAAAGCGGGTCGGCACCCAGTCCCGCACCTTGGCCGTGAGCCCCTCCCTCGGCGCAGTTCCTCCGCCATCCTGCAGAGGGCAGCAAAACCCCGGCGACCGTCCGGGCTGGGCCACGCCCCGCCCCTCGGTCCCTTTACCACAGCTCTACCCCAGGAAACCCGCCTGGCGTCCAGTTTCCACTCGCCCTCACTAGAAAGGCCTTCACCGTCCACGTTTCTATTTTTACAGCACCGGCTGCATGAGGCGCGGCTCGGGACCCCCTCAAAGGGCAACAAGCCGAAAACCGGCTACTTGGTGGCGCCGAGCGGCCCGCATAGGAGTACCCGCACAAACCCCGCCTCGCGTCCCGGAGGCAAGCTGCGCACGCGCGGCCCCCCGGCCCCGCCCACGCCCACCCTCGGAGGCCTGTCCCAGAACCCCGGCCGCGCGCGGGTCCCTCCTGGGAGGAAAATTCTTGGAGGAAGCGCGTTGCCAGGGCCAGCCCGCAGAGTCCGAGCAATCTCTCGCCGCCCGGCCCCGGCCCTGGCCCCGATTAGAGCTCGACCCCACCTACCGTGAGCGGCCTCGAGAGCTCTCACTCTCCCCGCGGCAAGCTGGCCCGCCCGCGCAAACCGAAAGGCCTAGAGTAGGGGCATTTCCCGCAACCACGGGGAGGCGGGGTCTTGGGACACTGGGGCGGAGCCCAAGCCTGATGTGGGCGGGACATCTGGGCCCACGGAGCTGATAAACTGGATCCGTCAGAGGTGGAGGGATACCGTGGCCGGGAAAGCGAGAAGAGAGGCTGGAGGACTCCCTGGTAGAGAGGTGGAGGGGTAGTGCCGCCCCTCAGTGTCGCGCTGGCAGAGTAGAAAGAATGCAGGACGAAGTGCAGGAGAGGGGACCCCGGATTTGGATTTGTTGATAAACCCAAAGTCATTTCCCTTCCCTACGCGTCCAGCCTTTTTTGCTGTTGTTTTGTTTTTAAATAAAACGAGGGGATTGAACTTCACTAGATATCTCTTTTGGGTCTCCACCAGCACTCGAGTTGTTTAAGAGATGAGTCTCCCAGGCATAAATCCCATGGTCTGACCTCATCCTTTACCTCTCCTGTCTCATTTCTCCCTCCATGCACCCCCAGTTTGTGCTCCATCACCAGAGAAGCTTGAAATCCTTCAACTCATCTTGCACCTTGTACAACTTACTGTTTTGCTCGAGCTGAATACTTGAGCCTAAAAAATTCTCCCCATCCCTGTTCCACAACGAAAAATTCTCTTGTTAAGGCCAGCCTCAGTGCTGCTTCTGTGTAAAGCTTTTCCCACTATCCCCAATCAGAATTCATTACTTCTTCCGCTTTGCTCCCATAGCATTGTTTTGATCTTTATTGCAGACTGCTTTCTGCTTTGGATTTTAGTTGGTAATTACATATCTTTTTAAACCATAAGTGTTTGAGAGGGCAGGGACCCTGCCTTATCCATATCTGTATTTCCAGGACCTTGCACATAGGAGGCATAATAAGTATCAGTTAGTGAATGCTGGGGTTCGAGTATAGATAGTTCACAGGCAAAATATCATTCAATCATGGCCCATAAACCATGGCCCTGCTCTGGAACAGTTGGGCCTAATTAAGAGAAGGAAAGGCAAACACACCTGTTGGGAAATGAGACCTTTAGGTGGGCCCGTGTGAAACACACACACACACATCCTCTCCCTGGGAGAAAGTAGAGCCTGGGATCTGGCTCTCCAGCAAGCTGAGAGATAGGGCTAAAGTAATCTGGAAGCTGGAGTCCTGGTAATTACTGGGACCTAAGTTCTTCTCTGCTAGACCCAGGGCACTGCTCCCCAAAGCCAGGCAGCAAGTCAGCTGTCTCTCCTGGCTCAGAGGGCACTCCTTCTTCATTCCCAGAGTCTTCGGGAAGTGGGCAGAGGCAACGGAGGGGATGGGGAATGCAGGGACACAGGTTTTGGATGGAGAAAGGAAGCTCATACTCTTGAGCAGGCTTCTCCCTGGACTTCTGAGGCATCCGAACCTCTTGGGCAGTGAAAGAAGATGGCAGCCCTTGACCTAGGCCTCGCTCAAGCTGTGTGCCTGCAAAAGAGAGGGTGGTCAGGGCTTCCCTGGTGGCACAGTGGTTAAGAATCCGCCTGCCAATGCAGGGGAAACGGGTTCAAGCTCTGGTCCAGGAAGATCCCACATACCGTGGAGCAACTAAGCTTGTGTGCTGCAACTACTGAGCCTGTGCTCTAGAGCCCACGAGCCACAACTACTGAAGCCTGCGTGCCTAGAGCCCGTGCTCCACAGCAAGAGAAGCCACCACAATAAGAAGCCCGCGCTCGCCGCAACTAGAGAAAGCCTGCATACAGCAACGAAGACCCAACAGAGCCAAAAATAAAATAAATTTAAAAAAAAAATTTTTTTTAATTCAAAAAAAGAGAGAGAGAGAGGGTGTTCAGGCCATTGCCCAACCCAGGAAGTGATGACTTCCTGGCCATTCCCCAGTCTGCTGGGGCCTGGCCTCAACTTACCAGGAATGGTGTTCTCTAGGAGGAAGCCCAAGAGTCCCGCCAGGAAGATGGGCTCTGTGAGCAGTGAGCGTAGTAACACATCCAAGGGGCTCCAGCCTACAGGGGGTTGGGGCCAGGCAGGAGGGGAAACTCTGATCCTATGCAAAGCCAAGGAGCCTAATACTTCCAACCTAAGCCTAAGTCTTGGACCAAGGACAGATCTTTCTGAATTGTTCCATGCCCCCCCTCCTTTGTCCTCTGCTCTCTATTTCCCACACCCAGGCCCACTCTCCCAGGAAGCATCCCCCAGCACTCTACCTAAAGGGGCTTCCCTTACTCAACCACTATCCCACCCCCACTTTGTTTTCTAAATAGCACTGCTCAACACCCTATCTTCTGAGCATACACATGCCCTCCAGATATGCTTCGATAGTTCCAGGCTCCCTGTCTCTGAAAGTTTGGTATTAAAAGCCCCAACCTTATTTCCCATTTCTTACCTTCTGTGCTCTAGCCTGGGTTCCTCAACCTCAGTACTACTAACATTTTGGACTAGATACTTTTCTGTTTGAGGGGGCTGTTCTGTACATTGCAGAATGTTTATTAGCATCCTTCTACCCACTAAGTGCCACTAACAATCACCTCTCCCCTGCTTATAACAACCAGAAATGTCTCCAGACATTGCCAGATGTTCTCTGTGGGACAAAACCATCCTCAGTTAAGAACCACTGCTATTTGCTAAGCTAAGCTAACTAAGTTACTTGCCACTCCCAGGACATACCCTATGACTTCCTACTTCTATGTCTTTGTTTATGGTGGTTCCTCCACCAGGAATGACCTTCTCACCAAATATGTTTTTAAATCTTACCGTCCTTCAAGACCAGCTCAATGTTACTTTCTCCATAAAAGTTACCCAGATCATCTCCAACAGAAGCCATCTCTCTCACCGCCGAGCACCATAGCTCTTTATCTAAACCTTTCTAGTTATGTTTCTACACATCTCATCTCTTTTTCTAGACTGTCACATCTACAGTCACCTTTGTATCCCAAGGGGCTAGCACAGTATTCAATAAATATTTGCTAAACAAATGGATGGACTATACCAAAGCTCTTCTCTGGGTGCGGGGGCCTGGAGTCCAGAGAAACTCAAGCCTTGAGCCCTTGCTTTCCCACTGCAAAGCAACTTGTCTTTCCATCCCCCCTCTTCCCACCTGTGCTCAGTAGGACTGGAGCTTCCCGAAACCATCTTGGCAGCAACAGGGCCATGAAGATGGAGAAGCCAACAATGAAGACGTTCCGCCCAGAGTCAATGTCAGCCAAGTGGAAGCTGGAGAATCCAGTAGACAGAACCACGGCCTGGGTCACCCCCAGCACCCCACCTGTCTCATACAGAAGTAATTGAAGATGTTGGGAGAGGGCTGGCACAGCAGAGAGTATTGTAGGCCAGGGCAGGTTGTAATGGGCAGAGACCACCAAGAGGCCCAGGAGCAGAGAAGGCCAGTCAAGAGGCCAAGATATGGCTGAGAAAATAGGACAGCTGACACGTACATCCATATATTAGGGAGGCTATTCAGAAAGAAAGGGTGCTGACTACCAGCAACCAGTTGGGCCCTGCTGGGGGGTACTGGTTCAATACCAGTCCTGCTGATACATCCACTCACCAAGCACAGGCAGTGGGATGGTGGTGATGAGCTGGACCAGCCTCGGGGAGAGCCCAAGCACCACGCAGAGCAGCCCCACCAAGTGGGCCACTCGCCGAGATCCAGCCTAGAAAACACAGCCACCTCCTCGACCGTTCAAGGTTTTCACCTGGCCGACACCTTCTCATCGTTTGGATCCCAACTCAAATGTCACTCTCCCAGGAAGCATCCCCCAGCACTCTACCTAAAGGGGCTTCCCTTACTCAACCACTATCCCACCCCCACTTTGTTTTCTAAATAGCACTTATCACTCTTGGAAATTATCTCTTTTTTTCCTTAAATTGTCCACCTCTCTCTCTCGAAGTCCCCAAGAGAGCAGGGACTTCATCTGACTTGCTTCTCTCTAGAACCTCAGCCCTGGTACAGTGCCTGAGGCACAGAAGGAGTTCAGTAGTGATTTAGTGTCTTCCTCACACTCCTAGCCCTTACGACTTCTAGGTACCTCTCTAAATGAGATCACTGCTGTGAAATGCCTGGCAGAGGGCTGGGCACAGCTGGCAATCAGTCCCCTTCCCTCTCCTGCACCTCCGGCTCCTCTCCCCCCACCCCCGTCCACATACCTGGAGAAGGCTCACCGTGCCCACGTTGGGGAAGCTGGATGCAGTGCCCATGGGGCTCCCCAACAGCCCGGCCAGCACACTTCCCAGACCCTCCAGGCTCAGCCCTCGGCTACAGGCATGCGGAGGTGGAGAAGGCAAATGCAGCAGCTGACCACACAGGGCGTAGCAGCCCAGGGAGCTGATGGAAGCTGCCAAGGCCATAGAGATGCCTGCAGCCAGAGCCCTGGGTGTCAGCAAGGGCCAGTCCCACTCAGCTGGGGAGGGAGAAAGAGCTGCTTTGGGGCCAGACTCACGTCTGAAGCATCCCCCTGCCTCTGACAGCCTATGACACAAGAACCCTAAAGGCCCCATTGTCTCTGAAGATAATGTCTTGGGACAAAAGCATCAAACTCAGGGTAAAGACCCATCCCTTTACTGTGGTCTACAAGGTCCTCTTTGGTCTGACCCTTACCCATCTCTCTAGCCTCATCTCCCACCACACTCTGCCTCACTTCTTTCACTCCAGATACACTGGCCTTGTTTCAGGCCCTTGTACTTGTGTTGCTGGCCACTAGAGGGCCTTTGCATATGCTGTTCTCTCCACCTAGAATGCTCTTCACTCTTGCCTTTACCCAATAAGCTCCTACTCATCTCTCACATCTCAGCTCAGTGATCACTTCCTCAAGAATGCCTTTCCTGGGAATTCTCTGGTGGTCCAGTGGTTAGGGTTCCATGCTCTCACTGCGAGGGCCCACTTTCGATCCCTGGTCGGGGAACTAAGATCCCACGAGCCACACAGTGCAGCCAGAAATTTTCTTAATTAAAAATTAAATAAATAAAAACATAAAGAGTGCCTTTCCTGAACTCTCCAATAAAGTCAGATTCCCCATTATGAACTTTCATCACACAAGGTACCCGCCCTTTTTAATTCACCGCGTGCAATTTTACATTTACTTGGGTGACTATTTAATTAGTATCTGTATTCCCCAACAGATTACAGGCTTCATGAGTGCAGGTACTGTGTCTGTCATGTTTATCACCATGTCCCCTATCACGTGCCTAGCACATAATAAGAACTCCACGGACCATTATTAAATTGATGAGAGAGCAAATTTCATATACAATGCCTCCTCAAAAGCAATCTTTGTGCACAGGTCACCAACTCAAATGTCTGTGGGAGTAAGTAACATAAATGTGTAAATTGGTTAAGGAGTATCAACATGCAGTGGTGGGGCTTACAGATGTCTCTGAACAGTAACAAAGACACCTGTGGTGAGCGGCTGGCATTGCCCCTCAGACTGGCAATTTCTCTCCCTTGTGTGTTTTGAGAATCCGTACAGCTAATTTCATTAACTCAGAGTCCGAAGAAAGAGACACCTTTATTTGAGTAAGAAGATGGAGGAGGAGAAAACCTACCTGGGTGAGGCAGCCAAAACCACGGTGCCTCGGCGGACAGCTCCCAGGGGGTGATGCTGAGACCCAGAAGGGCAGAGATGATCCACACACAAGCTACTGGGATCAGCACCTAAGGGACAAGACTGAGACGGAAAAGAACCCCTCCCCCAGAACTTTTCAAGCTAGCCTTGGAGGGGTAGACAGAAACCAAAAGGTAGGGGGCCGAGCGAGCATTCCGTGCCAGCCCTTCTAACTTCAACTGCCCCTGCCCAGACCTCCACATACCGAGAGGAGCCTGAAGACAGGGATGTGAGTGTGGGTCGAAGAGGTTGAAGCTCGCCTCCAGGGGTGAGGCGGTAACAGGCGGGCGCCCAGGTGCTGAGAACAGACCACCATGAGCAGGATAAGCCTAGGAGAGGGAAGGAGCTTTACGAGCAAGAGGAAGAAGTCATCCTGAGGCGGGGCAGTGGAGGTGGGAGTGGTAGAATACCATAAAAGGGGGTCCCGGAGAAGAAAGCCCCCCATGGAGGGGGAAGGAGGGCACCCTGGGGGTCAGTGGGAGACAAGGTGAAAGTCAGGGTGAACAAATGAATCCAGCAAAAGTCCTGGATTCCAGATCCACAAAGTGTTGTCCCTTTCAAGATGGCAGCTAAACCTGGTGGAGCCAGCATCTCTGCCCTGCCCCGCTCCCACACACCCCACCAGGCACCACGCCTCTCAGGACTTACGTACAGCGATGCCAGGCCCCAGTGAGCAGAGCAGAACAGGGCTACCTCCCTGTGGGCCGAGAGCCCTGCCACAACTAGGCTGGGGGCCAGCACCAGGGGCCCACAGTGGGGGAACAAGTGGCCAGGACCCCCGAACAGCCCCAGCATGACCTGCAGCAGCCCGGAGACCACCACGGCCCCGGACACCTGGTGGAGTGGAGAAGTGGACAAAGAGAAAACATTCTGCTCAATTGAGATGACCTCAGCCTGGACATCTTAACTAATTCCAGGGAGTTCTCTGGTGGCCTATTGGTTAGGATTCTGGGTTTTCACTGCCGTGGCCTGGGTTCAATCCCTGGTCGGAGAACTGAGATCCCGCAAGCCACGTGGTGTGGAAAAAAAAAAAATTCCAGAAGAGGTTCCCCCCACCCAACTCTTTGCCCTAGAGCCTCTCAGTCCCTGTAAAGTGGAAACAAGAGCCTCCCCAGTCGGGCACCCACTCTTAGCTTTCCTCCTCCGCATCCCCACGTACTCACTTCTCGGAGAGAAGTGTTCCAGAGTTCCAGGCCGTGGCAGCCAGGTCCCCCACACAGGCGCAGCACAAGGGAGGCTGGGAGAAGTTGGGGACGTGGAGAGGAGAGAGATAAACAGGTTGGAGACCCATTGCTCTACAGTTCTGCCTGGTGCCTGACACAGCTCCAGCACCCCATGGTGCCTAACCCTCCCATCATTGCCCCATCTCAATCCTGCACCCACTTACAACTGTGTGCTCAGGTGAGCACCCAACCTCACCCTCACCCTGTGCCCTTGCTCTGTGCTCACAGTTTCCAGGTGTCCGGGTGGTCAGAGGTAGCTTCTGACTGGTCAGCACCAGACCAGGGATAAGAAACTCTAAGGATGGAGCCTGGATAAGAGGCAGCCTGTAGGAACAGCAGCCCAGGCAGGTCTGGAAACATGGGGCAGCTGAAAGCCTCCCCGAGCCTCTCCTATGCGCTGGGACCCTGTTCCCTTCTCTCCAGGGAGTTCCCCTCACCTGCTGCCCATCCAAGTTTGCAGGGCTGTAGACACGCCACATGAAAAGAGGCTGGAGGCAAGGAGCTGGGCAGGGGAGGAAGAGAGTCCTCCTGCAGGGAGACATTGAAGCAGGAGCAGGTGGGAGGCGCAGAGCAGAGAAGCCAGGACCAAGATATGCTGCAGGCAGAGGAACAGTCTTCAGAAATAGGCAGAAATACCTACTTCCAGAGGGTTTCTCATGCCACACCTCCTCCCTCCAAACACCCGCTTCAGCCAGCACCAGCTCCTGCACCTCTGCTCCTACCTGCAGAGCCAGAAGACAGCTGAGGCCCCAGGGAGGAGACCCACACACAGAGGCCCAAGAGTGAGAGGAGGGATTTTGGACAGCAGACGGCTGCGGCAGGGAAGCCATGGTACCCTGGGAGCCCACGGATCGGAGTTGTATGGCGTTGGGGGGTGATCGGCTCATGTTGCCCTGCCTTTCGTCTTGTCTTGCCTGCCCTGGAGTTAAGGAGGGAGAGTAAGAGGTCAGAGTTTGTGTGAAGTTAGCTGCCTGGAGCGGGCAGGGGGCGGGAGTGTCAATGAAGCAGAGCGAAGGGATGAGGGATTTGGGGCAGGACACGGCCCTTTCACCTTTGCCCAGCTCTTGCACAAATTCCGTCACCCATTAACCGGGGAGCCAAGTTCTGGACCCCTCCCCCCAAGAATCTCCATCTAGAGCCCCTGTCCCGGGATAGGAGTGGTGGGGAGGAAGCCTCTAAAATAGGCTGGGGAGATTTTACAGACTGTATTCCCTCCTCACCACTGCCATTTGGAACCATCACGATTACACTGCAGTTCTCAACCCTATTAGGGTCCAGCCCCGTGGACTACCTCAAAAGGAAACATCCCTACATCGTGTACGACAACAGTGACCACAACTCCGTATAATGTCCTCACTGTAATATAAAGGAGAAATACAAGTAATTTATCCTTTCAGTGTGTGAAAGCTTGGGCCCAACTAAACCAGAAGACAATGAAGTAGTCCAGTGCCCACCCCCATATGTGGAATCAACGTGGATGTGACAACTGCAATGCCAACTGATATCGGTACTTTCCTGATGACACGTGTACCACAGGCACTGCTGCCATTAGTGACCTGATGTTTCAAAATAGTGAACAAGTTCTTGGTAAAGTGATGAACAAAGCATAGTTTTAATTTACACAGAGGTGCATTCCTAGCAAACTGAGTCTTTTTCCAAATGTGCAAAATCTATTCTGTGTTTACATGTAAAACACTGCATAATTCTAGGCTCAGATAAACAGGCTTTTCATATACATGACGTACATCCGGTGGTTCAAAAATTGTCTCAGGAATTCTTCATAATAAGAGGTGGGGTTCCTGAGCATTTCAGGACGTGTAGCATCCTGTACAGGGCGACTACATGCCGGCGAGTTCCTTCCCTTCAAATTTTTGTCAATCAAAAAATGTCCCATAGGGACTTCCCCGGTGGTCCAATGGTTAGGACTCTATGCTTCTACTGCAGTGGGCATGGGCTCCTTCCCTAGTGGGGGAACTGAGATCCCACATGCCACACGGTACGGCCAAAAACCAAACAAAAAGCCCCATAAATTTCCAAGATGCACCCTAGGTAGCAGCACCACCCCTGCTGAGGATCTTCTTCCATGGTCCCAAATAACCCTAGGCCAGCTGGCTGCCCGGTTTTCCTTCTTCCAGTGATAACCCAGCCTTGGTCTTCTCTTTAATAATGATGACCTAACGTGTCAGACCAGAAAGACGACCACGTGTCAGACCAGAAAGGATGTCAGGAGAGAGATAAGGTGTCCTTGGGCTTGCCCTCAAGCTCATGGGGCTCCGCTGGATACTTGGCTTGGCCTCTCTCCACGAGATGTGCTTAGGGATCCACAAAGACGGTGCTCAATCAGAACTTGTGACAGACAGGGCTACGACCCCCTAGCGTGGCACAGTCACCTTCTGGGCCCCACTGCATCCAAGTCGAGCAGTGCTTGGGGCCCCAGGGTGCCGGGAGCAGGGATGAGGGAGAAGCTTGATATAGGAGCCTATGACCATCAAACAACAGGGAAGTTCTGGAATGAGGCTGAGAGAATGAGTTGCAAGATGATGGCATCAGGGAGTAGGGAGGCTGAGAAGGTAGATATGGGGAGGAGAGTTCTTCGAGGGCTGCTGCAGAAGGAAGAGTCCAAGCCACGCAACTGAAATTGTTTATTGAAATCTTGGTTCTACAAAAAGCGTGAAAAACCCAGATACAAAGCAGTGGCCAGAGAGGCCTGTGAAGAGAACACCCGGGAGAGGAACCAGAAGAGAGGGAAGCCCAGGAGCGGGAGACTAAGAGAAGGGTGGAAGACGAAAGGGCCAGGTTGCAGGTCCCAGCAGTCCCTGGCTCTTCTAGACTAAGTCCCAGGGACGGGTGTGGAGAGGGTTTCCCCGCTCACCCCACCTGCCCGCAGCAGCTCCCACCGTGGGTGGCCCTGTCAGTCCCTGCCTCTCCTGCATCAGGGACATCACACAGACCATGGCCAATGTTTCCTCCCTCCCTCCCCCCATCCTAGGAAACTCAAAAGTCTAAAAGAGCCCAGGGGAAATGGAGGGACAGGGGCTCCTCCCCTGTCCACCTGTGACACGCCCCTGGTCGCTGAGCTGAAGCTTCTCCCGGCACCACCACTGCCCTGGCCAATCAGCCAGCCACTGAGGGACGGAAGAGCAAGTGACCTTCAGTCCTTCTGCCCCACAACGCCCTTAAGCTCCATCACTCAGGAGGACAGGGGACCAGCCAAGAACCCAGATCACGCTTTGCTCCTCCAGGTTCTCAGGGACTCCCAAATCCTCTTAATGCGTTCCTCAGAACCCTACCTAGCCTGGAAAAATGAAAGACTTAAGGCGGGCCAGTTCCATGATGCCGAAGAGGGAACACTGCTGGGGCTGTGGGAGCAGCGGGGGCATCGGGCTCCAAGGCCAGGGGGGAGCCAGGCCGTGGGAGTGGTACCGGGGGCTGGGGGGCCCAGTGGGGACGGTATGGTTGGGGTGGTGGCAGGTACGGCAGGCTGGGGAGTCCTTCTGGAGCTTCTGGCAAAGGGGGCAGCTGTGGAGAAGAGCGAGAGGAGCCGGAGCAGCCGGGGGAGGCAATGGTGGCGGCGCCTGTGAGGCCAGAAGGCTGCCCCAGAGTGGACGCGGCCCTACGTCGACTTCCAGGCAGCTGGAGACGTTAGCAGGAGAAGGCAGGCACCGTGGCACCGAAGCAGGTATGCAGGGTTCCGAAAGGCACCTGGAGGCCAGTCCAAGGTCTGGGGGGCCAGGTGGGGGGCTACAGGACTGCCCCAAGGACTGGTGTATTACGGCCATCGATGCCACAGCCAGGGCCACACTGCTCACATATGCCATAGCTAGCAGGCAGGACACCTGCAGGAGAGGGATTAAGAAAGGTCAGTGCCCAGATCCCCTTCCCCCAAACCCGCTTCTCACTGTCCTTAACACACCCACCCCTTATTTCTGGACACCTGGACTCAAGTGAGAGCTCTCTATCACCATCTACTCCCAAACCTCATCTCCTGAGCCTTTCCGTATTTGCTTTCCATCATCCCGCCCTACACCGCAGCCGGCTCAAGCTCCCTATCCTTCCTGACCCCTCCTCACCTTTGCCAGCCACTGGCAGAGGGAGCCCAGGGCCAGCTGCCAGGCAGGCTGCTCCAGCAGCACACACAGGTCTGTGTAGGTGTACCAGCCCCGCCGGCGGCCCTGCTGCTCAGCCACGCTGCACAAAGAGGAGAAAAGACAGAGAGAGTCTGCAACCCTCCGGCAGCTGGCCCACTGGCACGCTCTTTCCCCTGGGGACCCACCAGGAAGCACTAGGGAACTTGTTAAATGTACAGATTCCTAGACTACCCGTTAATCCAGAAACTGAGAATGAGACCAAGATCTGCATTTTAAATAAGCTTCTCCCACCCTCCCAAAGGTTATTACAAAGAGGACCGCAGACAGCTTTGGGAACCACTACCTTGGGCCATTCTTTTTCCCGTCTTCTCTCTCCCCCAGTTACACACACCCTCATCTCTGTTTAGCTCCTATGGCTGAAGCCTCCCCCCAAATCCCTTGACCTTTTCCTAAATCCTGGAACCTACCAGCTCTCCAGCCAGCTCAGCACCTCAAAGATCTCCCGAGGGTCAGTGTAGAGACGCCAATCCTGTGGGTAGGAAGAGAAGAGCGTCGAACCAGGCTTGGATATGAGCCACAGTCAATTAATAACCAGACCCAGAGGAGCAAGGACAACCACTGCTACGGGTAACACTTGGCTCTTACTGTGTGCCAGATACTGTTCCAGAAGTTTTTATTTTATTATTTTTTTAAAAATATTTATTTATTTTTGGCTGCATTAGGTCTTCATTGCCGCGCACGGGCTTTCTCTAGTTGCGGCGAGCAGGGGCTACTCTTCGTGGCAATGCGTGGGCTTCTCACTGCGGTGGCTTCTCTGTTGCGGAGCATGGGCTCTGGGCACGCGGGCTCAGTAGTTGTGGTTCATGGGCTCTAGAGCGCAGGCTCAGTAGGTGTGACACACGGGCTTAGCTGCTCTGCGGCACGTGGGATCTTCCTGGACCAGGGCTCGAACCCGTGTCCCCTGCACTGGCAGGTGGATTCTTAACCACTGCACCACCAGAGAAGTCCTGTTCCAAAAGCTTTTATGTATTAACTTACTTAGTCACCACATATCTGGTTTCATATTGCAGCCTCCATTAAAAGCAAGGGGAAAAAGTATTCTTGAGGATGGTCCATACTCATAGGGAGCCCAGCACCTAGGGACAGACAAAGTCTGGAAGCAAATAATCAGAGCCCAGTAAGATAAGCTCTGACCCAGAGTGTCCCCTGTGGTGCCTGGAGGATTGGTGATGAGGGATGCTCCATTTCTGGCTTCACCATGCCAGGAACCTCCAAAGGGTGTGCTTATTCCAGCTAGAAGGGAAGACAGTAACAAGGGAAGGCACAGGGAGGACAAGCAAAAAGAGAAATGAAGAGACGGCAGAAAGCTGGGAGATAAAAGACAAAGGGTGAAAGGAATATAAAGATGGGCCAGGAAAACAGAGCGAGAGAGAATAGTTACTCACCATGGCACTCAGGAAACCCCTCTCCAGGGCATTGAGAGTGGGCACGGCCACACCCCCAGCAGCTCCCCATTCATCACTGAAGACTTCCTCCTCCTCCCCTTCATCATAGAGGTACTTACTGGCCACCATCTGCAGAGGAACCAGAGGTGGTGTCAGTAGAGCTCACACCGGGCTCCCGGCTCACCAGAGAGATGAAGGGAAGAGGGCATCTTACCATGGAGATCAGGAACAAGTCAGACGATGACACATGCTGTAGGTAGTCTGGGTTTCGATGCCGGAGCCGCTCAATGTACACCAGAGCTAGCATCATAGCACACGGGGAAATGCATGCCTCCCTGGGTGGCGAAAAGGATTAGTAATTAAACCCAAGGGTCTTTCAGCTCTTGTAACTCTTATGATGCTCATCCCTGTATCTTTACAACTTCTCCTTAGAGATAACCCTTCCCCTCTCTCTAGAGCCGAAACACTCTCACTCCATCTCTCTCTATTGCAGGCTCACCGGGACACATGGGCTACATATTTCTTCTGAAGCCTGCGAATAGGACTGGGGGCTGCCTTCTGGAGCAGTTCCACAGCGATGTCTGCAGGGGGCAGAAGGAAAACAGTGAGCAAACAACTCCTCCAAAGTTGTCCCCACTGTTATCACCCAAAACTGTATTATCTGAGGCCTTGGGGGCAGAACCATAATAACAAAATAGACATCGAATTCTCCCACACTGAGAAGAAAAGCCCATTCCAGGTTTGAATTTCAGCTTCTTCCAGGAGGAAGGCTTATTTCCCTGTCACCTGAAATTATCTAGATTTGTTCTTTACTCTAATTCATTTGAAAAGGTACACATGCGTTGTTTCGGAAATATATGACATGTATCCTCGGAAAATTTAAAGTTTCTGGTATACAAATCAAGAATGATATAGACTTGTAAAACAGCCATGTCTCCTCCTCATCTAGGCTTAAAAAAAAAAGTGAAACACAAACCTAGTGCTTACACCAATCAAATGCACCAGCTATGAAGAGACAGTGCAGTTCCCAGGGTACACCTAGAGTCATTTTGGTGACCACTGACAACCCCATTTTCAGGCTTCTCGTTGGCCCATTCGCACAACACTGTCTAACCTGCCACAGGGCTGGAGAGCTCCTCCAAGCTACAATCAGCTTCCCAGTCCCAGCCATAATAGAGTCTCCTTCGGATCCGGGCACTCAGCTTCTGGTGTCCTGGGAGGAACTGAACAGGGCAGGAGGGTGGTGGAGTGCGACGGGCAGGGAAGTTTATGATGGAGATCGTGGATCCCGGCTGGAAGGGGGATGCCGGGCGAGAGGCCTGCCTCACCGCTAGCGCGGCCCATGCCCCACCCAGCCCCGCATTCTCCGGACTGTTTGCCAATAGCAGTCTGTCCACGGGGGGTGGAATCCTCTTCGCTGAGGGCTCTGGAGGAGAAGTTCTCTGAGAAAGGCCCCGGCTGGCCACCTCCTACTCCATAGTCCTGTACCCCGCGGCTCACCCCCGGGGCCCAAGCAGCCAGGGCCTCGAGTAGGCACGGTTAGAGCGACTACCGCCTGGCTCCCCGGCAGAGCCATCAGGCGAGATCGCGGCCCCGCTCGGGCCCCGACGGGAGCGCCCGGAGTCCCGGCTCCAAGCGCGGGGAGGCAGGGGAGGGGGCGGGCCGCACGCTCACCGTGAAGTCCTGGAAGCCGGTGAGGGAGAATGTGCCTTCTTCGTCCAGCAGGAGCCCGGCCAGGTCCATCGCGCCGCCAGCCGCCGCCCTGCGAAGGTGGAAGGAAAGGGAACGAATTGTAAGGGGGCCGCGGAACCGCCCCTGAACGCCTGTCCGCCTGCCCGCCGGCCTCCCTCAAGCTGGCCCCCACCCTCGCCGGTGGAGCAACCCCCGCCACTGGCCAGAGGCGGCAGGCGGGGCCGGGCAGGCGGGAGCCTCTTCCTGTTCCGCTCCGGGCGGGGCTCCGGGCTCCCAGCTCCGGGATCTGGGCTCCGGACTCGGGGAGTGAAGCTCGAGTGCCAGGACGTCCACCTCACCCAGTAGAGGAGACCCGGCTTCGAGGCGCGTGTTGTGCCTTTGCCGCGCCGCGCGTCTGCCCTGCGTTTAGAGGCCGCGGGGGCGCCGCTGGCCAGTCAGCGCCCGAGACTTCCTGCCTCCCGCTGGCCCGAGCCGCCGGCCCCGACCGCCGGGAAGGAGCCGGGCTATTATTCCTGGTATCGCTGAGCCCCAGCGTGCCCTCGTCTGAGAAATCGGAACAATTCTTAGGGGACCATGGCGCAGTGAGGATGAACGAGCCCGGCTGAACTTTTCATACCGATGTAAATAAAACAAAGACTCAGGACAGGGAGTTTCTCGCAATTGTTTTTTTAAAGAGGAGATAATACGCACACACAGAATAATATACCTAAAAAAGCGTCAGGAAGAGTACACAAAAATTTAACAGTAGTGAATTGTGTACAAAAGGCAAGAGCACTTTTGGCTGTACATCTTCCTTTTGTACAGCTTGGAATTTTAGACCTAATTAAACACGAATTTTGTAGGATTATTGCAGAGATTAAATGATCTCAAGGAAACACAAAACGTTTGTTATATTTTAAGCCTCAACAAATGGTGTTGGCTGCCCTGGTGGCGGAGTGGTTGAGAGTCTGCCTGCCGATGCAGGGGACACGGGTTCGTGCCCCGGTCCGGGAAGATCCCACGTGACGCGGAGCAGCTGGGCCCGTGAGCCATGGCCGCTGAGCCTGCGCGTCCGGAGCCTGTGCTCCGCAACGGGAGAGGCCACAACAGTGAAAGGCCCGCGTACCGCAAAAAACAAAAACAAATGGTGTTAACATGCCCCCCAAACAGTAAACAGCACCTAAACAGGGTTTTATTTTTAAACTCACCCCCAGACCCCAATCTCTTGCTTAAGCAAGGGACTGGAAGGAGTTTTCCATGCGTAAAGGCGGGAGAGTTTACAGAAAGATGGGAAGGAAACTACTCTTAATAGCTGGAGCTGTTTTTGAGTCTGTCGAGTCACGCGCTGCTGTTTGTTTATTCGCTGAGGAGAGGGAACTGGGAGGACTAGTACCGTCGAGTGTTGCGTAAAGGAACGGTCGCCGCCCTACCAGAGCAGAAGCAGGTCTCTCGGGGTATACTGGGCATCTGAAGCCCACTCCCTGACCCTGTCGGCCGCATCACGCCAGAAATACCGGGCCAAGACCAGCCTCCCTAGCCTCCCTGACTACACAGGGAGAAGAAAATTGGCTGGGGTGGGTAAAGAAGGAGATTTCCGTCCTTCCGTCCGAAAGAGGCAGACACCGCTCGGCGCAGCCAAAACACGAACCTGCGTAGGAGCAGGGTCACCGGCAACCGCCTGCGCGCAGGCTCCGGCCGCCCTAGCTCGGCGGTTAGGGCTTGTCACGTGACGGATTCGTCGCTTCCCCCGTCACGTGACTCCCGTCCGCGGCCTCAGCGGCCTTCTCCGCTGCGTGCGCCCCCTTCCGCCTGACGCGCCCCCGGCGGCGGCCGCGCAGCCCTGGCTCCTCGCGGGCTCGGGCGGCGGCTGCGGCGGGGCCATGGCGAGTGGCGGTGGCGGTGGCGGTGGCGCTGGTAACACCGGCGCAGGTGGGGGCTCGGGGCTGGGCCTGAGCCTCGGCCTGGGCCTGAGCCTAGGCATGGGTGAGGCCACCGGCGAGGCGGAGGAGGAGGCTGCCACGGCCGAGGCGGTGGGACGCCTGGCCACGGCTCTGTGGCTGCGGCTCCGCGGCTGGGAGGCGGTGCTGGCGGCAGCGCAGCGGCTGCTGGTGTGGGAGAAGCCGCTGCACAGCCTGGTCACGGCGGCCGCGCTCAACGGCCTCTTCTGGTAAGGGCCGCGCAGGAGGGGGGCGGGGCCGGGCTGCGCGGTAGAGCGGGGGCGGGAGAGCCCGGATTCCTCTTTCTGGGGAAGATGCTTGTCCTGGGGGACTGACCCATCAGCTGTTTTTTAAAGGTCGTCGTCCGCCTGGGTTGCCCCATTTCTCTGTCTTCGGGTGTCGAGTTAGGCCTGGAGGTTCCCATTCCCCCATCAGTGGGCGCTTTTCCGCCTTTGCGATGGATGTGGGAGCCTCTCTCACCCACTCACCGCTGAGCTGCCTGTCTCTCCCTAAGGTTGCTGTCTTCTTCCTCCCTACGGCCCTTCTTCCTACTCAGCATCTCACTTTTGGCCTATTTTCTGTTGGATCTCTGGCAGCCTCGCTTCCTCCCTGACATCTCAGGTGAGTGTTACTTCATTCATTCAGCAAGCCCCGTTGAGCACTTGCTTTGTGCCTGACTCACCTGGCTGGGTTGAATGGTGAGAGCGTACAGCAGGCCACCTGCCTCCCAAAGCACAACTGCTTCCCCAGATGGGAAATATAATTTCCCCTTTCTCAAAATTAATGTTATTGTGTGTAGTAGTTAAGACTGCGGACTCTGCAGCCAGATGGCCTGGGTTCCATTGCCTGCTCTTCCATTTACCCTGTATGTGACCTTGGAAAAGTCCCTTGATCTCCGATTTGCGTTTGCCTGTTTCCTCAACTATAAAACAAGGACTGTAAAACTTATTTCGTAAGGAGGTGGAGAATAAAGAAGTGGACTCACTTTATGTGCCTGTGGTAGGGCTTCGTATATGATAGGAACTATAGGAGCATTAGCTCTTCCTGTGTTTTTTGTTGTCCACATACTCACTTAATTGACATGTTGGAGTAACTAGGTGCCAGACAGTGTGTGAGTTGTTTGGGGTGTAAACCTGAATAAGATGTCGTTCCCATTGTGGAAAAAGGTAAAGTCTAAAGAAGGAGACAGACATACAAACGACAATAACAATGTAACACTTCCTGCAAATGGCATTTCAAAAAAGCACTCTGGGACTGCAGAGGAAGGGCAGCTGTTTCTGGCTTAGGGAGTGTTTCCCGGAGCTCTACACCTCAATAACTTGTTTTCCTTCTCTCTCTAAAGCATCATCCCCAGAGGAGCCACACTCTGACAGGTGAGTGCAGGCCACCCCTTGAAGACAAATGCCCAATCCCTGTCTTGCTTTCGTGCCAGTGTCTCACCGCCACAGTGCATAGCAGTACTGCAGCTTCTGCAGGCACAGGCCCCAGCATAGTGAATGCACTGGTAACAAGCTTGGTCCCAGGTTCTTGCGTAGGTGTTTGTGTGCCTGCTTCTTTCAGGGCAAAGGGTTGGGAGCTCTGGGCTTTGTTCCCCAGGACCCAGACGGCCTCCCTCTGGGAGGTGGGGTTGTCCACTTCCTTAGACTAAAGAGCTCATTGACATTCTCAGAGGGATTTGAGTGCCTAGGAAGCTGGTGTCTGAGGCCTCCAGGGGTCGTGTCATGTCTCCCCAGTGAGGGTGCGGGGTCAGGCGCCCGGCCGCACCTGCTCAGTGTGCCCGAGTTGTGCAGATACCTGGCTGAGAGCTGGCTCACCTTCCAGATTCACCTGCAGGAGCTGCTGCAGTACAAGAGGCAGAATCCAGCTCAGGTAACCTCCCCCACATCACACAACAGTTCTCTACGCTGTGGAGAAATAGAGGCGGGGGTGGGGAGGAGTGACTCGAACTCCCCAGCTGGAGACTGAAGGATAAGGCCTGGTGCCTTCTTGAGGCAAGATGTACAGCTATAGTCTGGTACAGGAGGCAGAATAAGCTTCTGCCATTCTGACACGGTTTCTTGCCGAAAGAGACCAGTTTGAATTATAGGTGTTTGGCAATGTTTGTTGCAAACTTCCTAGTTGGTGGTCCTGGGCATCCACTTGACTAAACTGGATCACTGCATTCCTAGAGGGCATTCACCTCCTTCCACCAGCTGAGCAGTAATATTTCTTACCCAGATAAGTGGAGCGCATACCTCAGCCTACAGTTCTTAGACCCTGTGCTCTCTTCTGCAGTTCTGTGCTCGCGTCTGCTCTGGCTGTGCTGTGCTGGCTGTGCTGGGACACTATGTTCCGGGGATTATGATTTCCTACATTGTCTGTGAGTAGGGTCTGACCTCTCCCCTTTCCAAAGCCCTGTCTTTGTTTTTTTCCGTGGACTGACCCAGGGGTGGATGGTACACTGTCTGCCCAGTTACCCATTTACAGAGACCTCCAGGGGATGCTGTAGTATTAGTAACAGTGGAATAGTCATCTGGGGAGGGCAGTGGATGTGGGAAGAAGTTGGAACAGCCTCAGGAAGGGACTTTGTCTTCCTTCAGCCTTTTCTGTTGAAGCATCAGTTGAATGAGGGCCCTTGGGAAATAGGCTTAGGGATCTCTGAGTGGACACTGTAACCCCCAGTGCTGAGTATCCTGCTGTGGCCCCTGGTGGTTTATCATGAACTCATCCAGAGGATGTACACTCGTCTGGAGCCCCTGCTCATGCAGCTGGACTACAGCATGAAGGCGGAAGCTGATGCCCTGCATCACAAACACGACAAGAGGAGTAAGGGGATCCCATGACCCAGAAAGGGGGGGAATGGGGGAGGACCTTGGCCTGTAGCTTGTGAAATGCCCTGGGATTTAGATACTTTCCATACCTTTGGCAGTGTTTGTCCCCCACCACTGTTGCTGCTTGGTCACTGCCCAGCTGTTCTTGGTTCTCTAGAGCGGCAGGGGAAGAATGCGCCCCCCGGAGGTGATGAGCCACTGGCGGAGACAGAGAGTGAGAGCGAGGCAGAACTGGCTGGCTTCTCCCCAGTGGTGAGGTCCAAGGGAGGTGGGCTGGGGGAGAATTGCTCTGCTTTAGAGCAGCCACCTCTCCACGGGGTGGGGGTTGGTGGTGGGGCAGGGATGCTCCTGGAAAATGGGCTCTCTTAGCCCCTTGCCTGTGACATTCATCCTGGTTCTCCTGCAGGTGGATGTGAAGAAAACAGCACTGGCTTTGGCCATTACAGACTCAGAGCTGTCAGATGAGGAGGCTTCTATTTTGGAAAGTGGTGGCTTCTCTGTATCCCGGGCGACGACTCCACAGCTAACTGACGTGTCGGAGGGTATGGTCCTTTGTCCCCTCCAAGCTTCCTGTTCCCTGTCGTGGGATGCTGGCTGTGCTCTCTGGCAGTTGCCCCCATAAGTGTTTTCTGTGGGGAGCTGATCCTCTAGTTCTACTCCAAACCCCTGAAAGACCTTAATGCCTAAGGCCTGGCCCAGCCTTCCATGTCTTGAGTTCTCAGCCTCGAGCTGATAGGCCTGTTGCAGCTGCTCAGCACAGCAGGCCCATTCCTGGCCCTTTGTTTTCTGCCCAGATTTGGACCAGCAGAGCCTGCCAAGTGAGCCAGAGGAGGCCCTGAGTCGGGAGCTGGGGGAGGGAGAGGAGACAGACCTGGCCCCTCCCGAAGACCTGCTGGGCTCCCCTCAGGCCCTCTCAAGGCAAGACTTGGACTTGGAGGAGGAAGAAGATGTGGCATCCAAGGAGACCTTGCTTCGGCTCTCATCCCCCCTTCACTTCGTGAACACGCACTTCAATGGGGCGGGGTCTCCCACAGATGGAGTGATGCTCTCCCCTGGAGGACCAGTGGAGACACTGAGCCCAGAGGCAGTGAGTGGTGATCTCATCACTCCACCTAGTGCCCTGTCACCCCTACTTTGCCTTGCTGAAAATGACCCGGCCCCTTCCCCCTCAGTACTCCCGCCTCTTCCCCAGGACTCACCCCAGCCCCTGCCTGCCCCCGAGGAAGAAGAGGCACTGGCCACTGAGGACTTCGAATTGCTGGATCAGGGGGAGCTGGAGCAGCTGAATGCAGAGCTGGGGTTGGGGCCAGAGACATTCCCAGAGCCCGCTGATGCTCCCCCCCTAGGGCCCAATACCCCGTCTCTGGTACAGTCAGCCCAAGAGGCTCAGGCCATGGCAGAGCCATGAACCCCAGGGGAAGGAGTTGCAGGCACAGTAGGGCTTCTTGGCTAGGGATGTCACTGTTTCCTCCTTTCCCTACTGCCCTGGGGAGGAGCAATATGTGGGGAAGCTGGCTATCAGATGGAGCCAGTCCGCCCTCTGCCTGCCTGCCTGCCTGCCTGCTGTCCTGGGCCTGGTACAGTACCTGGGATTGGTTTTAAGCTTGTAAATAATTTTACATCTGGGTTAGTGGATGTGAACAGGGCTAGAAGAGTCCTTCCCACTTGCTTCCCTGCCTCAACTCTAGTCTCATTCCACGATGCCCCAAGCCCTGGTGGTCTGTCCGTTTCTTTTTCCTCCTATCCTCAGGGACCTGTGCTGCTCTGTCCTCGTGTCCCACTTGGTTGTTTAGTTCAGGCACTTTATCATTTTTCTCTCCTGTGCCACGCTCCTCTCTGCTTTATTTCCCTGCTGTGTCCTGTCCTTAGCAGCTCAATCCCCACTCTTTGCCAGCTCTTCCTTCCCAGCAGGCCCCGGCGAAGCTTTAGAGAGGCTCCTGTCTGGGAGGTGCAGACGAAGCCCGGGGTGGTGGGTCAGGTCAGTAGTTATGCACTTAGTCGCTGTAGCCCGTGTATCCTCCACTGCACCCTTGCCCTGGTTCATCCCAGCCTTTCCCAATGCAGGATGGGAGCAGGGATCCCACAGCACATGCGCCAGCACTACGTTAGTGAGCAGGAGCTCTGTCTTGTGGGGCGAGGGGCTTTCTTACTATCTTAGGGAGGAATAAGGAGACCTGCTTCTCTGGGCCATGGTCCAAGTGTGGTGGGACCCCCCTACTAGGGTCAGGAAGTGGACAGTAACATCTGTGCAGGTGTTGACTGGAACAATAAAGTATTGATGGCTAGAACTGCTGCTGCCTGCCTGCGTGCCTCACTGTGAGCTATCGCCCTCACTCTGTGCTCTGCCCTTATTTCGTTGTCCCCCACCTCGCTCCTGGCTGTTTATTTACCTTTGTGCAAAACAAGGCAAGAAGCAAGGATTTACCCTGACAGACGTAAGTAACCTGCCCTTAGCCGTGTTCTCTGATGCTGTGATATGCTTGGTGAGATTGAGCACGTCCAAATAAATTGTATGCAGGAGGAAATTGCTTTGGCTTCCCAGTCAGTAGAAATTTGGGACCGTAACAGTTGTTTTCTACAGTGTTGCCCACAACCTTAACACTGTCTTCTCAAGAAGTCCTTACTCGTCTACATGCTGACAATTAACTCCTTCGGTCCTCATTTATCTGTCCTGGGAGAACCAAACAAGCGGGACCTATACCTGTATTAAAAGTGATTCCAGGCCCAGGAACATTAAAGAAATGGTGTCTAGTGCTAATTGAATGCAAGATATGTGCTTGGCACTCCTCTAGGTGATTTATATTAACTCGTTTTTCCCTCATGACCCTGAGATAATAGATACTGTTATTTCATTTTACAGATGTTGACTTTCACAAGGCCACGGCCTTAGTACGTGGTGGAGCCAGAATCCAAACCCAAGCAGTTTGGCTCCAGCAATCACCCTGGAACAGGAAGCCCCTGTCCATTAGTAGGGTGCAAATGGGAAGATGCTCAGGGCGTGGGAATGATAGAGCACCAATCTGCATACTATCTCAGCTTCACAAAGAGTGGTCTCTTAACAATCCTTGCTCTTTGGGGGAGAACAACGTTAAAGGAAAGCCCAGAACTGGGCAGATGGCCTTTTTTTTTTTATTTTTTTTTTTATTTTGCGGTACGTGGGCCTCTCACTGTTGTGGCCTCTCCCGTTGCGGAGCACAGGCTCCAGATGCGCAGGCTCAGCGGCCATGGCTCCCGGGCCCAGCTGCTCCGCGACATGTGGAATCTTCCCGGACCAGGGCACGAACCCGTGTCCCCTGCATCGGCAGGCGGACTCCCAACCACTGCGCCACCAGGGAAGCCCCAGATGGCCTTTTTTATGAGTTCACATCCTCGGCCTTCAGCTGGAGACACCATATGGCAATGCTACCTGGCTTTTTGAGGTTGACTTCTGTGCTGCATCTCTCTTAAGTGTGTGAGAAATTTTTCTTTTCCATTTGTTTTACATTTGCCTGAAAGACTCAGGGTTTCAATGGCCCTCCCTGTCTGTCACTGAAGGCATAAGAACTTGTAATCATCGAGAAATTTCTGAAGAGAATGAGAAAACAGTTATAATCATCAAACAGGCAATTCAGGAAAAGTAGAATTAATCAGAAAAACAATGGCTGCCGTCTGCCCCACCCATAAACTATTTCCTTGTTAAACTTGCAGCTTGGAGATAGAGCCAGAAGCCTGTAGTTGGGTCAAAACATTAACCATATGTTTGGAGTTCCATGAGAGTCCATTCTTGACACTTGCCTTGGTCTGATGGTTGCTATATGTTTGTCTACAAGTTTTTATTATCAGGTGTCCTGGCCATTTCCTGCCCCATGATGAAAGAGACAAGAAGAAAGCTTTTCATATGAGTGAAAGAAAAATGAGCAGAAATGTGAAACCTACAGTTAGGCTAAAGAAAAAAATGAAGTACAGGCTGGGGGAAAAAGGGTTGCTTACATGTTTATGTTTGCAGGGGGAGGGCAGTGCACTTCAGTTAACTACACATTCAAACAGCTAATAGTGTAATGTTGCTGCTCGTAAACTTAATTTTAGGCTGCATTACTGGAAAGAACAATACCTAGAGTGTACTGTGCACAAGTTAGACTACTTCCAGAGGATGGCTTGCTATGCTTGTGGACAAGTTGGCAAATAGCAGAGTGCCACAAGAGGATCACCAGAGATGAAGGCTGAAGATGTCATCACGTGGAGCATGTGGGGAACTGTGAAGTAACAACGTTCAAGCCAAGAAGGGAATGCTGAAGTAAGTCACGTTAGCTGCCGTCAAACTTTGCAGGGTTATCTGTAGTACTGCAGAGGGCAGAAATTAAATCTTTGAGAAGAGTTTGATTAATAAGAGTGTAGGCAGAATTTGTTTTTCTGGTCAGAGATTTTGCAAAACAGATTTAAGTGATCTTTAAAAGTACAAAGATCGGGCTTCCCTGGTGGTGCAGTGGTTGAGAGTTCGCCTGCCGATCCAGGGGACACGTGCCCCGGTCTGGGAAGATCCCACATGCCGCGGAGCGGCTGGGCCCGTGAGCCATGGCCGCTGAGCCTGCGCTTCCGGAGCCTGTGCTCCGCAATGGGAGAGACCACAACAGTGAGAGGCCCGCGTACCCCCCCCAAAAAAAAAAAGTACAAAGATCAAAGACAGAGTATAAGAATTTTCCATCATGCAAGGCCAGTATATCACCATGTTGTTTTGATTTTTGTGTCCAACTAAAGTCTCTTGGACTTCCTCCTCCTGCTCCCTTAAATGTTGGTTTTTCACTGCGTCTATCACTGGCTCACTTTTTCCTTGCAGTCTGCCTGGGCAATTTCACTTGTTCACCCATTCAGTTTCCACTCATATGCTGATGACTTCTAAATCTTAGCTCCTTTCCCAGAACTTCCGACTAAGCATCTCCACTTGAATGTCCCACGAGCACCTTCTGCTCAACATAACAAAAACTGAACCCATGCTCTTTCCACTCTGCATTCCATCCCACTACTCCCCTACACAGATAGGCTTTTTCTGTATTTACTATCATGCTTGTCGTCACCACCAACTCAGAAGGCCTGCTTTTCTCTCATCCCACACCCAGAGTTGGGTGTGGAGTTGCTGCTAATTGGGTGTCCTAATTATTTCTTGATTCAGCCCCCTCACAGCCCTGATTCACAACCTCCTCATCTCTCGCTTGGCCCAATGCAACAGTTTCCCTGCCCACACTCTTGACCCCCACCGAAATTTATGCCCAATAAAGTAGCTAAATAAGTTAAAAATACAAATTGGATGAGCTTTCTGCTATTTAATAGTAATCAAGGCTCTCCTCCTACAAGGTATCATTCAAGGTCCCTGATATGGTTAACAAGCCTTCTGAGGGACTTCCCTGGTGGCTCAGTGGGTAAGACTGCGCTCCCAACGCAGGGGGCCCAGTTTTTTGTTTTTTGTTTTTTTTGCGGTATGCGGGCCTCTCACTGTTGTGGCCTCTCCCGTTGCGGAGCACAGGCTCCGGACGCACAGGCTCAGCGGCCATGGCTCACGGGCCCAGCCGCTCCGCGACATGTCAGATCCTCCCGGACCGGGGCACGAACCCGTGTACCCTACATCGGCAGGCGGACTCTCAACCACTGCGCCACCAGGGAAGCCCAGGGGGCCCAGTTTTGATCCCTGGCCTGGGAACTAGATCCCACGTGCATGCCGCAACTACGAGTTCGCATGCCACAACGAATACCCGACGCAACCAAATAAATATTTTAAAAAATAATTTCAATTAATTTATGAAAAAAAAAAGAAGTCTTCTGAGATCTGCCCTTGCCCTGTCTTGCTCTTTACACTACAGCATCAACCCCAGACAGAGTCTTTCCTTGGCTCAGCTGCACTGCCCTCCTCCACCCCTGCTCTACACCCACACCCCTCATCCCTCCAGTTGCTAAACATTTCACTTGTCTTTTAAGATGTGCTTCAGACCATGTTCCATTTTCGAAGCCTTCCCTGATGTTCCACATCACCCACCCCGCCCCCCATAGCAGACCTGCTCTCCTAGTTCTCCCTCAGTGTACTGCTGTTTTTCCACATATCACGTAGAATCTTCATATGAGTACGGTGTATGGAGTACAGAGGTGTATGTGTTTATGGATAGATAGCTGTTGACAAGAGGCCTCAGTTCCTCCTCACACTGACCTCTTCCTATGGCTGCTTGAGTGTCATCACGACATGACAGCTTCCTTCCCTAGAGCAAGTGGTCCAAGAGAGCAAGAAGAAAGCCATAGTGCTTTTTATGACCTAGTGTCAAAAGTCACACTCCATCACTTCCAATGTATTCTATACATTAGAAGCAAGTCACTGAGTCCAGCCCAAGCTCTTTAAGGGAAAAGTAGAAAAAAAATTGTGGACTTTTTTTTTTGGCTGCACTGCTTGTGGATCTTACTTCCCTGACCAGGAATTGAACCCGGGTCATGGCAGTGAAACCACTAGTTCTAACCACTAGACCACCAGGGAGTTCTCTTGTGGACATATTTTAAAACCACGACACCAAGCTTATCTGGAAATTATATTCAAGAATTTGGACTGGCAATCTACCCATTATAAAAAATAAAGACAATGTATCAACACATGGAAAATGAACAAATTTAGTAATAATGAATAATATACACAGTTAAACAACTAACAATACACATATGTTAGATTATTTAGTATATGTTAGTCGTAGGTCTAAGTGCTTTACATGTATCATTTTTGTAATCTTCACCATCATGCTTGGATGTAGGACCCCTTCCCCTTTTTACAGATGAGGAAACTGAGGCTTAGTGAGGTAAAATGGCTTGCCCAAAGTGTGAGGGCTTCTCATTGCCATGGCTTCTCTTGTTGAGGAGCACGGGCTCTAGGTGTGCAGGCTTCAGTAGTTGTGGTATGTGGGCTTCAGTAGTTGTGGCTCACGGGCTCTAGAGCACAGGCTCAGTAGTTTTGGCCCACGGGCTTAGTTGCTCTGCGGCATGTGGGATCTTCCCGGACCAGGGCTCGAACCCGTCCATGTCCCGTGTTGGCAGGCGGATTCCTAGCCACTGCGCCACCAGGGAAGCCCCTTGAGCCAGATAATTATTTTTTGGTGGTGATAGGGGCTGTCCTGTTCATTGTCGAATGTTTAGCTGCATCATCCTTGGCCTCCACCCATTAGATGCCAGTAGCACCCTCTCCCCCACTATCCCCTTACCCCTCTGGACATTGAACAACTGTGGGGTAGAGGCCATAAGTTATTCACCTCTATGTCCAGGGCCTAGTATAACATCTGATAAGACTTGGTCAATATTTAGTGGGTTGAATCAGATACATGTGAAATCACTGTGTAACCTATAAAATCATATGAATTTGAACTATGCGCCTAAACTAGGTCTATAATTAATCCACAGGAGAGCTAGGGCACTTCAGGACAAGTGACTGAATATTGTCACAAAGATTGTATATCACGTACCTGAGAAAGCAAGGCAGACCTCAGTGAAGGCAGAGCCATGCTGGTCTCTCCTGGGGTCTGAAGTCAGTTCCAATCAAAGAGCTTCCACACCTGGTTATTTAAATAGTCATATTTAGATATTTAAATAGTACCTTGCTCTGAAAGTGTGTTTGATTATTGATAACCCATGGAGAGATTTGGGATTTTCCACACTCTGAGAAAACCACCACTTAAGATTCTTCTTTTCAGCTGCAGAGGAGGTTATGGAGTCGATTTGGGGGAGGCAATGTTGTATAATGAAAGAACATGGGACTTAAGGCAATGCACAAACCTGGGTCCAGATCCCATCTCCAAAAGCAAGTAACTTCATCTCTCTCAATCTCAGTCTTCTTATCTTCAAAAGGGGAATACATAATATCCACTTCAAAAGGTTTTCATGGGGGATTAAATAAACTAAGAGATGAGTAATAGTAGGACAGGACAGTTAGCAAAATGGTTTTCCTTTCCCTTTCAGTATGCACTGTTTCTCTAAGAGTCATTTGAGGAGGAGGAAAACCACGAAACTAAACAGATACCATTAAACTAAAATTTGAGTAGAATTGGGCCCAAGACATCCTTGCTGGCATCCTCACGTTGACCTTGTCTGCTTTAAACCAGCTGAAGCTGAGATAAGAGGTGTCTGGCCATGATTGCACCTGCTGATTTGTAGAGGAGCCCATTTCTCTTTTTCCTGCGGGAGGCTGCAGCTCAGCTTCCCACAGCTGAAGCACAAAGCTGTTTAGCAGGTCTGCGTGTGCTTTGTTGGTCTACAATCAAAGAGACTTAAGCAAGGCTCAATTGCTAGTTGATATCTTCTGACACAGCTTGTTCAACGTGGAAAGTGTTACTGGATTTCTCTCAATGTTCTCCTTTATTCCCTTATTCGGAAGCAAGGAACCTACGTCCACACTATGTAGCAGGAGGTAGTGGCTTTGGTCTATTCACCATCCTTTTAAATCTTGGGAAGCTCCTAGGCTGCTGATTAGCATGGACTTAACCTACCTATAGGTAGGTTAATCTGGACTATAACCTACCAGTCAGGACTATAACCTACCAGTCAGGTAGGTTATAGCTTAATCGGGACTATAACCTACCAGTCAGGAAAAGTTTTGCCTGAGACAAGGGAAACTGTGAGGGCTTCATTCTCTCTTGTGGCCTTTGGGGTCTCTGACAGTTAAAACATTCTGGCTTATGCTCAAGAGAGAACTTCCAAGATTATATTTTTAGGGTTCTCTAAGCTTTTGGTTATCTGAGCATTTGTGGAGTGGGAGCAGGGAAAGAGGCAGTGTTTCTCTTTGTTTAGTCTGTTCCACACAAGGTTCCAAAAAACTGGAAGCCTACCACTCTAAAGCCATGAATGTAGAGAGGAAAAAAATGAATAAATAAAATTCTTAAAATGAAATGATTATACTTTAACATGAAAAAAATATTTAAAATCAGACAGCTATATATTAAAACAAAAGGATTTATAAAGCCCTGGAAGTAATTTAAAATTAAAAGCAAGTAAACAAAAATAAAGATAAAAACAAGTTTACAGAATATTAATGTGCAGAATATAATATCACTGTATCAGGAGTCTTTGCAGAGCTGTGAGGGGAGGATCTCTAAAGTTGATTGGGAAACTCAGTGATCATTCCACTGCTACCACCAGAGCCACCATCATATGTTGATGATACACCAGCAAAAAGTTCCATCTGGGTGAATCAAATGTTCACTTTTATTAAGGTGAGCTGCCACAACAGGTGTATCACAAAGGAAGCTTTGGGTTGCAAAATGTAGGAAACGTTGCTAACAAGGACATTTCCTCTCTTACATAACAAGAAGCCAGATGTGGTATCCCCGGGTTGGTTAATTTATCAGTGACCCTGGATCTTTTCCATCTTTCTTCTCTGCCATCTTCAGCATGTTGGCTCTGCTTGGCTCCACTCATGGTCACAAAACAGCTGCCTGAGTGCTAGATGTCACAGGTAATGTCCAGAGCAGAAATATTATAAATTTTCATCCAAATAGACTATATGCACATATAAATCATTCATGAGGGAACTGATAAAGAATACAAAAAATTGGTTCTCTGAGTGTTTTCAGGAAAAAAATGTATACATATCAGAATGAAAAAAATTACTAGGGTAGATACTAAACTGATTAACATTTCACAGGGCTAAAAAATAACAACTTTTAGGGCTTCCCTGGTGGCGCAGTGGTTGAGAGTCCGCCTGCCGATGCAGGGGACACGGGTTCGTGCCCCGGTCCGGGAAGATCCCACATGCCGCGGAGCGGCTGGGCCCGTGAGCCATGACCGCTAAGCCTGCGCGTCCGGAGCCTGTGCTCCGCAACGGGAGAGGCCACAACAGTGAGAGGCCCGCGTACTGCAAAAATAAATAAATTAAAAATAACTTTTAGGTTAATGTTTCTTCAAGGCTATACAAGAAAAACACCTTATCAATTTCTACAGGTTAATATTACAGAACTGTAACCTCTGTGCTTTTATCAGTAGTGGATCGTTAATCAAATATACTGTGACAACAGTTATATTCCCAGGAGTATCAGATGAAGGTCAAGTTGGATTCTTAGGAAAACTCTAGTATTATATTAAAAAAAGAATGATCATCATTTTTTGTCTTTTTTATTTTTTAAAAGTCTTTATCTTTTTAGTTCTAACTTATTTATTTATTTATTTATTTGGCCACGTGGCTTGTGGGATCTTAGTTTGGGCCCTCGGCAATGAAAGTCCAGAGTCCTGACCACTGGACCGCCAGAGAATTCCCCATTTTTGTCTTCTTTAAAGTTTGGGATAAATTTTTCTTTCAGATACAAGTTGTTTTACATGCCTCAACAAAGGGGAAGTTTTGTTGGCTTAGAGAATTTGGGTTTTTTCCCAAACTGAAGGTTGTATCCCCTTAATGCGATGGTGGATGGAAATCAATGTAGTGTATGGCAACCAGCATTTTAAAAAAATGAAATATAATAGAATATCAAAGTGTATCAAAAATAATAAGGTTGGGCTTCCCTGGTGGCGCAGTGGTTAAGAATCCGCCTGCCAATGCAGGGGACACGGGTTCAAGCCCTGGTCCGGGAAGATCCCACATGCCGCGGAGCAACTAAGCCCGTGCACCACAACTACTGAGCCTGCGCGCTAGAGCACACGAGCCACAACTACTGAGCCTGCGTGCTACAACTACTGAAGCCTGTGTGCCTAGAGCCCGTGCTCTGCAACAAGAGAAGCCACCGCAATGAGAAGCTGCGCACCACAACAAAGAGTAGCCCCTGCTCACCACACCTAGAGAAAGCCTGCGTGCAGCAACGAAGACCCAATGCAGGCATAAATAAATAAATAAATAAACAAACAATAAATTTATTTTAAAAAAAATAAGGTCAATTCCCTGGTGGCGCAGAGGTTAAGAATCCGCCTGCCAATGTAGGGTACACAGGTTCAAGCCCTGGTCCATGAAGATCCCACATGCTGCGGAGCAACTAAGCCCGTGCGCCACAACTACTGAGCCTGTGCTCTAGAGCCCGCGAGCCACAACTACTGAAGCCCGTGCGCCTAGAGCCCGTGCTCCGCAACAAGAGAAGCCACCTCAATGAGAAGCCCACGCACCGCAAGGAAGGGTAGCCCCGCTTGCCACAACTAAAGAAAGCCTGAGCCCAGCAACAAAGACCCAACACAGCCAAAAATAAATAATAGATAAATTAATTTTAAAAAAATAGGGCTTCCCTGGTGGCGAAGTGGTTGAGAGTCCGCCTGCCGATGCAGGGGATGCGGGTTCGTGGAAGATCCCACATGCCGCGGAGCGGCTGGGCCCGTGAGCCATGGTCGCTGAGCCTGCGCGTCCGGAGCCTGTGCTCCGCGACGGGAGAGGCCACAACAGTGAGAGGCTCGCGTACCGCAAAAAAGAAAAAAAAAAAAAGTCAGGTGTCAGGCATGTATGTGTGTGTGTGTGTGTGTGTGTGTGTGTGTGTGTGTGTGTGTGTTGGGTTATAAAATGTATTTCCTATTGTGAGTAATCGTTAAAAAGTTTGAAAAACATTGACTTAGACCATTTAAGACTCATCCTAGGAGCTGCAAAGGGACCTATGCAAAAAACAACTACTTGGAAAAAGATGATTAAAATCAGAGTTTTGTCCTCAAGGAGGGAGCTGGGGAATGGCTATTGGGTAGAGTGGGCTACAATCGAAGACCGACCAGGTGGTGCTTCGTCCTGTTTTTCTCATCCTCCGACCTCCCGAGCTAAGAGACATGCCTTACACCATTCTGGCTGCTGTGTGCCTTTAAGTGACCCACCACCTGCTTCATTACTTCAAGCTCAGGACAGCCCAAATACCATAAAAGTCATCCTTTATTTTTTTTTTTTTTTTTAAAAGTCATCCTTTATTTCCTTTTGTGACACTAGTTGTCCCCCAAATATCTGTTCTCCTTCACTGACATAATAATTGAAATTTTATCTGGACACATAGCCACCCAGCTAAAGGCTACATTTCCCAGCTTCCCTGAAGTTGGGTATGATCATGTGACTAAGTTAATGATTTATACAATTATAGCTGGTCTATACAATGTTCACAGAAGTGCTGTATGCAAATTCAAGGTCACTGAATGGTGGGGGTGGGGCGGGTGGAGGGTGGAGGGGATGCCTTCTTCTCCCTCATTCTGCTGCCTAGAACAAGGACTCATTTGGTACCACGTAGACAAAGGCAACACCTTAATGATGGTGAAGCAACAAAATAGGAGGTGTCCAAGTCCCCGACAAGTGCTATCATACCAGCCAGCCCTGAATAATTACATAAGCAAGAAATTAAACTTCTTTCTTGTTAATGCCAGTTTCTGAGTCACTGTTATGGCAGTTTAACCTATATCCTATCCAATACCCTCTCCTTTATACATTGTTAGTAGAAAATGGTGCAAGGTTGAAGTGCTAAGGTACATAGACATTTGACACATCCGATTTTAAGGTGTGTGGACTTTAAACCATACTCCCAGACAGTGCCTGTTTGTCTTCATATCGGGGCTCCAAAACCCAGCAGGGTGAGGATTAGATTGAAGGTCAGAGGAAAAACAGTTCTTGCCTGTGACATGTGCTGCTTAGATTAAACCATATGAAATTGCTGTTTTTGTAAATTAAAAAAAAAAAGTCAACTATTAGCAATTTCATATGTTTAAATCTAACAGAACTGATGCTGGATTCCACAGATATGGAGTCTTGGAATTGACAAATAGCAAGCTCTTCAACAGCTCTCCTTTCTGAAGGGCTTAGGTCAAAAGCTGAATCCCTATGGCAGAGGACGCTTAGGTGCATACCCGGATGAAGAGTCTCCTGCATGTCAACAGCCTGACTTCGGGTGTGATAAGAGAGTCTGACAAAGCCTTGGGAAATATAGTGAATCTAATGGGATAACTTATAACTATCTTAAAAAGGACAAAGTGAAACTAATGAAATAAAGGCAGTTAGCCACAGTTTTGTTGGGGGGTGTAGACTTTGGGAGGAGGCAAAAGAGGTAATGATATGATTTAAACCCATGTGTGTAAGCTACAAAATCAATCTCTTTTTATGGGGCTGTGTCCCATCAGTCATAGTATTGCCGATAACAATCTCTTCCTGTCCCTGTCAGTATGACAGTATGGTAGTATGGCAGATGGCAAGCCCGTAGCTTGTATGTTACAGATCCAATGAACACTGATTTTTTTGGCCTCGATTCCAAATTCCCAGGAAAGAATCTGATTGGCCAAATATAGCAGATGCTCCTGGTGCCCTGTGCCTCGTCTGCTTGGCACATCTTGGACTTCAGCTGTCGCTGTGGACAGCTCCTATGAGCCCAGATGCCTTCCCACCTCCAAGCTGAGCCAGCTTCAGTATTTCTGCCTCAGGGCTTTTCCCAAAGCCCCTCGTAGCTCAATCAGCTTGCACACAGGTACGGGTTGGCTGTGCAAGGTGGACATGGGGGACTTATCACTCCCAGGAGAAACCCCCAACTTACAGAAGACAGGAGTCAGCCCAGCCTTCTGTCCTTTAGAAGGACGATTCTGAGGTGTATTTTACATGCTTCCTCCTAGGGCTCCCAGTGGAATTGGGAACCACAGTAGTAACCAGTTCAATAATACACTTTGTTTTCCTTCCTTCCCTGTCTCCCCCCTTCCTGCTCTATTACTCTGGCTAGGACTACCTCCTACATGAATTATCTGCACCGAAATCCTTGTCTCAGGTTATGCTTCTGGGAAACACAAACTTAGTTACCCAATGTGGGTCAGATGACCACTCCCAGACCAATCATCTTTGGCAGAAACATGGCTGCCCAGGGCCTACCCCAGGGTGTGAGGATGGGTTGAAGGAAGGAGCTGACAAAGTTTCCCTGCAAGATTGGCCAAAGGTGTTCCATACACTCACTGAATGTTGGGCTGAACTTCTGCATAGAGGTAGGTCATGGTGTTTCCCACAGATAAAGTCATAATTTTTTCTCTGAGGGAATTTCCTGGTGGTCCAGTGGTTAGGACTCAGTGCTCTCACTGCTGAGGGCCCAGGTTCAATCCCTGGTTGGGGAACTAAGATCCCACAAGCCGCATGGCATGTGCAAAAAAAAAAAAAAAATTTGTTCTGTGTGCTTTATGGTTGCTCTGGGAACAGAATTTCTTTCTTTCTTTTTACCATTTTATTCTTTCAGTGATATATTGGAAAGTTACTTATTTTAAAATTTCTATCTCATATCTAACCTCTATACTGAGCTTTAATTCTAAGCATCATCCCTAGTTCACGCCATCATCTCTTGTCTCTACTATAGCAACAGCCTTCTACCTAGTCTCCCTTCTTCCAATCTGTACCCCACTCTGAAGCCAGAGTGACTTTCCCAAAATACAAATTGGATCATGTTACTCTTCTACTTAAAGCTATCTACAGTTTCCTATTATGTTCATGTTAAAATTCTCAACACTAACGTGGCTTCCATGACCTGAGATTTGACCCCAGCTAACTCTTCAGCTTTATCTTCTGCTAAGCTGTCTCTTACACTCTAAGATCCCGATGCTATAAGCTATTAAAAAGCTCATCTAAAGGATCTTGTTCCCTCTTATCTCCAGGTTTTTGTCCTTGCTGTTTCCTCTGTCTGGAATACCATCTCCTTCCATCCCACTCCTTTCTCCCTTGGCCTTCACCTAGCCAACATCTACTCACCCTTCAAGTTTTGGCTTGAATAACACTTGTCAACTCCAGAATGGGTGTACCTGAAATGCACTGCCGTATTACCTGGTAGATCCTAGTCTATGCATGTATTATCCCGTGACAGGCACGTGGGAGGACACTCAGTATGTTGAATGAAGGAATTGAATGGACTCTCTTGGGTTTTCTGGAAGGACTGTCCAAGCCAGCTTGGTGATTTTCACTCTAGGTGAAGCTGACTCACTTCCCCCAAACATGAGACTCAGGCCTGGCCCATCAGAACAACACATACCCTGGCCCCTGGGCCACAGGTCAGGACTTGGCAGAAAATCCAAGTCAAGGCAATCAGGCCCAGTCAGAGCTGAAATTAGGCCCCTTCTGCTTGAGGAACCAGGAAAAAATGGTTTTAATTTTCACCAGCCTTAGAGCTGTAAGGATGTAAGAAGCAGACACAGGGAAACAGAGCCAAAATTTGGAGAGAGAGAGGGAGAAGAGAAGAAGGCTGGCTCCTCATTTCCAGCTGTAGCCCGGTTCTGTCTCCATTTTGGAGGACACTGTTCAACTCTAAGTTTATTTCACCTGTTTAATTGTCCCCATGCCCAAACTTTTGGGAAAATAAGAGTGCAACCAAGCCCACGCATGAGGGGCCAGAGAGGCATGTGAGAAACAAAATGTGCTGAAACAGAAGGTCTCAACCTGGGGCTCCCTAAGGTAAAGCAGGATGTCAATCCAGTGACTCTCTAGCTTCATTCAAGAAATATTCAATAAGCATTCAGCATATTCTAGGCATGTGTTTTTCAAAGTGTAGTACATGGATAATCTGTCAGCATTCTCTCCTACACTTCCTACTAAATCAGAAGCCCTGGGGGCTCAGGAATCTGCATTTTAAAGCAGCTCTTGTAGGTGATTTGGATTCACACTGAAGTCTGAAAACCACAGGCACTGAGCTGGGTGCTGGGGCCTACCTAACACAAAGCAAGGCAGACGTGGTCCCTGACTTACCAGTATATTTATGTGGGGCAGGGGTAGGCAGGGGAGTGAGGGAACAGCTGATTACAATAAGGTGATACAGTGCTAAAACAGAACCAGGGAGACCACAAGAGAGGCGCTTAGCTCAAACTGAGGAGGGTCAGAAAAGTCTTACAAAAGAACATCGAAGCTGAACTTGGAGGAGCTACAGCCCTGAAGAGAAATGTGTATTTCACAGAAACAAGGGAGTTGTCAGCTCCTGGAGAGTAAGTACAGCAGTGGCTGCGAACGAAACGGCTAGTCGGAGAGTGTAGAGTGAAATGCGGACGAAGGACCCAATTGTGAAAGACCCCAAACCACCCCAGCCCTCCAAGATGTCATCGGTCCTTGCCTTCGCCTGCCCTTTCGCCCTTCGTGGAGGTAGGTCCGCGCCCAAGAGAAACCATCCAGTTTCCAGCCTAACGCAACAGGACTGGGCGGGGGGGATCGGCTCTTCCGGGACGCTCCCCCGCCCCCCGGGGACTGCGCTGGACGTGCCCGCCCTGCGCGACGACGTCAGCGCGCCCGCGCGCGCCAGGGGAGGAGTGGGAGCTGCGGGCCTGGAGGCGCTGACGCTCCGGTAACCCGGGCTGGGCAGTGGGGAGGAAGGGGCGGGACAGCGAGTCCCCCCAGAGTGCGGGGTCGCGGTTTGGACCCGGAGCGGGAACTCTAGAGGAGCTCAGCATCGCTTCCTCTACCAGCAGGCCCCGTCCGGCCCGGCGATGGAGTTTCCGGACCTTGGGGCTCACTGTTCGGAGCCGAGCTGTCAGCGGTTGGGTGAGGGGGTGAGGGGCGGAGCAGGCGGGAGGCGGGGCCGGGCGGAGACGGGCTTGGAACTGCAAGTGGCGGGAAGGGTGGGCTCCCGGGCTGGAAGTGCCCGAGGGAGGCGGGGCTCGAGGTTGGGGCGTGGCTTAAGAGATAGTGGACTAGGTCAGGGGTGCAGTTCACTGCGAGTACTGCGGCGTTTTCGTTCCCCTGAGCGGAAGGCTTGAGTGAGCGGGAAGGAGGTCGAGGTCCCCCTGGACCTGCAGTCCAACCCACTTCCTGCAGATTTTCTGCCGCTCAAGTGCGACGCCTGCTCGGGCATCTTTTGCGCAGACCACGTGGCCTACGCCCAGCATCACTGTGGATCTGCTTACCAAAAGGTGAGGGGGCGGTCTGCGGGTGAAAGGGGGCGGATGGAGGATGGCATGCAGAATCTCTGGAACCCCTCTGCCTCCCATTTCCTCTCTTTTACTGTCTTTCTGAGACTCAGTGCTGGGAACATTGTTTCCTTTTGCGTTTATGGGGGGTCATGTCCAGGTTCTTTCAGGACCAGAGATTTGGCTGGTTTGGGAGTAGGCCACAGACCGACCCCTGCTCCCTGACTGTAGGATATCCAGGTACCTGTATGCCCACTCTGTAATGTGCCTGTTCCTGTGGCCAGAGGGGAGCCCCCTGACCGTGCTGTTGGGGAACACATTGACGGAGACTGCCGCTCTGATCCAGCTCAGCAAAAGCGTAAGGTAAGCGTTGGAGGGGTTCACCGTGGTCACCTGGGACTACAGTTGCCTGGAAGTCTGTACAACTGTTAGGATGAGGTTGAAGGGGGATCAGAGTCTCAGCAGAGACAATCCTCCCTACTCCACCTCAGATCTTCACCAATAAGTGTGAACGCTCTGGCTGCCGGCAGCGGGAAATGATGAAACTGACCTGCGACCACTGTGGCCGAAACTTCTGCATCAAGCACCGTCACCCACTGGACCATGATTGCTCTGGGGAGGGGCACCCCACAAGTAGGGCAGGGTAATTGCAACCAAGTCCTCTGCTTGCCTTTGGGACCATCCCATCCTTCTGAAACCGACTCAACCTCTGTCATTATAGTTGGGAAGCGTCAACCTGTCCCCTTTGGCTAGGGAGTCTTTTTATTTCCTTTGAAGTGCATGTTTTCCAGACCTTGTGGAGGAGTTCCCCTCCAGACTTCCTTGGTCAGGCCAGGGAGGAACATGCAAGCTGACCGTGCCTGGAGGCATGCCAAGAGTGTCTCTTCCCTACAGACTGGCTGCCATCTCCAGAGCACAAGGCCTAGCTTCTTCTACAAAGACCATCCCCAGCCCAAACCAGACCTTGCCTTCATCTACCTCTGCCAGCAGGTAGGCCTGCCTGTTTCTCCTCTTCCTTTTTTCCCTTCACATCTCTGACCTCAGCCTCTTGAATGTCTGCCACAGAGCCACAGCTCAGTCTCCATCCCGGACAGCCTCTCCAGTGATTGCTTTGCAAAATGGCTTGGTGAGTTGGGCAGGGGTCAGATGGACAGAAGCAAACCCAACAGAGAGTAAAGTCCAAGGCAGCTGGTCTTATTTTTCCTTTTGCAGAGTGAGGATGAGGCTCTGCAACGAGCCCTGGAACTGTCCCTGGCAGAGACCAAACCCCAGGTCCCAAGGTACCTTCTCTCTGGTGAAAGAGGGTGGGACGTGGGCAAGGGCTCAGTTTGGAGGGAGGTAGGTGGGACCACTCTCATCCAATGCAGGGTAACTGTTAGGAACTTGGGCTCACAATTAAGCTTTTGAACTATAGTATGTGACCTTTGACAAGTTCTTTAACCCATTAGTCTTAATGCCCTCTATAAAATGGGGACAGTACTAATACCTTATAGAACCCTACCTATGAAAATTGAGATAATATTCACAAGTGTTCAGCACAGTGATGCCTAACAGATGAGATGCTCTGAGATTTTAGATACTGTCATCCAGCTTAAGCTGTTCCTCCCTCCCAGTTCTCAGGAGGAAGAAGACTTAGCTTTAGCACAAGCACTATCAGCCAGCGAGGCAGAATACCGACAGCGGCAGGTATGAGGACGGGGCAGACACAGGCCCTGCGCTGGGAGCAAGTAAGGAGTTTACGGGGGGTTGGGGGGTGCTCTTCCAAGTAGTAGAGTTTGGGGATGGTGGTTATCCTTGTGTTTTCAATATGACTCCAGCCCACGCTGAGCTCTGCAGTGAGGACTGTCCCCCTCATTTCCTTGACGTCGAACCCTGTCTTCCTCTCCTTCCCCTCCCCTTGCTCCAGGCTCAGAGCCGCAGCTTGAAGCCGTCCAACTGCAACCTGTGCTAGGGCCTTGGGCTTGGGGAGGGAGGCTCAGCTGAGGACTGTGGCCCTCGCATCTCTAGGGTCCACAGGGAGAGGAGGCCCGGAGCAGCCTAGAGTGAAGATGAGGAGGAGTGACGTGGAGGCCGCCTGCAGGGAGCATCAGGAGAAACAGCTTGTGGAGCTGAGCCTACAGATGGCTCTGCTGGCCTCTCCAGCTGCATGGGAGAGAACAGCTCTGAACTGTTCCCTGGCTGGGCCCTGGCCAGACCCCACATGGCCCCCTGCATCTTGATATCCCCCGTGTACTGGGGCTCCCACCACGTGTAGGGGGCTAGGAGGGGGGGCTAGAAAGAATAAAGAATCTTGGCAGTCAGTAAGACACCAAAGTGGTGTGTTTCTTTCTCCTCTCCAACCAAAAACAGAAGAGTCCTGTCAAGAATGCTCACCTGATCAGCTAAGCGGTGGGGAGAAGCAGCGTGAGGGTGGAGGCCCGTTGCAATCCCCCACACCAGAAAGTCACAGTGATCCCAGCTCAGTCCACTTTTATTTCCCCCAAAAGTGCTTTTTCGAAAGGCCCCTTTCCTTCACTATAGCTAGCACCAAGACCAGGATGAAATATGGCAGGGAAGAGGGGTACAGTGTTATTTCCCTCGGTTATGCTTTGGGAGGGAAGCATACTTTTGTCACCAGGCCTTAGTCTGGGGCTTGGTGTCTTCAGAGACTTCCTGTCCCTGCTGCTGCAGCTGCCACATGTCAGCATACACCCCGCCACGGGACAACAGAGCCTCGTGCCTGGGCCAAGGAGAAAAACATAAGTCCCAACCAACTATCAGTTTTACCCCAAGAGTCCTCGCCACTAGTCTATGAGATGACAGGGAACTGGCGAGGGAGATCCTTCCAGAAAGCCCTGGGATTCCACAACCTTTTCCTGGGGCCCTCAATTCAGAGGCCCTTCCCTATTCATCCTGCTGTGTCCCTTACCGTCCTCTCTCCACAATGCAGCCATCCTTGACGACGAGGATCTGGTCAGCACTAACCACAGTGGAGAGCCTGAGAGGTCAGAGATCAGTCACCTACCACACCATCAGTGCGGGCCCCGCTGCCTGCTGCCCGTCCCGTACCTGTGTGCCACCACGATGGTGGTGCGGTTGGCGCAGACTTTGGCCAGAGAAGCCTGGATGGCCCTCTCATTAGATGTATCCAGCGCAGATGTTGCCTACAGAGAGGGACTGGGTAAAACTGCCCCGGCCACCCAAATCCCCAGTGGGAGGAGGATGCGAGCTGCTGGCCAAAGCCTCAGGAATCAAAAACCTGTTTTGCGCTTGAAAACTGCAAGGTGTTTCTGTGAAACATGGATTTGTGCTAGCTCTCCTAGATGGAGACGGTGCCCAGCAGGAATGGCTGGGGCACAGGTCGGGGAGGAAGGAGGGGAGAAGGCACTCGCGGCCCTCACCTCGTCCAGCAGAATGATGTCTGGAGCCTTGAGAATGGTGCGAGCGATGGCGACACGCTGCTTCTCCCCACCGCTTAGCTTCAGTCCCCGCTCACCCACCTGCGTATCGTACCCTGTGGAAATTGCCCACTTCCCTCAAGTCACAGTAATTAACTTGTTTTCTGTGACCAGGTGGGCAAGGAAGAGGTGGAACCGAGGTCAGAGGGAGTAATGGGACTGAACTGGGCAGGAGGGGGACTCTGCAGGGGAGGCTCACCTTCAGGGAAAGCCATAATGGTGTCATGGATGCCTGCAGCCTGAGCCGCAGCCTTCACCTCATCGTTCCCAGCCGTGATGCGGCCGTAGCGGATATTGTTGGCAATGGTGTCATTGAAGAGGACAGTGTCCTGGGGCACGACTCCAATGCGAGACCGGAGAGAGACCTGGGTCACCTGGGGCCAAAAGACCATATGCTCTGGCCTCTGAGACCCACCCAGGCCTGGAAGGTAGGATGGGATGGTGGGAAGCATATAGGACGAGAGGCCCTGCGTGAGAATCCTGCCTCCACCTTCCTAAACCCTAGCTGTGCAGGCAAATCACTTAACCTCTCTGAGTCTGTTTCCCCATCGATAAAGAGAAAATACACTTTCTCTCCCTGCTTCCCTGGGTTGCTGCAGATCTTTGTGCCTCATACAGCACCATACCACTCATTCTCATGACTACTTTCCTTATGCAGGTTGTCTACTGCTAGAAAGGCTGAGGTCTCCTGGCCCAACTTTCTGCAGGGGTGACAGCTCCTCCACCACTCCCTGGATGCCCAGCACCTGCCATTCTTTCACACACAGGCCTCTAAATTACAGGCTTCTCCCAAGCATCCTTACCTGTGAAATGTTCTGCCCATCTATTCGGATACAGCCAGAGCTGATGTCATAGAAGCGAAATAGCAGGCGCAAAATTGTGCTCTTCCCTGCTCCTGATGGGCCCACCTGTTGCATAAGAAACAGAGGGAAAACATTCTAAGGCCCATTGGCTTTTAAATCTTTCTCTCCAAGAGGCCACCAATGTCCATGGAGGCTGCTACAGTCACTCCAGTAACCTGGCATGACAGGGCTAACTCCACAGCCTTGGTCCCAAGCTACCATGGGCACTAGAATAAGGGAAGCTCAAGGAGTCTGGGCCAACTGGCTGGGTCTCCTCTTACCAGGGCCAGTGTCTGTCCAGGCATCACAGTGAAGGACACATCCTGCAGGGTCTCCCGCCTGCAAAGAAGGATGGGCATGCTCAGCAGGCCTGCTGCACTGCCAGGAGCCCCTCCGACACTAGAGCCACTACTGGGCCCTGCCCCTCTCTTACTCAGGCTCTCTTCCCAGGTAGCGGGGGGCTGAGAAGCAGGGAGGAGGGGCAGGAAGGCAGTGTGTAAATGGACACTGGAAAAGGGGGCTGGGGGACAGTGAAAGGGGAGGGGCTCACCCATCGGTGTAGCTGAAGTGTACATTCTCAAACTCAATCTGGCCCCTCTGAAAGTGAAGGGGCCCTGCTCCAGGAAGGTCCTTCACCTGGAAGAGTGCCACCAATGTGTGCCATTACAGGCCTGGTATTCTCCAGACACAAAGAACGCCACGCAGGCTCCCGCTCCCCACAAACCCGGCTCCTGTCTCCTCACTCACTTCTGTCTCCTCTTTTAGCAGGTCAAACATGTTCTCCATGTCAATAAAGTTGGTCTGGATCATCCTGCAAGAAGAATGCTGGCTGGAACTCCTCTGAGGAGCTGGAGAAATAACAGTGCACCCTGAACAGGTGAGGGCCAGGGTCAGGTTACCTGTAGTAGGTGCCAAACCAGTTGAGGGGCATGTACAGCTGGATGATGTAAGTGCCAAACAGCACAAAGTCCCCAACCTGTGGACATCAAGGGAAGAGGAGTCACAGGAGGCCTGCGGGCTCTCACCCTGCCCAGTGGCTATCACCCTGCCTGCTTCCCACCCAGGAACCTGGTGGCCTAAACAAAGACCCCGGTCCCCTCATCCCCAGGCCCAGCACAATTCCCTCACCTGTAGCTTCTGCTCACTGACAAAATATGCACAAAGCAGGGAGCCAGAGAGGAGCCCAAGTCCAATCACCAGGTTCTGGGTCTGATTTAGCAAAACCAGTGAAGCACTTGACTTCCACTCCAAACCCTGGGGCCATGACATGAGAGGAAGGAATATCACATACATGCTGACAGTCACCAAATCCCAACCTGGCCCTGGGCACCTTCAACCTCACAGCCCAAATTTTACTCCTCTCTGTCCTGGCAATTCCACAAGGCCAGGCTGTTGCTCTCAGTAGGCCTCAAACTAGCATCCTCACCTGATATTTGATGATGGCCTCGCGATAGCGTTCCACTTCATAACTCTCCGCATTGTAATACTTCACCTGATGAATTCAAACCACCGCTGTTCCACACGGCCACAGCTTTCAGCTCAATTCCCCATCCCTCCTCCCTAATTGTAAACAGCACACCTCGCACCCCCCAGCTGCTTATCAGCCCCAATGGTCCCAGGCACACTCTTCCACATCTCCGAGCCTCACAACACTGACACCAAGGCCTCTGTTACCGTCTCAAAGTTTAGCAAAGAGTCCACAGCCCGTGCCCGGGTAGCATTCTCCTGTGTGTTCATAGCACGTCGAAACTTCGTTCTCCACTCAGTGACCACAATGGTCAGGGCTAGAGAGTGACAGGAGGAGGGAGATGGAGAAGAAGAGAGCAAGACATCACTCCCAGCAGCGGAGACCATGTGCATGCCTGCTGCCGGTCACATGCGCGCTAACCCTGTGCTACAGCCCAGGGATCCAGATTCCAAAGGGGAGGGAGTCTTAAGCTCCCTGAGGGAAGGGGCTGTGTCCAAGACCTCATTGCAGGCTGCATAAAGCCTGTGTGAAAACGGCTGTGGTGAACAAATGAACGCAAGCTGCATCCTATTACAAAAATGAGGTTCGTCCTTGACTCGCATCCACAGCGGGCACCTAATGTGACCAGGATGCCCTTCCCCAGCCCTCCCTCCACCCAGGGTGAGCTGAGCTTCCCTCAGCAGAGAAGGCTCACCCGTCATATTGGAGAGCAGCAGGAGGCTATGCGGGTCCACTGATCTACAGTCTCCCAAAGCTGGGTCACCTGAGTGGGGGCAGGGCTCATGCCCAAGGGAGTCCGTGGATAGTTCAGGGAGGTGGTTTCACCAAGCAGCACTCACCGAGGTAAAGACTCATGCACAGGAACACAATGAGGCCAAACCAGGCATTGAAGAACATGCTGAAGTAGACGATGCCAATGATGATGTCGGCCAGCGTGGGGATGACGTTGAACACCAGGTAGCTAGGAGGTAAAGTCAAGCAACGAAGAAAGGTTTAAGGGCTCGGAGCCAGCAACTCTCCCTAGGGGGTTTCAGCGTAGTGTTTTGTTTTCAACAGCAACAGACTGGAATCAAGCTAAATGCCCCTTAAGAGGTAGATGGCGAAGTAAACCATAGGATGCCCAAATTATAGAATGCTCTGGATCAATTATAATGAATGAGGAAGATCTTCATGTGTGGGTTAGAATACATCTCCCTAACATTTTGATAATAAGGCCATTCCGAGAATGACATCTACGTCATGACACCATTCATTTTAGGAAAAACCTCCACGATACCACATTAGTTCTGTGAGTCTGCATGTATATATGTAAAAAAATGCAAAAAAAAGCAGAACTCAACATACTGAATGGAGTGAGAACCTCTGGAGAAGTGAGCGGAATTCAAAAGAGATTTGCTCTGTCTTCTTTATTTGAATTATTACGAGAGCCCGTGTACATTAATTTTACAATTAAAAAAAAAAGAGGACAGAGGAGCAGCTCCTCAAGCTGGGTCTGTTCTCCTGACAGCCCCTCCACCCCTGCTTCTCCAGACCCGCCCTCCCACACTTCCTTTACATTGGCTTGGCACCTGAGCAGCCCCGTGACACTGGATGTGCCCCGGTCCACGATCCGCAGCACCTCCCCCGTGCGGCGCCCCAGGTGCCAGCGCAGCGAGAGCTCGTGCAGGTGGGAGAAGAGGCGCAGCTCCACCTGCCGCGAGGTGAACTGCTGCACCCGGATCCATAGGAACGTGCGCAGGTTGCTCACGAAGCCTGGGGGAAGCCAGGGGAGGCCTTGGTAGGGCTGAGAAGCCTAAGGACGTCATCCCAACAGCAAAATGTGAAAGGTCTGAGAGCACCAAGGGGCCTGGGGGAAGGACGCCTGTGGGAGAAGGGAGAGGGGCCAATACCAACCGAGGTGAGAGCAGAGTCCCTCATACCTGTACTGCCAGTGCCACCCCCCTGGAGGAACTTGAGGAAGACATAGGTGATGACAGTCCAGACCAAGGAGCTCCAAGGTGCCTTCTGGGTCAGCAAGTTCACTATGGAGAAAACAAGTCCGAGCCCACTTATGGACCCTAGAACCCTCTTCAGGAGAAACCGCCCCAGGAATCAGCCACAGCCTCTTTCTGACCACCCAGCTCCCAACTCTGTCCCACTTCCCTAGGCTAGTCCCCTGCACCAACCAGGCCAATGAAAGACCAGAGTGCTGAGCTGACAAGCCTTCTCCCCTCACCTATGTCCCTGTAGAAGATGGGGACCAACACGTTCAGTCCCCGGTCCAGCCCCATGAGCCCCAGGCAGATGAGCACAACAAACTGCAGAGCTGGACTCCCTCGAGGCCACAGGTAGCCACTCAGTAGGCGGAGTTTCCTGCCAAGGTCTTGCCAGGTAGACCGTGGTGGCCCTTCTGTTGACTGAACCTAGGATGGTGAAACGCATAAGGGAGGGAAGCTCAGAAATCAAAATGAAGCTCACTAGCCAGAAAGCCTCTAGGGAAAATGTATGGGATTACAGCTCCCAGGTAACGGTAACAGACCAACAAGCAATCCCTGATGGGGTAAAGCTAACAGGGCACAAACTGAGATTTAGGAAAGAAATGGGTTTTTATGATGGGAAGAAATGATGACAGAGAATGGAATTAAGATAGATTTTAAGTTTCAGAAACTGAGGTGTACCTGGCTCCTGTCTACATCTTGATCCTCTTCATTGACCCGCAAGGTGTATGACTGGGGACGAAGTCCGGGGGCCCAGAGCCCCAGGACAAAAAGCCCTCCAGAGACCACATACCGCAGCACCCACAGGCTAAACTGAACCTAGAATTAAACATATGTGGGGAGACTATCAACGAGGGCCAGAATCCCATTGTTACTATTTATAACACATCTGGGGACCGGGGTAGGGCACACACCCAGGTCTTCCTCAGGGGCCCAGCATCTAATAGGCTTTTAAAAAAATCCACAGTGACTCAGCACAGCCACTCCCCACCAGCTGGCTATCAGCTCCCAGCAGCGCTGGCCCCTCCTTTCTTCCCTTTTTTAGAGGCATTCGAAAGCATGGAGCCAGTGTGACCAGACATGCCATCTTTCTTCCCAGCACCCGCTACCCATGCTTCCCCTCCCCCGACGAGGTCACTCACCTGCTGGCTCAAGTTCGCCCTTGCCCACCACCATTGTGGGCTGTTCCAAGACACTAGGGCCAAGTTCTCGGCTGCAAAAGCCACAGTCCAGAGGAGCAGGAGACCCGGGCTGTGCGTGAACTTGATCCAGACGCCCATTGCTAGCTTCTGCCGTGCCTGGCTCCGTTCCACCACGAGCAGCCCCAGGCCACAGGCGCTGGCCACAGTCCCCAATAAAGACGCCAGCAATAGGTAGCCTGGCAGTGGGGCACCCTGGGCAGCGCCCACCCGGCCAACCAGGCCGGCTAGGGGCAGCGCCACCTGAAGTGTGGCCAGAAGCAGCTGCAGCACGTAGGGAGCTACGCGAGGGCCGGCCGCCCAAGACACCGCGTCAGCGCCACCTGGCCGCTCCGGACGTTTGCAGGGAAGAGCCGGCACCAAGGCCAGAGCCCCCAGGCCCATCAGCGTCGAGGGTACAAGCGTGAAGAAGAAGCAGGGGCTGAGGCCACCCTTCGCCCAGACCGGACCCGCGGGTCCTTCGGCCTCACAGTAGTTGCCCACAGTCACCATGGCAATGCGTGGCCGCCGGCCGAGGCTGAGGGGACTGAGGGACAGGAGAACTGGACCGGCCGCTCGGGGCGGGGCGCGGAATCCCGGGTATCTCGGGTCATGGAGCCTCGGGGCGCTGAGCCGCGGGGGTCGCGCGGCAGGGACGAACGTGGACCCGGCCACACCACCCCCTCGCTTCGCGCACGCGCCGCCGCCACGCACTCACGCCGGGCACGTACGCCGTCTCTGCCGTCAGCCCCTAGCTCGCGGCCGGGGACCCTCTGGCCAAGTCGGGGCCCACAGGAATGTTCAGCCTCTGCCTCCAGCCGCTCTCTTCCGCAGCAGCCCCGCCCACCAGTGCCGCTCCCAGCTCCTACCCAGGACCCCATTGGCCGAGTGTCTCCGAAGGGGCGGGGGAATGGTGCACGCTGGGGAAGGCAAAATAGAACAGCGGAGTCGGCATGGTCACGTGCTCAGGGCGGGAAATCTGACCGCACGTCCTGCCGGAGTCCTTGACCTCCACGGAACCAGGGATCGGAAGCTGCCCTCTGCTCGCCCAGTAGGTCGGTATATCCAAGCGATCGCATTGGCCAGCTTTCCCACAGAGCCGACCCGGTCCCCAGCCACCTGGGTGGTTCACACACACCCCACACCCCGCTTGCCCCCAGAACCTTGGCCACTCGAGACAACAAGCCGCGACCTGGTCAAAATCCCTTCTTTATTAAGGGTTGTCAAGCTGTACACGGTCCCCACCCCACTCCGCTGTAAGTTCGGGCAGCGTAGTTCACCGCTCACCCGCAGCGGACCGCAGCTGGGTGAGGGGTGGGGCGAAGGGAAGGAGCCGGGTCCCAGCATGCAATGCGGCAGCCCAAAGCGAAGCCGTCCTGTCGCCCCTCCATCCCCCTCAAGGGACAGTGGGATGCAGGCCAGAGCTCTCTTGCTGATAGGCAGCCAGTCGAGGGCACACTTCCAGCCCTGTCCATCCCATGTGTAGGTGGTGGGGCGGGGTACAATAAGCAGCAATACGGGCCAGGAAGGCCTCAGTCTCCCGGGGGACCCATCTTAAAAGTTGGAGAGGGCAGCAAAGAATTTCCATCCTGCTCCTGCAATTTAGAAACTTCCTTCTTAGTGTCAAAAGATAGCATGAGGGGAGCTAGGAGCTAAAGCCTCCACACCAAGACAAAGCAAAAGCTGAACAGAAGGGGAACAAGCGAACAGAACAGGAGCAAGTGGCACACATGCCAGTGATGTGCAGGAAGCAGGGGAGCGGTGAGCAGGCTGCAGCACTGGGAGAGAACTGGGGGTGAGGTAAGGGCCACAGCCTGAGCTGCTCATCTGTTCAGGGTGCGGGGAGGGCGGCTGCAGAGGTTGAGGGTCCAGGCCCACCTCCCTACTCCACAGTTGGCACAGGTTCTCCCTGCTTGGCAGCTTCTGTGGTGGGCAGTCCTCTGGAGACTTGCAGGGTTGGGTGCAAAGGTGGCAGTACTGGGGCTGGGCTGGGGACCAGTTTCTAGCACCACACTCTGAGCCAAGGGGTGTCCTGGGGATGAGGCTAGAGTCCTGTGTGCCCTGGTTCCTAGGCCCCCAATCTCTCTCCTGGGGCTGTGGCGAGCCCAGCATTGGCACCTTCCTTGGCCAGGCACAGACACACAAACATCACACGCGTGGAGCCAGGCAACACTCAGAGGAGCCCTCCATGGCAGGCGGATGGGATGGCAGGGCAACGGTGGCCTCCATCCTGGGGCGTAGGGACCCTCCTCAGCCTCGTCTATACCTGTGGAGAGAAAAGGGTTGGTAATGGAGATAGTCTTCAGCTATCTGCTTACACAACAGAAGCCTGGAGATAAAGGAAACGGAAAACTTGATTCTTGAGGAGGTAAGCAAAGGAAAAATCAAGTCCTGGATTTCACAGCAGGTGAGGGAAGAAAAGGAAGTGTACTTTGGTGGGAAAGTTGCAGTATCTCTGCCTGAGAGGCCCACCTCCCTTCACATGAGAAGCTTTGACCTCAGCCTGCAAGTTACTGCTTCTGGCAGTTGTTTTGGGGTCTTGAAGCCCTTACCTTGTGCACCTGAGGGGGAAGCTCATCCTCTGAGCCCTCTTCAGGCACGGGCTCTGGGTGCCTTGATGCTGACTGCCCATCTTCAGCCCATCCTCCAAGGGGCAGCCGAGAGAAGTGAGAGGGAGCCCGGGGCACTGTTCCAGGATCTAAAGATACAAGTAAATACTCTTAGAATGAACACAAACAGGAACGAGGAGAAGGGTTCTGGGGCTTTTGGGGGTAGGTGGAAGTGCGGGGGAGGGATTAGTCTCCTTGGGTCTGGTCCCTCTGACTTCTTTCGTCCCCTAGAGGCCCCAGAAGGACCACCCTTCCCTGAAGATTCTGTGTCCTTCCCAGTGGATACCTGTGATGCCTCCGTAGCGCCTCTGGAAGCCCCCATGCAGAGCAGTAGTCTCAGGAGCTCCAGGCCGGGATGCAGCACAGGGATAGCTGGCGGAGCGGGGGATAGGCTGGGGGCCCCGGGCACCCTCTCCCCCCTCTTCGGGGGCACTCTCCCCACTCTCATCACTCTCCCGGCGGTGCCACACATGCCGCTCAGGTTCAGCCTGGGCCTGCTGCTTGTGGAGCTGAGAAGTGGGGGATTCATTAGTTGGGGACAGAAGAATATCTGTCTGAAATAGCTACCCTCCACCATGGTATCGGCCAGTTCCCATTTATACTGCCTCACCTAGAATCACTGACCCAGAGTATCTGATGTGTTAATAATGTGTAACATACACATGATATCTTACAGGTTAAATTCTCAGCAGATCCTGGGAACAAGCCTGTGCATAAATTGTAATAGCTCTCATTTTCCCCAGTCATTTGATTCTGGAACAAATTGGTTGTGAATCTAAGTGCCAGGAACTCTTTTAGGTGCTAGGGATACAGCAGTGAACAAAATAGACAAAAATTCCAACTCCTGTGGGGCTTATATACTTCGGGGAAGTGGGGAAGGATAGATAATAAACAAATAAATAAGGGAAAAATACAATGTCCCATGGTGCTAAATGCTATGGAGAGAAACACAGAACAGGAAGGTTCAGGAGGGTAGGCAAGGGAGGCTTTTACTCAGGGTGGCCAGAGGTAGTCTCATGGGGAAAGAAGGAGCATACTTGAATGAGAAGGAGGGAGCCCTGTGGATATCTCAGGGAAGTAGGTTCTTGGCAGGGGAAACCACAAGTGTGGAAAAGGCCTGGGTAAAAGTAAGCTAGGCTAAAAAGGATAGGAAGAGGATGTATGTGGGAATGGAGATTGCAGAGCAGGTAAATGGCAGAGAAGAGATTTGAACCCAGGTCTTCCTTCACATCTAAAACCCTCTATTCTGTTTTCAGCTGCCACCTTGGTTCTACGACCCTGCCCCTTCCAGCCCACTCACCTGGTGCATATAGAGGGCATGCAGGCTCATCTCGGTGGATGCATATTCCGACAGCACCAGGCTCTGCAGCTGTCCTTCCCACACACTGCTCCCGGAGCTGGCTGTCCTGGCATCCACCCTGCCCCCCAGCACAGACAGCAGTCATCAACATTTCTGAGACCCACACAAATTGCTGGGGGCTACTGCCATGCCCTCCTCTCATGGCCCACCTCTACTCACCCAGAGCCTGTCATGGTGCTGGGAGCCCGGCCTGTGGGAGCCTGACCAGGCTGCAGAGGGGAGAAGGAGCGCAGGGCAGAGGCGACCTCAGCCCTGTGCCTGGAGCCCTGCAGGTCTCTGGGCAGTGGGGGGCCCCGGCAGGATGAGCCGGCTACCACATTTGCAATAAGGCTCAGTGGCTATGAAAGAAAAGGGTGGGTAGAATTCTCAGGGCATAGGGAGGCCTCTGAGTCCCCCAGTATTCTGCACATTAGGTCCCAGTGGCACAGACTGGACAGAAGGAAACTGACCCGGTAGGCCCTTCCGCCCCATGCGCACATCCCACGTCCCAGCTCCTGGAGTCCACTCTTCCTGTCATCTCCCAGTCCCTAGGAACGCACCTCAGACTCAGATTGTAAGGATTGGATGGACGTAAAGAGCGCATTTTCCGGGAGCAGACCCCCTTGGGCAAGGCCTGCAGCTGCTCCGTCCCGCTGAACTTGCTCCTTGAGGAAACCGAGGAAGGCCGTGCTCTCACGTGGTGGCTGCCAGCCAGGGTTGGTGATGGCAAAGTGCATGAGTGACAACTCTGTCTTTCCATCCTCGGCTTGCTGGTACACTGAGGCCTCCGTCTGCCCACCGGACAGCCACTGTACAAGGGAGGCTGCAGTGAGCAGGACTGTCCCCTTACAGGAACCCTTTTTGTACCTTTCCTGCCAGTGGGGAGGCCTTGCCCCTGGAGGGCAGAGACCACAATGCACTGCTGTATCTTGTCCAGGGGCCCAGGTGCCCACCCCACGAGTGGCCACATGCCAGGCTAGCTGCTTGGTTTGTGCCTTCCAGGGAGCTTGGCCAAGGGTGCAAGTTTAAGGTTATAATCGAGCCCAGGCTCCTGTTTACAAAGCAGTGTGTGCCCTGGTACAGGGTTGCCCCAAGGCAGGGCTGCCTTTTTGTGATTTGTTGGCTCAGAAGGGTGCCTTTTTGCAGTTTGCCCAAAGACACTGTATATGCCAGCATCACCTCTGGCCAACTGCCCCCCTCCCTCCTTTCCTAATACCTGGGGGTGCCCATGCTGGCGAACATCCATCTGAGCGAAGGAGCAGGTATCTCCAACACCAACGACCTCCACAGTGAAATTGCGGAAGAAGTCTATAATCTCCAGGGCCCGTGGGCGCAGGCAGAAGATGAGGATGAGGGGTGTGACAATGGGGCTCAGTAACTCCTCCAAGATGAACACCTAAAAGGGAAGGGATCAGGGTCACAAGAGAGCAGGAGGGAGCCCAGCCCTCGCCACCAGGCTATCAGCCAGTCTCTAGCAGGCCCTAACTCCAACTCCACTCACTGCCTTGTACTGGAAGAGCTGGGCAAACTCGTCCCGGGTCTGCGAGCGGTGGGCATTACCCTGCCAGTGGTCAGGCATGTAGTGGATGTGAGCGAGGATCACGCGGAGCAGCTGCTCAGGGCAGAACACCATGTGCTGGTCCGGAATAAAGGACCTAGTGGGATCAGGGTCATGGTGAGACATAAGCCCCCAGGAATGCTAGTTGAATTGCTCCCACCTGCTCCCCTGGCCCACCTGCACACGGTCACGGTGACCCCCAGGAGCGTGACAGTGGTGAGGACATGTTCCACAGCCAACACATCTTCGTCGTAGATGGTAAGGGCAATAAGCACGGCCAGGATGGAGCCAGCAAAGAAGGCGCAGTTCTTGGCCAGCAGTGTCAGCAGAGGTGACAAGAAGCAATTCATGTACTTGGATGCGGGCTTGTAGCCTCGGTTGAGGCGGGACTGTAGCTCGTGCTCCAGCTCATTGAAGTGGCGGAGGTAGCAGCGGCCGTAGAGTGACCAGCAACGTGCTCCCAAGGCCCCCGGCTCCCGCTTCAGCACCTCGGCGTAACTGAAAAAGGCATAGAGGATCTGCCAGATGAGGATGAGGGGGCACAGCAGGAAGTTGGCGATGCCAATCCACAGGATGCGGTTGCTGAGACGCTGGGCCAGCTCGAGCCGTTGTCCCCCACGTTTGTACTCAGCCTTGAGGCTCCATTCATTGAGAAACAGAGAGCCAGGTCCCCAAAAGAGGATTAGCTCGAAGTTGTACTTGAGGCCCCGAGTGAAGAAGACAACCTCCCCGAGACCGGGTAGGCGGAAGCGCAGAGGCAGGAGGGATTTGTTAACCAGTGCCACCATGTAGTTCTGGAAACGGAGGATACGGTGGTAGATGTCCAGCTCTGTTAGCTCACGCTTGTGGATGCAGATCTGGTGCTCTTTCTGGGTCTGCACAATCCGGGCCTGTACTTCTTGCCACGTGCAGTATGGAAGCGCAGACTATGGGGTGGGGGAAGAGACGAGGGATGGAAGGTGGGGTTGTTGCCTCAGCCCCTTGCCCTGCATGAGCTGTGAGGCTCAGGGGTCCTCTGAGTGGAGCCTTTAACCGGATGCTCCTTGATCTGCAAAGGACGGCTGAGGCTGCCTGATGCCCAGGAATACAACCGCCCCCCGCCGCTTCCCAAGCTGCAGAAGACGTCCTGGCCTGTGGTTGTAACTGCCCAATTTCCCAGTCTCACCATGGGGATGCGCAGAGCATGCAGGTAGAAGGAGTGGATCTCCCAGTAGCAGCAAATGTTATAGATGAACTTGACGAGCCGGTGAACCCAGAAGACACCAGCAATGACGAGGATGGTGATAAGGGAGCCATTTTCCTGAATCCTGGTGGGGAAAAGAAGGGGAGGAGGAGTGGCCCTTGAGGAGCCTTGGCAGACATGCTGCTGTCCTGAAGGATTTGGAGAGGCTGAGCCTGAGCCTGTGTTCTGGGGAATGTTACTGCCTCACACTCCACTCCATTCCCCACCTGCTAGCTGAACAACAGGCTCTGGTGCCCTCTGAAGTGCCGCACTTACCTGGCGCTACAGACTTGGGCAGGCAAAAAGGCATCTGGCAGAGTAACCTTGACAGGCTCGGTAGGGTGAAGACTGTGGTTCACCATCTTGTTGGCAAATAGGATGTCGTAGTCCACACAGCTGACCAGGAAGGTGGTGAACGCAACCACAAAGAGGAACTGCCTGGGGAGTTGGGAAGAGAGGGCGCAGTCCGAGAGATACCAGTGAAATAACATGGGAAAAATGAAGAGTCTGGAAGCCCCAGACCAAAATTAGGGAGCAGCCTCTGGGGAAATGGGCTGGAGAACTCCGTGTGGGCTCTCTCTACTGCTTGGCCCCAGGGGACCCAAGCCAGCTCCTACTTTTTGCTCTTAGCTTCAGGTACCACAGAATCAGCCTGCTTTTCCACCTCATAGTAATCTCTGCCACCACTCGCTGGACTCCTTCAAAGGTCTTAAATTGTGGTCTGTGGTCCCAGTACCTGATTTCCTTTTGAGATGGTAGTTAGAAGCCCTTTGCGGATTTGAACTCTTTTCTTACGGAGGGAAGGTTTCCCAACCCCTTGACATTTGGCAAAGCCATATGGCTCCTTCCTCCTAGCAGGCTCTCTACTCAGCAGCAGGCCTAAGGTGCAACCAAGGCAGAACAGAGACATTTTTCTCAAGTGAGTGGCTGGCATCTCTGATACCTCCTGCCTGAACCATGCGCATTCCACTGGAGCTCTGATGAAATGTTCAAGTCTGACTTCTCTTTGTGGAAGAGACAGGACTTGGAAAGCTTTCCTTATAAGCGAGATTAAAAAAGATAAGGCTGTAAAACGGTGTCACACCCAGTCCTTCAACTATAAATGTTTGCAGAGTTTTGAGCCTAGGACTGACTTGCATTGGCGGTTTGGGCCAGGCGTTGAGCTCAAAGAGAGGAAACACTGAAATGTATTCCTTCACCACATCGTCCATTCCTTCTTATACTTACATGAGCTCAAAGATCTCCCCGATGAGCATACAAGTGAAGCCATTCTTCTGGTGTAGATTATAAACGTGTAATTGTTAGAAAAAGTGGTCTGTATAGACAGCAATTAAGAGCACAGGGACTTCCCTGGTGGTGCAGTGGTTAAGAATCTGCCTGCCAATGCAGGGGACATGAGTTTCGATCCCTGGTCCGGGAAGATCCCACATGGAACAAAGCCCGTGCGCCACAGCTACTGAGCCTGTGCTCTAGAGCCCATGAGCCACAACTACTGAAGCCCACGCTCCTAGAGCCCGTGCTCCGCAACAAGAGAAGCCACCACAATGAGAAGTACGTGCACCGCAACAAAGAGTAGCCCCTGGTTGCCACAAGTAGAGAAAGCCCGTGCAGAAATGAAGACCCAACACGGCATAAAAAAAATTTAAAAATTAAAAAAAAAAAAAGTACAGACTTTGGTGTCACGTACCTGAGCTGAAGTCCTGGCTCTATGACTTTCAAGCTGTGTGACTTTGGCCAAGTTACTTAACCTCTCTAAGCTTTTGTCTGTTAGTGGTGTGTTGGGAATAATAGCACCTGCCTCATAGGATTATTAGGTCTGAGATAGTGCATATAAAGTATTTAACACAGAACTGACACAGAATAAGTCAAATGACATTAATTATTATGGTTATTAGCATACCATCAAAAAGAATCACACTCAGAGAGGTTCCTTATAAACTAACACTACAAAATGCAAGGCACGTAGCTCTTGATAAATGTGAGGTATCATCGTTTATAATGATCATTATTTCTCTAGCCTCTTTCAGGCTCAAGGTGTCTGAAAAGGATTAGAACCATACCCACACCGACTTCTCATCAGGGGCCTGGCTTAGAGAGGGGCTATAGGTCCCAGAGCTCCAACACAGACACAAAGGATATTCGAGAGAAGAAGAGATCAAGGTTTTCGATGTGGTGCCAAGGTGCTGTGGGTACAGGAGCAGAGACGTCAGAGCCCTGAAGAAGTGGAAGCCCCTGCTCCCTCAGTGTTCCTCCACCAATTCTCCCCCCAAGCCCCAGCTCTGGCTGTCATGTCCAGGAACTCACACTTGCTCCCCTCAGGGACATGCACCAACAGGTCCTCCTCCCCGGGGGGTGAATCGCTGTAGGAGGCCTCTAGGCGCTGGTATTCAGTGTCAAACTGCGCCATCACCACCGCCCCCTGTCCACCTTGTCCACCTGTGGGTAATGAGGAAGGAGAGAACCCAGGTTCAGACCCCTGGTGCTGTTCGTCTTCTCCCCTGCCTACCAGACCAGAAATGAGTGAGAAGGAATCCTGGGCTTGGTCTCCACTACCAGTCTTCTTGGATCAAAGGCAGAGAAAGAGCAGTAACCCAAGGAGAGCAACAAGCTCAGGGCTTGGGAGGCCCTCACCGACCAATGAGGTCAGTCATTCCCAGAGCCTTTATTGAATGTCTACCGAGGCCTTGCTGGCCTGAAGGCAGATTCTGGCCCTGTGGGGGGTCTGCTTCATCTTCTATTCACTGGAGAGAAGGGGTCCTCCCCCTCCCCTCCTAGAGAAACCGTGGTCTCCCAAGAGACTAGCAGTTTAGAAGCACTTTGTAAACAGAGATTTGAGATAAGCACATGGCCCTACCAGCTCCATGGGCAGTGTCTGCTCCACTCCAGCCCTCGATGCCCTGGCTCTGCAGCTGCTGGAGGAGAAGGTGTCAGGCCCCGGAGAGTGGGGAGTGGGAACAGAAATAAACCCAACCCCACCACCCCCCGACGCCCCACACTCAGGGGCGGCCAAGCAAGGGGCAGGGAGGCTGCAGTGGGAAAGAGGCACCTTTCCAGCCTAGGGCTATGCGTACTTCCTCTGGTTGTATTATACACGGCCACTCATTCAACTCTAGGGTCCCAAGAAGTGTCTAAGTGAACCTGTGGAGACTGAGTCTGTACAGGGCTGGACTGTTTCTCCATTGCCCCACTTCAGCCTCAGAAATTAGATGGACCGTTCAGGGTCCACAAAGCCCCAAACCCAAAAGCCAAGAAGAGGGTCTTTTCTAAAGAGGACCTTTCTGGTCAACTCCTTCCCTTGCTTCCCTAGCCCCAAAGGCCCAGCAGGCAGGCAGAGTTCCTGGATGGGATATACTGATTGGGTCAGTGTAGACCTAGATTCTGGGTGAACTGCCTTGGTCCTGGAGCCAGGCATGATCTAGGTGGCACTCAACCAGTCAGTGCAGACCCCGTGGCTGTGGAGCCCTGCCCAGCCAGGCCCCGGTGGGATTCCCTGGGTTAGTGAGAACCCTGGGTCCTAAGCTGACCAAGCCCTCAGGGAACTCACCACTCACTGGGTCAGTGTAGACCCAGGGCCCATAGAGCCCCTGCCAGCCGGGCCTGGGTTCAGGGGTTCCTGCGAACGTTGGAGGAATCAATCCAGTCCGACAGCCGATACCCGCAGGTGGGCTGGGTTGCCTCCCTACACCCAGCAGCCACGACCCGAGGGCAGCACGCCCCCAGATCGTCCGGTCCCCGGCCAAAGGCTCGGCTCCCAACAGCGGACAGCACTGCGCGCGGCCCCGTCGCTCGCGCGCGCCCCCCTCCGCGCGCCCCCGCTATCAAAACATTCCGGCTGCGCGCCCCCGCCCCGCCCGCGGCGCCCCTTCCCCCGTTACTTGCCGCGAGCTCACTTAGGGCTCCGAGGGCACCCCTGGCCAGGCCCGACCCGGACCGTGAGATTTCGGTATCCGGTCTCGCGTTTCACCTCAGGGACGGTGACCCGGGTGATTCCAGGGGCTCCGTCGGCTCCACTGGGCTCTGCCCGACCCGGAGCGGTAGGCCCGGCGTCTGCCATTCACTGTCACCCGCAGTTAGCCTGACCAATGAACATGATAGGTGGAGACACGACGGCCAATCTCGGCGTCTGGGGCGGGACTAAAGGCTAGAGGCGGGTCTTGGAAGTCAGGGGACCAATTGTGCGCTCTACGTGGGGAGGGGTTCAGGTGCGGGCGACGCCTTTTGTCCTCTTTGCTGCGCCGTAGTGACGAGATTGTTGTGCTTTTGCAGAAATCCGTGCTTCGAACCGTAGACGGCCGTGTCACTCGGCTCCCTGGGGCCTTTGGGGCAGCTTCTGAGGGCGGGGACGAGTTCACGCGGTTTAGTCACTGCTGGAGGTCGTCGCACGGGTAATGAGGAGCGGTTGGTTAATGAACCTCAGTGATTTTAATTCTGTTGGACTAGATTTGGTTGCTGAATGCGCCCCCATTTCACTCTTGTGTGGTCCGAGACTGGGTGGTGTGAGAAAGCGGGCTGGGGACACGTATTAACCCCTGTCACCAGGGCGAGGGCCGTGGTGCCTTGCGGAGTGGGGGAGACCAAGTCATGCTGGCGGGAGACGCGGCATAGGATCTTGCTTTGGGGAGTTCTGTTTCTTAACCGCCTTTCTGCTCAGACATGTCGCCGGCTCCAGCTGCAGCCCAGGCTTCTGTGTCGGTCTCCCTGTTTGACCCCAAGGCGGATACTCCGGTCCTTCAGGGCCTGCGCCTGGTGAGCCACGCTCCCGGGGAGGCTCTGGCCCAGGCTCTGCAGGTTTCCTGTCCAGGTATCTGGAAAGGTTTGGGGTGGACCCGTGAGGGACGTGACAGGGCTTTTTAAAGGGAGCTTATTGCTCCTTCAGGGAACACATTTTTTTTATCGGTGTTTCCCAGCTTAGGAGCCCTTGTTGACATCTCCTTCTACTGGATAAAATGTATCAAACCCCAACTGCAGAGTGTTTGGTTTTTACTTTTCCTTTTAAGCTGAGGTTTGTGTATATGTTTCTTAACTGTTATGAATTTAAGGCAACATTTGTACGTGTACAATTAAAATCTATATTTTGGTCAAAAAAAAAAGAATTCTCTCGATCTCTGGATTTCCAGAACAGGCTCCTGAATTGTCTCCAAATAAGTCTCTTGCCATTGTTTATGCCTCATCATGTTACCACCACTGCCTGCAAAAACACTTCAAAATTCCTTGACATAGTCCAAATTTAACTATTCCAATCAAGTCATTCCTTCTTGCTGAATATAAAACAACTTACTCTTGGTTTCATACAGCTTTAGCTTGGCTGTTTCTCTTGTACCTTTTTAAAGAACAAACTGCACACTGTAATTGGAAATATAAGCTAAAAAAGTGGCATTTGGGAAGTGATTTTTGCACAGTTAAAAAGAATTTTAACTTTACCAGAAATCATTTTCTAGGATTTCTCTAAAAAATCCCTTTGGTTAATTTACAATGTTTGATTTATATTCATTTTACGTACATCTTTTCAGAAGCATATTTATTGTATAAGGTGATTGTTGTGCTATTCGCTTCATTATTACTAGATTGTAAATTCCTTGAAGGCAAGGACATGCCATCTCTTTTTGTATCCTCCTCTGCTTTGTATATCAGACTCTGAATGTAATCCTAGATACTGTGGATTTGGGCTCCTTTTCTACCTCTGTTTACCCTCCCCTTATTTAGGTTCAGGGGAGAGAATAAGCCCAGAAAGAAAACCACTCCAGGGCCCTCTGGATATTTCAGAGAAGTTGTTTCGTTCAGCCTGTGACCAGACCTTCCCGAACCACCAGGAACAGGTAAAAGACCAGGTACAGAGCTAAATGGTGGAAGCAAAGGTGTAATGGTAGGTGGGGAGAGGTAGACATTTTGTCTTTAATGAATAAAGTTCCATGTTTTAACTAAGAAAGTTAGTGTTACCTGGTCATACTTTCTGGAGTTTTGTTAGAGGTCTTGGATACCATAAAAGGCCAGGCTGGGCCATGCTTCCACACTGTGCTTCCTTCTTTGCCTCCTGCTAGAGGGAACATTATGAACTTGATTGGCATCGGTTTAACCTAAAGCAGCATCTCAAGGACAAGCCTCTCCGGTCTGCCCTGGACTTTGAAAAGCAGAGCTCTACAGGTGATGACTGTTGGGAGACCTGTGTGGGGATAGGTCATGGGGATGGAGAAAGACCCTAGTTTAGGAGCTTGAGGAAAGGTCAAAGATGGGGCACCAAACTTGCGTATCTCATGTTGTTCTCAGGAGATCTTTCCAGCATCTCAGGATCAGAAGACTCGGACTCAGCCAGTGAGGAGGACTTGCAGATACTGGATGAGGAGAGGGCTGAGTTTGAGAAGCCTGACCGATCCCGAGGCTTCCACCCCCATCGGGTTCTTTTCCAGAATGCCCAGGGCCAGTTTCTTGATGCCTATTGCTGTGTCCTAGGCCCTCGCCAGGCAAGTGCCAGCACAGGTTGTGTGGTCAACTCCAGCCTCCTGTACACTCAGCCTAGACTTTCCCTCAGCACAGTCCGTGTCTCACTTCCTTCCTTCCTTCCTGTTGCGGGTGGGTATCACACTTGACAGCACAGTCTTGGATTGAACTGGCTTGAATCTTAGAAGGGTCAAGTGTAATGGAATTAAGTTTGGAAATAGACCAATCTAGGTTTGAATTATGGTTCTACCACTTGACCTTGACTACCTCCACAAGGCTCAAATTTTCTTTTTTTTCTTTTTTTTTTTTTTTTGCGGTACACGGGCCTCTCACTGTTGTGGCCTCTCCCATTGCGGAGCACAGGCTCCGGACGCGCAGGCTCAGCGGCCGTGGCTCACGGGCTCAGCCGCTCCGCTGCACGTGGGATCCTCCCGGATCGGGGCACAAACCTGTATCCCCCGCATTGGCAGGCGAACTCTCAACCACCAGGGAAGCCCTCAAATTTTCTTATTTGTAAAATGGGGACAAATAAGTTGTATTAAAAGAGATGATGCATGTGAAGCACTTAGCATTGGCACTTATTTCTTGCTGTCAGTAAGTGCCACAGATATGTTCGTGCTGCTCCTCTGTCATCCAGGTGCCCCAGAAGCAGCAGAAGTGCCGCTACAAAACCTGAAAAGCGGAGGTCCCAGGGACTGCATGGTGCTCATGGCTGCTGCTGGGCACTTTGCTGGTGCTGTTTTCCAAGGGTGAGAGGGTGCTGTATGGGGTAAGGATGGAATGGATCCTGGTAGCCTGGGAGTACCAGCTGGTTTCCAGTACCGAGTCTGTGCTGTCTACAGACAAGAAGCACTGACACACAAAACCTTTCACTGCTACACACTGCGGGCCAAGTGGGGCACAGCCCAGGGGCTTTGGGATGCCCGGGGTGCGGCTTCCCGCTCTGCTGGAGCCAACCTGAGGCGCTACAGTGAAGACATGCTATATAAGGTGAGTTAAGTGTCCAGATCTGGTGCTCCTCTAATCCACACTTTTTCCCTCTCAACTGATTAAATGTTACAGTAGGGAGGCTGGCTCCTGTATCCCCCGTCTTGGTTATTTTTGGGTAGATGAAGGTAGAATGGGGTGAATGCCCAGGATTCTTAGTCCTGTCATTCTCCCTCCATTATCTTCTTTCTTTCTTTTTGGCTGCATTGGGTCTTCATTGCTGCGCATGGGCTTTCTCTAGTTGCGGGGACTACTCTTCATTGCGGTACGCGGGCTTCTCATTGCAGTGCCTTCTCGTTTCAGAACATGGGCTCTAGGCATATGGGCTTCAGTAGTTGTGGCACGAGGGCTCTAGAGTGCAGCCTCAGTAGTTGTGGTGCACGGGCTTAGTTGCTCCGCGGCATGTGGGATCTTCCCAGACCAGAGCTCGAACCCGTGTCCCCTGCATTGGCAAGCGGATTCTTAACCACTGTGCCACCAGGGAAGCCCCCTCCATTATCTTCTGCCTCCCACTCCCTACACATGATGTGTGGGTCATGTTTTGGTTGGAGATTTAAAAGTAGCAAGTGAAGAGATGCAGGGCTGAGTTACTTTCTTTTCTAGGATGTTTGTGACCTGCTGGCAGGGCCAGACTAGGCTAAGGTGCTGGAGAAGGCTGGGACGATACTGATGCGTGCACCCCGCTCTGGCCGGTCCTTGTTCTTTGGGGGCCGTGAGGCTCCCCTGCAACGTGGGGATCCCCGACTTTGGGATATCCCCCTCGCTACCCGCAGACCCACCTTCCAAGAGCTACAGCGTGTGCTCCATAAGCTGACCACCTTGCATGTCCACGGTGACCCTTCTGTCCAGATCCCCAGACTCCCTAGACCTTCCCGTACCTCCCAGCCCAAGCCTCGGCTTCTCATTTGTGCACCCAGATGATTTTCTAGCCCTCGTACTGCAGTCCGATGGCATCTTCATTGAGAGAAACCTGGGCTGGCTTCTCCTCAGCTAAATTTGAGAACCATCTTTTGTTTTATGGCAGGAGAAGACCCCCGGGAGACAGTCAGGTTGGATTTACCTCAGACAAACTGGAAGACAATGAGAGGAAGGAAGGCCATTGAGGAAGAAAGAAAGGTCCGCAGTGATGAAAATGAGGCACTCGGGCGGAATGAGGAAGCTCCCAAACAGGGTTTGAGCACCATCTGGCAATTGTCAAATCTCTCTCGGGGTCTGTCCTAGAACTGCAGTGGCAAATCCCCTACTGTCATAACTTATTCACTTCCCTATTTATAGGTAAACCCTTACATACTACACACACACACACACACACAGGTCTGTGGGGTATGTGGTAGCAATTACACGTTTTGTGACTTTTCCAAATCTATCGTCTCTTTTGTTCACTGACGTTATCTCTAGTACTTTGAAAAGTCTTAGCATGAAGTTGATGCTTGAATGTGTGTTGTGTGGATCTTACATAATTTACCTGTCTTCTTGGATGCTCTGGTTTTGGGCTAAGGGCTGCTTGCCTCGCTGCAGACTGTTGGCCTGCATGGCTGTCACTGCTCGTGCTTTCCTCTGTTGTGCACCACCCTAAGGCTGTCATGGGAATGTTCAGGGACTCTTGTCCCTGCATAGCTTCTTCTGGGCCTGTGCTTGTCTGGGCTGCGAGCCTCATCTCTGCATGTGATACTAATGGCTTCAGCTCCTGATGGGCTACTTTATCTTGGGTGACAAAATACAAACACTTTTATTTCAAGTGATCTGGATTTTCTCTGTGTACATTCTTATGCATCTGGGGCAGCCCACAACCTTCTACCCTCTGCTTATTCCTGAGATGGATCTAACATAGCAAATTTTTCTCTAGGTTCAGAGTCAGAGGGAGAGGATGGCTCCCAGGTAGAGTTGGAGCTAGTAGAGGTGACACTGGGGACGCTGGATCTTCGTGAATTTGAGGTATTGCCCAAGCAGAGGAGGAGAAAAAGGAATAAGAGGGAGAGAAACCAAGACCTGGAGGCTGGGGCGCAAATGACTCTTTCCCAGCAACCTCAAGAAGATGAGGCCTTTTCAGAGTCAGCCCCTTTGGGGCCTTCCCCAGATGAGGCCAAGTCCTCTGGTCAGCCAGAGTGCTGGGATGTGCTCTTGGCTGCTTGCCGAGCTGGAGATGGGGGGTGCTGAAGCTCCGGCTAGCTGCCAGCCCCCTAGACCCTGGAGTTCTGTCTCTGCTCAGTGCCCCCTTGGGCTCTGGTGGCTTCACCCTCCTGCACGCAGCCGCCACAGCTGGGAGAGGCTCAGTAGGTAAGGGCCCTCGTGCCGGCCCCTCCTGACGATGATCTTGGCACCAGCTACTTGGCAGTGTTTCCCCTGGTCTGCTTGGGTGATGTTGGGAGGAGCCGGAGGCAGGTGATGTTGAACTCATTTTTTGGGTTTTCGCACCTAGGGACTACCGGACCCGGCCACCGTACACGGTTGCAGCTGACAAATCAACATGTGATGAGTTCCAGAGCTTCATGGAGAAGAATCCAGATGCTTATGATTACAGCAAAGCTCAGGTCAGCTGGAAGAGGAAGCAGCAGAGTGGGAAAGCATCAGAGATTCTGGCTAGATCTTTTCTATTTTCTTACAGTTTTACCAAGGATAGTTTGTATAGGTCTTACCTTATACCTTCTCAGAAATTCTCCAGGTGCCAGGGCCACTGACAGCAGAAATGGAGGCGCGGCAGGCCATTTGGAAAAGGGAGCGGAAGGCAGCCCGGCGGCACCGGCAGGAGCAGTAGTGGGAGCAAGAAGAGCAGCGGAGATTTGCCGCCCTCGGCGACTGAGAGAAGGCGAGGCTGGAGGTTCTTTCTTCCCCAGCAACACTTCCTTAGAGGTCTGATCCAGTGTGCAGTGTCACTTCTTGGGTACCCTCTCCACCACTGGGGCCTTGTCCTTAACACAACTTCTCTTCCCCTCAGGGAGCTCTGGCTGCAGAGCGCCGACTGGCTGCCCATTTGGGAGCCCCTACCCCTCAGGTCCCTGACCCTGCCATCATCAGTGTTCGGTACATAGAAGGGGTGGGCGTGAGTGGGTAGGTTGTGATGAGTTAGAGGCCATTCTGGACAAGTAGAATGCGTGCCCGCTCAGTGTTCAGAAAGGCTGTTGAGGGGATTTGAGACGCTCTGGGAACCTTTGGAATAAAAACGGAAGTGGCAGGAGGAGGGACAGGGAAGGCTTGGATTAGAAAGTTTCTGGGACACCTTTCCAGCCATTTTTCTTCCTCTTGTTCAGACGCCACTGGAGCTGTGGGACATCCCTCCAAGGCCTCATATTCCCTTTCACTACTTTGACTTCTTTCCTCTCCGCACGCTGCCTCCAGGATCATCGCTGTCGGGCTGGAAAGCCCTTTTCCTGATCTCTTACAGCTCCACCTGGGGCCAACTCTAGGCTCTGAGAGGGCACATACACATTGGCCCCCTCTGGTTTCTTCTTCCCCACGAAACCAGAGAGTATTTGGAAGATTGGGGTGAGGGACGTTCAGGAACCAGGGCCATAGAGGTGTGTGGAGCTGGTACTGTCTCTGGAATTTTAATCACAATGAAGTTTGGCAAGGAAACTGCACTTGTACTTACATTCAGACCTGTGGCCTTTGTTTCCTTACGGTCACCATGACTAGCACCAAGGGATCCTGCCCACTCCATGTCCCAGGTCCAAGGGTTACCTTTCTTTCAGTGCCCACTTAACTCCATTGGTTCAGAGGCAATTTCAGCTGAGAGGGAATAGATGTATGTCTTATGCATAGTGCTATTGAGGATAGGCCTATCCAGGAATTGGATTTGGGGCTGAAGAGGCACATTTTCTAGCTCCAGCAACGTGATTTTGTTGAGGGCTCCCCTAGGAAACAGCAGGGGTCTTGGCACATAGAGGGTCTGTTGTGGCCCCCTCTTTGTCCAGTAGCGGCCCAGGTTAAACCCATTGATCCAGACTTGGCCCTGGGGAGGAGGAAGGAGAGGAATATAAAGGATCAGCTCTCAAAGGGGTACAATTATCCCCTTTGGGGTTTCTAATCAGAGGAATAATTTCTGCTCTCCCTCCTTCCAAGATTTTCCTCTTACCACCCTACTCCCCAGCCCCACCCTCACTGTCAGCAATACCTTGGTCCATCCAGGTAGAAAGAGAAATGTGTCCCCGCCTGAGTCTAAAATTGGGAAGGTTGTAGAGTAGAAGGTGGGGCCAGAGGGAGTTTGAGGATGTGAGCTTTTCAGCAACTGGTTGGGAAACCACCACTTTACAAGATTATCAACTTTCAGAGGGAACATCAGCCACTGGGTAAGGACCGTTTGCCCCAGAATTGGTGGCTCCAATAGGCCCTGTGAAGAAGGCAAATGAAAATTCATCATTCTCTAAGTTCTAAGGCCAAACTATCCCTACTCAAGCCCTGGGATGCAACTAGTGGCCATGTCCAGGTCCCCACAAGCTGCTGCTTTGCTGCCTAAGCCCTAAGGACATAGCTTTTTTTTTTTTTTTTTTTTTTTTTTGTGGTACACGGGCCTCTCACTGTTGTGGCCTCTCCCGTTGCGGAGCACAGGCTCCGGACACGCAGGCTCAGCGGCCATGGCTCACGGGCCCAGCCACTCCGCTGCATGTGGGATCTTTCCGGACCGGGGCACGAACCCGCATCCCCTGCATCGGCAGGCAGACTCTCAACCACTGCGCCACCAGGGAAGCCCAGGACATAGCTCTTGTTTATCTTCTATTAGGTCCCTATCTTTCCAAGGGAGTTCGGTCAATAAGAATATTGGGGGGTGGGAATTCCCTGGTGGTCCAGTGGTTAAGACTGCGCTCCCAATGCAGGGGGCTTGGGTTCAATCCCTGGTCAGGGAACTGGATCCTGCATGCCACAACTAAAGATTCTGCATGCTGCAACTAAAAAAGATGCCATGTGCTGCAACAAAGATCCCACATGCAGCAAGTAAGGCAGCCAAATAAATAAATAATTTAAAAAATGAAATTAAAAAAAAAAAGAGTATGGGGGCAAGGGAGTGGGCATAGCTAGCTCACCTTGAAGTCACTGCTGTTAGACCCAAAACTGAGCCTCCCCATGTTCTCCAGCAAGACATCCAGTTTGGCCCCCTTTTTCCCCGTCAAAAATAGGTTGTGTTTCATGTTTCGTTCCAAAACACCCTGAAACACCTGTGGATAAGAGTGTCTGTAAAAGGGAGGAGCTCAGCATCTAGCCTGTGGCCACCACACAGGAAGCCACATTAGGACACTGATTTAGAGGGCAAAGAGAATATAGCTCTTCTGTCACTTATCCATTCATAATGGAACCTTATCCTTAGTCAAACTCTTCCTCATCCCAGCTTATCCCCTCAAATGTGAGCAGGCAGTGGGAAAAGGTAGATATGGGAAATTTAAGACTAAAGTGTGCTGGGGAGGAGAGGAAATGGGCTCAGAGATAGCCTGGTATTAGGTTCTCACCCCATCCACCATCACATAGGCACGATCATGGACTCCATTGTTTGGCACCCAGAATTGTGTTGGCTCAGAAACAGTATGGGTCAGATAGGTCCGGTACAACATATACCCATGGTCCTGGGTGTGTAAGAATAAGTTTATAAGCTGAGAGATAAGAAAGGATACTGTGGGGAAGATGCATAGCTGAGGGAACCCCTGGTATAGCTGTTGCCGTACCCACCGGATGGGGGATTATGCTTTACCTGGTTGACAGCCTCAAAGGTCATTGGCAGGATTGAATGGATGGGCCCTTGGGGACATAGGAAGTCTAGGAAAGCCAGCAAATTCCCATCCTGTTAGAATAAGGGGAAAGTATCAGAATATGAGGGAACTTTCAGAATAGAGGGTAGGACAGGCTGGGCTATTTAGAGAATAAAGGGGTAGAATTAGAGAGTAATGGAGAGAAGCTTACCAGGTGTAGGCTCAAAGGTCCAAGCATCATCTTGGGGCTGGGGGGAGGTAAAGGTCCCAAGGGAACTTCCTGGAACTGAGACCAAATTCTCTCAGGAGCCATAGGAAAACCACACAAAGAACCCCTATTCCAAGACCCTAGTGCAGGGTTCTTAACTGGGGGTCCGGGGAAGGGCTTCAGGGGTCATGAAGGTTCTGTAATTTTACACATATTTGTGTGTGTCTCCCCAGGGAATCCCATTTGGGTGGGTGAGAAATGCTGCCACAGGGTGCTCAGAGGGCTCTCTGGCCCAGAGAACAACCACTGATTTATGGGATCCCTTTACAATTTGGGTACTCCATCCCCCCAAATTAATAAAAGCTTTTGGTGCTTAATGAAGTGGTGGGGCACCTTGCTGATGACATTTCGGATAGCAAAAAGCTTAGGTGTGGGGTCCCCTGCTTCAGATATGGGTGCATCGTAGTCGTAGCTGGTAGTAATTGGAAGAAAGCGTCCCTTCTCATCAGCACCTGGTCAAACCAATTTAATTAGTTCCATATATCTTTCAGGTGATAGGCACTAAGCAAAGAAATGCATGCAGAGAGTTTTGCTATCAGCAGGGGCAGCAGTGGCCACATCCAGCTTCTAGCGTCCTAATCCGTGCAGCCCGCAGATTCTAATTCCTTGCTGCCTCCCTGCTGCCACCCCAGGGACCATCTGGACTCACCATTCCAGTATCCAAAGTTGGTACCTCCATGGAACATGTACCTAAAGTGGGGGAGAGCAGGGGGAAAGGTAAAAGCTGACCCACTGAATCTTAACCTTCATCCCCAGCACCCAGTTACAGAGTCATGCTGGCCCCAGTGTCTCCAGTTACATGTTCACACTGGCTCCCAACTTTAGCATGTTCTCTAGTCCTTTGGTTACAGCTGGTACGGAGCGTGTGGAGTGATTCTGGCCCCAGTAATCCAGCCAGCCTGTGTAGTACTCAGAGTTCACCTACAGCATGAAGTGAAAGGAGCTGTGAGGCAGATGGAAACCGAGCTCAACCCATTTCCCACTCTGACACCTGCTTTGATTGCCCTCCCCTCTGGCTCCTCACCAATGGCCCGCGGGGTTCATACTTCCGAAGCAGGGCAAAGATTTTGGTCATGTTGTCAGCTGCAGAAAGGAGGCAAAGGTGAAAGATGAGCAACATGGAACAGGTGCCCCTTCCCCAGACTTCACTCTGAACCCTTGCTCAGGAGACCTGGGCCAAAATCTATAGTGGTATAGAGTCCCCGGAGGGAGCCACATTTGAGGCCTTCAGGGCCATCTGTGGTGAAGAGCAAGATCTTGTCTCCAAGCAGTGCACGGAAGAGCCCAGCCAGGTGTCTCATGTAGCTCATGTCGCAGGCCCCGTAGCTACCGTATTCATTCTCCACCTGCCAGGAGAAAGGAAAAGTGGAGGTCAGCTATGAGGTGGAGAAATTAAGGACACCATCACCTCCTTCCCCTAGCCCAGTCAACTTTCCACTTGTACCTGAATGCTAATGATGTTGCCTCCATTGTGGTAGAGCCATGGATGTATCTTGGGCAGCAAGACCTTGAACCAGGAGTCCACTGCGGCAAGGAAGTCTAAAGGAAGGGGAAGTGCTCTGTTCATCAGGGCACCACCACCTCTGCAGCCCCCACCCCTAGCCTCAGTGCTAGCAACTTCAGTGCTGCCTGAACTCTGGGCTGCACTTTGCATCCCACTTGTCCACAGCTGTGTCTGGGAAGCGGTGACTTGTCAGGAGAATCTCTGAACCCTAAGCACTTGTATAGTTGCATGGCAATGAAATTTGAGCATAGGAAACAAAGCAGTATTTCTTGTAAATTCATTTTTTAAATGTAAGAAAAATGTTAAAACACATCAAATGGAGCTGTTATTATGCAATCATATATACTTGAGATTGCTATGAAGTAGCATGGGAGTTTACAAAAGTGTAGAATGTCTGACCTGCACCCTGATGTAACTGACAGTCCAGGAGATTTAAGTCATCAAATGAAAGATGATATTAGGTATCATGCCTTAAATTCTCAACTCCTATTGGTGATTTCTGTTGACTCACCCTCAGAAGACTCATGCATGACCTCTGCCTCCTTACCTAAGCAACTCCAACTCAGGCTTCAGGTCTTAAATTTCACTTCCCCAAGGAAACCTCTGATATCCTAGATGAGGGTAGATCCCCCTGTTACACACTCTCACATCACCTCATACTTCCCTTTCGAGTGCTTAACAAATTATAATTAAGCATTTATTTCTGTAATTGTTTCCTGTTGGTCTCCCCCACTAGTGAGCAGGAACCTTGTCTGTCAGGTTCATTTGCTGCATCCCTGACATTGAGGACAATGCTTAGCAGATAGCGGACTCTCAAAGGTGGAGTCAACGAAAGATATTTTAGAGGGTATTTTTATATTCTTAAAACATTTAGGGTTTCCCTGGTGGCGCAGTGGTTGAGAGTCCGCCTGCCGATGCAGGGGACACGGGTTCGTGCCCCAGTCCGGGAGGATCCCACATGCCGCGGAGTGGCTGGGCCTGTGAACCATGGCCGCTGAGCCTGTGCTCCGCAACGGGAGAGGCTACAGCAGTGAGAGGCCCGCGTACCACAAAAAAAAAAAAACAAAAAAACATTTAATTCCTTTACATTTTGTGTTCTGTATAAAGGAGGCCCAGGTTGTTTTGCCTCCTTTAATCCAAGCATACATTAACTCTCATTCAACAGGTATTTATGGGTGCTCACTATGCACTAAGCAGTGTTCTAGGTGTTAGGGATACAGAAGGGAACAAAATGGACAAAGATCTCTGTCCTTGTGGAATTTCCTTTCCAGTGAGGGAGGCAGTGAATTAAATAATCAGGTAAAATATGTAGTGTGTTAATGCCAAGGAGAAAAAATTAAGCAGGGAAGGAGGATATAAAATGGTGGGGTGAAGGGAGTTTAAATTTTAGAGGGTGGCCCAGGGAAGGCATCAGCGAGGTCGTTCTGCAGGGAGATAGAGGCAGTACCATGTGCAAAGGCCTCAAGACAGGAACAGCAGAGAAGCCAGCATGAACAATGGGGAGAAGAGTGGATGTCAGGGAGGTGACTGGGCCAATGAGGTAGGACCTAATAGACCATTTTAAGGAATCCATGGTTCGTATTCTGAATGAGTTGAGAACCTGTTGGAGAGGTTTAGACAGAGAAATGACATGATCTAAAATATATATTTAAACTTATATTTTAAGAGGATCACACTGACTGCTGAATTAAGAATAGACTACATGGGGGAGGGGCAAAGAAGGGAAACCAGTTAGGAAGGTATTAAAGTAATCCAGCTGAGAGAGGTGGTTTGGACCAGGGTGGTGGCAATGGGGGCGATGAAAAGTAACTGAATACAATATATTTTGAGGGTGAAGCTGACAGGATTTTCTGACGGACTGAATGAGGGGCCTGAGAGAAAGACAGGTGTGAAAAATTCCACCACAGTGTTTAGCCCGATGAATTGGAAAATGGACTTGCCATTAACTGAGACAGGGAGAGTGTATGAATAGCTGGTTTGGAAGGAACTTAGTTGTATCAGTATGCCTTTTAGACCTCCAAATGCAGAAGTCAAGTAGGCAGTTGGATATATGGTTTTGGAAGCCAAGGGAAGGTCCTGACTGGAGATATATATTTCAGAATCATTAGCTATCAGATGGAATTTAAAGCCACGCAAATGAATGAGATCATAAAGGGAGTAAATACATATGGAAAAGAGAAGTGTCCAAGGACTGAGCCCTGACACACCCCAGCATTTAGTGGAAAGGGAAATGGAGAAGGATCAGTAAGAGACTGAGAAGGAGTGGTCAGAAAGATTGTAGGGGGAGGGGCAGGGACCACATAAGTGTGGTATCATGGAAACGGTGAGAAGAGTATTTCACAGGACAAAATGATCAACTGGGCTGAATGCTGCTGACTGGTCAAGGGGGATAAGATCTGAGACATCACCATGGATTCAGCAATGAAGAGGTCACTGGTCTTGAGAAAAACAGACTGCATGTTGTTTTTCCATCAATACTTTATCATTTTAAATGTATTTCATAGTCAATTGAGTTTCGGAAATGCTATAAGTGGCATAAAGCTCTCCAGCACCCTAAGAAGTGAAACAGCACCTGGAGAGTCCCCAGCAGATATAAGGAATTTTGACCTTTTTAAAACAGTAAACTTTTTAAAAGGTGTAAAGCAGATAGAATTATTCCCTGCTCTAATGACTTCCTACTTGCACCTGAAATGAAATCCAAATGCCTTGAAATATTGGGCATCTCATCTTTTCTTTTTCATGCTCTTTCCCTAGGTGATGTCTCAGTACGCATGGATTTAAATGCCATCCTTACACCGATGACTCCCAAATTTATACCTCTAGCTCAGACCTACTCCTAAGCTCCACATTCACACATCCTATTGCTTACTTAATATCCTCCCTTGAGTGATAAAAATTTAACATGACCAGAACAGAACCATTGTTTCTTCCCCAAAAGTTGTTCTTTTGCCACCCCTTGTCTTCTCTATCTTCCCTAAGTCAATAAATGGCACCACCATCTTGACTGGCCAGAAACTTGATTCCTTTCTTTCCTCATCCTACCCACACTGCCCCCACCCCTCCCCCTCTCATCAAATCTGTCAACAGAGTCCTGGTGACTTTTATCTCCAACCTATAGCTCAGTCCTGCTCTCTTCTTTCTATTTCCACCACTATCACATTCCAGGAGCCATCATCTCTCTCCTCAGCTACAATCATAGTCTCCCAGTTAAGTTTCTCCACCTCTACCCTTGCTCCCCTCAATCCATTTTCCACATCCAGGCTAACGTAATCTAAAAACAAATCAGATAATTCTGGTTAAACTCTTTCAATGACTTTCTACTGTGCTTATAATAAAATGCAAACCCCTTACAGTGGTCTGTAAGATCCTGCATTAACAGTCCCTATCTATCTACAATTTCTTGTCATACTACTCTCCCTCACCCACTGTGCTCCAGCCATGCTGGCCTCAACCATGCCATGATCTTTCCTATCTCTGGGCCTGAAAAGATACCATATCCAGGAACTCCCTGGCGGTCCAGTGGTTAGGACTTCGCACTTTCACTGCCGAGGGCCATTCAATCCCTGGTCTGGGAGATCCTACAAGCCCTGAGGCGCGGCCAAAAATAAATGAATTAATTAATTTTAAAACAATACATCATTCCCTCTACCTGGTTGTTCTCACCTCACTCTTCATATGACCGGTGTTTTCCCTTCCCTAGAGTAACTGAAATGTCATCTCAGGAAAGCCTTTTCTGGCCTTCCTACCTATAAGAGGCCCTGTTATTCACTATCTCAACTCCTTGTCTATTTTCTTGTGTAGTATTTTTAAATAATCTTATAAGTTTGGGGTTTTTTAAAATTAACGTTTCTTCCAGACTGGGTCTGTCTGGTCCCCCATTTCCTAGCATTCTGCTGGGCATGATGAAAACACTAAATATTTGAATGAATGATCTCTGTTTGGGGCACTCAAATGACCCATTTTGTTGTTGTCCTTTGCTTTTTTCTGTGTCAAGTCTTTTTTTCTCAACTCACCTGGATCTGAAGTTCTCAGATGAATTTTAGGTTTTCGAAGCAACCAGGCTGGGAGACCCCCCTGAGACAAACATAAAGACAACAGAGAAGTGAGTGGGGGACTTCCCTGGTGGCGCAGTGGTTAAGAATCCGCCTGCCAATGCAGGTGACATGGGTTTGAGCCCTGGTCCGTGAAGATCCCACATGCTGCAGAGCAACTAAGCCCGTGCACCACAACTACTGAGCCCGCATGCCACAACCACTGAAGCCTGCGTGCCTAGAGCCCGTGCTCCACAACAAGAGAAGCCATTGCAGTGAGAAGCCCACACACCACAAAGAAAAGTAGCCCCGCTCACTGCAACTAGAGAAAGCCCGAGCAGCAACGAAGCCCCAAGGCAGCCAAAAAAAAAAAGTGACTGGGTTTTGTTGTCTGGGAGTGGAGTAGGGGAGGTAAGAAGGGAGGAAGTTGAGTATAGTGATGGAAGTGACCCTAGAGTGGGGGCAGATGCGAGTAGTCTGGGAACTGCACTTGGGAGGCTTTGCTTCTATTCATTCTCCCACTAACTCACCATCTCCCACTCTGCACAGATGTAAGGTCCTGGTCTCAGTATGACCAACAGGTTTGCTAAAGTTGCCTCTTTCAGAAATGCAAAGAGGTCACGGCTGGCATTAAAGTTATAGACCCCAGGCTCTGGCTCGTGGTAATTCCAGGGCACATAACTGAGAAAGGAAGAGGTTAACAAGGGTCCAAGGCAGGGAGATGCCGCGGAGCCCTATGGGCTCAGGCCTTGCAGGGAATCTCCAGGAAGCTGTTGGAAGGAGGTCCTGGCCCACCCTTTCCCACCCTTGGCTGGGAGGCCCTGGAGCTAGAACCTCTCATACACAGCCAATCTTCCTGTCCTGATCCCCTTCTTAAGGGGGTGGTAGGAAGAGTAAATCCCACCCTTCCATGGCTCTCGGGAGCACTTCTTACAACTGTATGGCGTTGAGGCCACTCATTCGCATCTTGAAAAGCCGGTCTGCCCAAAGCACCCGTGGTACCCGAAAGTAGTGCAGGCTGCCAGACACGTAGCGGAACGGGGCCCCGTCCAGGAGGAATCTGTCATGATCCCGATCCACTACAAACGACCGAGTGTGTGCCTGCAAGGGGAGAGACGGTGCTCAGCAGTGGTCTGGAGTCGGGGGTCAGCTTCTGCCAAGAGCAGAGATGGAACTAGCCCTTCCCAGTATTCTGTTGTTTTCACTTTCGTTCTCTCCTCCGCCATATCTGATCCCGTCTCCCCGCACCCAGCCGGGTGGTTTGATACTCATCCTACCTGGGGCAGCAGCCGCGTCAGGAGTAGCAGCAGCAGGGAGGGAAGGCAGAGCAGCTTCTGGGGAGCCATAGCGCTTTCGGGGCTCTTCTAGTCAGAGACGGTGGTCCAACCGTCACGTGGCGGATTCCTGGGAGGGAACCTCAGCGAGCAAGTGGGCGGAGACCACCTCAAGTTGCCAGGCGAATTAGTCTGGACTTTGTCTACAGCCTGCAGCTACCCACTACTCTACTAGTTTGTAAAATCCTCTACATTTTGATACTCAAAGTGCAGTTCATGAGCCAGCTTCACCAGCATCACCTGTTAGAAATGCAGAGTCTCAGATCTTACCTCAAACCTATAGAATCAGATTTTGTATTTTGACAAGCTTTCCAGGTGCTCCTAAGCAAACTCAAGATTGAGAAGCAGGGATTTCCCTGGTGGTCCAGTGGGTAAGACTCTGTGCTCCCAGTGCACTAGATCCCACATGCCACAACTAAGAGCCCACATGCCGCAACTAAGACCAGCGCAGCCAAATAAATAAAGATTGAGAAGCAGTGCTCTACTACACTGAGCCCCCTGAGGGTGGGGAGAATCTTATCCAACCTGAATCCTCTATCACAGGGCCTGGCACATAGCAGGTTAAATCTAGATGAATGTCAGAAACAGGTTCAGAACCAAGGGAAACCAGAGGAAAGGGGTGGGGGGGACCAGATTACAAGAGGAATCTTTTTCCTGGAGAGTCCTTTGCTGCTTCAACAAAAGAGACCATCTAGGCCATCCTATTTTCTTTGGATGTGCACCTCTTTCCAATTTATCCCTGCCTGCTTAGGCAAGAGAGGTGGAGGACAACTGCTTGGTTCCAAGGCTTGGGAATTTGTGAATTTCCATTACACCTGCCTTCACAGTCCCAAGCCTGGGATGTAAGGACCAGGATAATATTATTATTAATAATTTCTGATTATTGACGCTGCAGAGAGCTATGTGTCAAATACTGTGCTAAGCACTTTACCTCTCATTTAATCTCCAGACAACTCTATGATGATTATCATTTCCATTTTACTGATGAGGAGACTGAAGGATACAAATATTAAGTAGCCTGTTCAATGTCACACAACTAGTTTAGTAGAGCTGGGATTTAAACAAGGCAGTCTGGCCTCACAGTTCATGCACTTAACCTTAGGTACTATTATACCCATTTTACAGTGAGGGAAAGTGAGCCTTCCAGAGGTTAAGTAACTTGTTTAGGTCACACAGCTAATAGGCTATTAAGACAGGATTCAGACCCTAGTCTGGTTCAAGAGCCTGAGCTCTTAACCACTGAGACTACGGTAATGGGATACAGGCCAGAGCCCTCGAGGTTGTACTGATCAGAGCTCCAGGGGGTCCAGGCCGCCAGCACCCGCCCCTCTCAGCATCCACCTCAGGCTGGACCGTAGCTGGCTGCCCAGTGCGCGGGAGGTATGACGCCCCCTACCTCTGGCTTTGGGAGATGGAGGTCCTGGGGGGCCTCAGGCCGAGGCCGGCTTTGCTCCCCTTTGGCGTAGGTGCCTGCGTCTTGACCCGTACTGAAGGACAGGTGTGGAACCCTCACTCGGGTCCTGGGACCCGTCCTCCCCCAGGCCTAGCCAGCACGGGGCCTCTCAGCTCCACGCCCCCACATCGTCTGGGTGCCCAGAGGTTGCTAGCATACTACGGGCCGTTACACAGGCGCGGGCTGATGACGTAATCGCTGTTTCCGGTGTCTGGCGCTTCCCTCCAGCCGAAGCCAGGTGAGTTGGGAGTCCAGGCTGGCCCACCCTGGGCTCTGCGCACCGAGACTGGGGTGGGCTCTGCAAGTGGTGGGTCCGGGCCTCGCACCTCCCCGCCGGAACCCCCCCATGACCTGCCTTTGCAGCCCAACGGGCGTGGGAGTGGGAGTCGCCTAAAGGTGGGCGGGGGTTGGAGGAAGTGGCCTGGGAGTCGCCGCGGGGCCTGAGGCTTTTAGGCACCTGACCCCAGCCTTGGAGCCGGCGTTGCCAGGGCCCATTTTTTTCTAGGTTCCGAGATATGGCCCTGAGCTCTCCACGTTGCCACTTTAGGGGTCTTCTGGATTGTGCCCGGCCAGCGACCCTGCCGTTCTTTTCCTTCCAGCATGATCCGCTGGACCCCCAGCGACTTGCCTGAAAGAGACCTCTCAACCTGGACGAACCCTTTGGCAGCCCCAGACCGTCCTTGAGGAGGATGACTGAGACACTATGGGCCACGCGCTTTGTGTCTGCTCTCGGGGAACTGTCATCATTGACAATAAGCGCTACCTCTTCATCCAGAAACTGGGGGAGGGGTGAGTGTTTGGAAATCATTTAACTAGTCCCTAGGGTTATGGTGTTTGAAGGACAGCAGTCTGCACATGATAGGGGCACAAAAGTTTTCTGCCTAGTCTCTGATTCACTTGACAGAGCCCAGCTACTGTGGTGGTCAAGAAAGTGGATTGTGGAGCCAGGCTTCCTAGATTCACCATGTATGGCCTTGATAAGCCATAGTTTCATCTGCCTTTTGGAGCTAATTATGCTTCACTTGTAGGGCTGTGAGGACTAAACCAGATACTGCGTATCAAATGTCTCCCCTACGGCCTGGTTCATAGCACTTGATAAATGTTGACTGTTATTTATTTAATATTTATGGAGCATCTGTCATGTGCAGAGCCCTGCATTAAGATCATAGCACCTAGGGGCTTCCCTGGTGGCGCAGTGGTTGAGAGTCCGCCTGCCGATGCAGGGGACATGGGTTTGTGCCCCAGTCCGGGAAGATCCCACATGCCACGGAGCGGCTAGGCCCGTGAGCCACGGCCGCTAAGCCTGTGCATCCGGAGCCTGTGCTCCTCAATGGGAGAGGCCACAACAGTGAGAGGCCTGCGTACCACAAAAAAAAAAAAAAAAAAATCATAGCACCTAAAAGGTGACTCTGTCCCTGGTCTTGAGCTCAAAGTGTAATAATCTTCAGACTTCTTTTTAGAGTCACACCTTGGGAGGGTTGTTACTAAATGGGAAAGACACCACCCTGCCCCACCCTTCTCCCCAGGGAATTCCTCTGGGTCCAAGCAATGTGGGAAATGACCATGGTCCTTCACTGAGCCCTTTGGTCCACAGTGGGTTCAGCTATGTGGACCTAGTGGAGGGGTTGCATGATGGACAGTTCTACGCCCTGAAGCGAATCCTGTGTCATGAGCAGCAGGACCGGGAGGAGGCACAACGAGAAGCAGACATGCATCGCCTCTTCCATCACCCCAACATCCTTCGCCTTGTGGCTTATTGTCTGAGGGAGCGAGGCACTAAACATGAGGCCTGGCTGCTGCTACCCTTCTTCAAGGTCAGAAAGTCTCCTGGCTATGGAGGGGGTTGCAACAGAGCCACCTGCCAAGGGCTGTGTGAGCAGTCAAGAACGTTGGGAAGCAGAGACCGTGTTCTGGTTTGACTACTTCAGATTTGGGGTTTAAGGAACCCAGATGGGGCTGTGGGGTGTGTGGTGAGATGGTTGATAGGCTTTGTCATGGGGAAGGACTCAGGCTCAAGGAGCAGAGGCTAAAAAAACATCAACTGTGGGGAAACTTGTTTTGCAGAGAGGTACGCTATGGGACGAGATAGAACAGCTGAAGGACAAAGGCAACTTCTTGACTGAAGAGCAAATCCTTCAGCTGCTGCTGAGTATCTGCAGAGGCCTGGAGGCTATTCATGCCAAGGGTTATGCCCACAGGTCAGTGGGAGGCTCCTGTGTACCTGCTGGGCAGAAGGGAAGAGCCTCATCAAGAGAAATGAGAGGTCTCTGCTGTCCTCCCAAAGAACAGCCCCCATGATTCTTTTGCGCCCCCCCTCCCCCCCGCCCAGGATTCCAGCCTTCCTGTCCAAGGACGCTCATGGTTCGTTTCCACTTTCCTGCAGGGACCTGAAACCCACCAATATCTTGCTTGGAGATGAGGGGCAGCCAGTTTTAATGGACTTGGGTTCCATGAGTCAAGCATGCATCCACGTGGAGGGCTCCCGCCAGGCTCTGACCCTCCAGGTAAGAGTCTCTAGGTTCCTTTGCCTACCTGTTCCCCATCCTCAACCCCTTCTGGTGCGTGCCCCAATTTGGTCACATGACCATGACCTGTGCCCCACTTTTGAGCTCTGGGGCCACTGTTCCAGGACTGGGCAGCCCAGCGGTGCACCATCTCCTACCGGGCCCCGGAGCTCTTTTCCGTGCAGAGCCACTGTGTCATCGATGAGCGGACTGATGTCTGGGTGAGGAGGATGTGGGTGGGAATCTGGGTGGGGAGGAGTGCTGCTCTGTACCTACTGTGGAGTAGAACAGGTCTTTGGTTTCTAGCGCATGGGGCCCCAGAAACCACGTATGCCCTCATCCGCCCTCGACTCTCTTCCTGGGAACTGTCACTGACGCTGTACTCAGTTGCTCAGGAAGTGGTATAATCCCGCCCTTTGAACAGGGTGAGTACAGCCACCTGCCAGGGCTGAAGGCAGTGGCCAAGCACAGGGTGCAGAGGCCTCCAGCTAATTCGCAGTTTCTCTGGGCCCCAGTGGTGTCATGTGACTGAAGTCCGCATATTGTAGTTTCCTTTCACTACAGAATTAAGGGGAGCAATATCACCTACACTGGTCCCCTTCCAAGGAATAACCAAGTTATGCTTAGTCCCTAGGCTGTGTGCTATATGCCATGATGTTTGGGGAAGGCCCTTATGACATGGTGTTCCAGAAGGGTGACAGTGTGGCCCTTGCTGTGCAGAACCAACTAAGCATCCCGCAGAGCCCCAGGTGAGCAGTGAAGGGGGCAGCAAAAGCAGTTCAGACTCCTCCCAGCCGTTTGCGGGGCTGGAGCTGTAGCACAGGGGATGGCTGCCCTCATCACCCTGCCTTCCTCCTTCTACAGGCATTCTTCAGCCTTGCGGCAGCTGCTAACCTTAATGATGACCGTGGACCCGCAGCAGCGCCCTCATATTCCTTTCCTCCTGAGTCAGTTGGAGGCATTGCAGCCCCCAGCTCAGAGCCAGCACACTACCCAAATCTGAACAAACCAGTGGCCATGTTGAGAAGGTGGCCCCTGTGCCTTGGGAAGAAGCTCCCACCCCTTAGTGGAATCTCCATCCCTTCTAACCAGGACAGCTGTCTTGTAGTTGGGGGCAGCTGTGGGGTGGGGACAGTCAGCTCAGTCTTCTGTCTCTGATTCTGCTCCCTTACGCCCAAGAGCAACAACTGGACTGGGGGCCTGACTGGGTAGTGGTGGGGAATGGGGAAAGGGGAACTGATAGAATCTGGTAAAGGTTCTGAGCAGGACTGCTGAGCTTACATCATGATCTGCCTCCAAATCTGGGAGCAGGAAAATGTATGAATAGAAGAATAAAGTGAAAGTAGCTTGGTGTGATCTTAGTTTCATTGTGCCTGGAGTGAGAGAAGAGGTGCAGGGGGCCAAAAGTCTGGTTGCCATTTCCAAGGGAGAGCCTGGAGAGAAGAGGAACTGGCGTAGTGTCAAGAATGGCGTGAGTTCATCATTCCACGTACGTAGGCAGGTGTGCCTACCTTAGATCTGGCTGGTTGGTGGTGGGCAATACTTCTCCTAGCTTGTCTTATTCAGAAACTTCAAGATGCTCTGGTTTGAACTGGCTTCTATGCCTAGAACTGTGACCAGGGCCGCCTTAAGCACCCTCACCCTCAATTCATACTTTCATTTCTTCATTCCCAGGGCTGGGTAGCTTAGTCAGAGCAGCCCGGCTAGTTTTCCAGGCAACGGCTTCTGGGTGGCGACACCTGAGGAGTCTTTGGGACGGCTACATAGCTGGTCTCTAGCCTCTGCCTGGGAGCAAGGGGAGTGGAAGTGGCAGCCATTTTGGCCCAGAATCTCTCCCAGATGGTTCTAGTTCACACATGGTTAATGATTAATGAGGCCAGTGTGGTGTGGCAGTATCCAGCTGCCACTTCCTGCTTACTCTGCTGAGTAAACAGGGGCCCTGCCCTTGCTGGGCTTGAAAGCTGTTCCCCTGGGAAGGGCACTGTGTTCCTGAATCACCAGGGAGGGGAGGCAAGGGCAGGGTTCGCATCTCCTGCTCCTGAGATTGAAGCTTCTTCCCCGCACTGTGCCCACCCCCAACTGCTGACGTCAGTGTGCGTCCCAGGGTGCCTGTTAGCAAAGTTGAAGTTTTCCCCAGGGCCCTGGCAGGAGGCTCCCACCAGCTAGCACAGAGGCTGAGGCCAGAAAGAAAGCACAAACAGAGGGGAAATGACCTGACTTTTAATGGCACAACCCTAGGCCCCAGCAAAGCAGCGAGACCAACAGTAAGCTTTGCAAAGCTGCTAGGAGGTGCAGTGACACAAACAACTCTAGGAGATCGCCCTTGTTCCCTCCCATCCCCCAAGCTTATGACTAGGCTCCATGCCCAGGAACTCCGGGCCAGCTCAGCCCCACTCCCAAGCCCTTATAACGCACAGAGGTACCTGGGCCAAGCCTTGCTTCCAGAGTCAGTGAATGCAGAGCAGCGGGAAGAATAGGGTAGCCGTCTCTCAAATACAGAAACTGCTGGGCTTAAACTACTACTTGGAACAGAAGTGAAGCCTCAGATCCTTTAACAGCTTATGGCTGGACAGACGGGTCCAAGACTTGGTCCTCATCTCCCCCCTATCCTGGGCTCCTCTAGGATCATACACGGGGTCATGTTTCCTGGGCCTGGCAAGGAAGGTCTTTCTTTCCTGGCCTGAAGTTCTCACTTTCAGCCATGGAAGGGAAAAAGTCATGAGCAGCACATAGTGAGGGCAGCAGCAGAAGCAGCAGCAGCACAAAAGGGGACGAGGCAGCAGAAGCTTAATCACTCACAGAGGGGACAAGAAACCGTGCAAGGAGACCGTTTATTTCGAAAGGATTTTGCAATAAACATAGTGAGTGGACTCCAGGCAGCTGTTCTATTCTTCTCCCTCATCCTCATCCTCATAGGAGTCGATGCCTACTTCCTCGTAATCCTTCTCCAGGGCAGCCATATCCTCCCGGGCCTCGGAGAACTCACCCTCCTCCATGCCCTCGCCCACGTACCAGTGCACAAACGCCCTCTTGGCATACATCAGGTCGAACTTGTGGTCCAGGCGGGCCCAGGCCTCAGCGATGGCGGTCGTGTTGCTCAGCATGCACACGGCACGCTGCACCTTGGCCAGATCACCCCCGGGCACCACAGTGGGGGGCTGGTAGTTGATGCCAACCTTGAAGCCCGTGGGGCACCAGTCCACGAACTGAATACTGCGCTTGGTCTTGATGGCAGCGATGGCGGCGTTGACATCCTTGGGCACCACGTCTCCACGGTACAGCAGGCAGCAGGCCATGTACTTGCCGTGACGGGGATCACACTTCACCATCTGGTTGGCAGGCTCGAAGCAGGCATTGGTGATCTCTGCCACCGACAGCTGCTCGTGGTAGGCTTTCTCTGCAGAGATGACTGGCGCATAGGTGGCCAGGGGGAAGTGGATGCGAGGGTAGGGCACCAGGTTGGTCTGGAACTCCGTGAGGTCCACGTTGAGGGCGCCGTCGAAGCGCAGGGAGGCCGTGATGGAGGAGACGATCTGGCTGATGAGGCGGTTGAGGTTGGTGTATGTCGGGCGCTCGATGTCTAGGTTGCGGCGGCAGATGTCATAGATGGCTTCGTTGTCCACCATGAAGGCACAGTCTGAGTGCTCCAGGGTGGTGTGGGTGGTCAGGATGGAGTTATAGGGCTCCACCACGGCTGTGGACACCTGCGGGGCTGGGTAGATGGAGAACTCCAGCTTGGATTTCTTGCCATAGTCAACAGAGAGCCGCTCCATCAGGAGTGAGGTGAAGCCAGAGCCAGTGCCTCCTCCAAAGCTGTGGAACACCAGGAAGCCCTGAAGTCCTGTGCACTGATCAGACTGAAAGGCAAGAAAGTAAAGAGCAATGTGGGCAGGGAAGGGCCCTGAGGAACTCTTTATCTTCTGGCTTCACAAACGCCTAAAATTTCTCAGGAGTCAAGGCAAAGACTAATGAGTATCCCATAGCTGCAGCATGCTCTGGGACATGTACAATTAGAGATGACCCCATGAAATGGATGTGGGAGGGCTTCCCTGGTGGCGCAGTGGTTGAGAGTCCACCTGCCGATGCGGGGGACACGGGTTCGTGCCCCGGTCTGGGAAGATCCCACATGCCGTGGAGCGGCTGGGCCCGTGAGCCATGGCCGCTGAGCCTGCGCGTCCGGAGCATGTGCTCCACAACGGGAGAGGCCACAGCAGTGAGAGGCCCGCATACCGCAAAAAAAAAGAAATGGATCTGGGAAAAAATGTTTCTGACCATTAGCATCCTCTCAAACGCTCCCTTCCTTCCATCCCAAGTTCTCACCAGCTTGCGGATTCGGTCCAGTACAGGGTCAATGATTTCCTTGCCAATGGTATAGTGACCACGAGCGTAGTTGTTAGCAGCATCCTCTTTCCCAGTGATGAGCTGCTCGGGGTGGAAGAGCTGTCGGTATGGGCCATTTCGGATCTCATCTGGAAGGGCATAAACCACATCATTAGGGCAGAAACCACAAGGCTGTGCTCAGCACATACCTCCCTCCCCCAGCCTGGTAACTGTGGTCAGATATATGGAAGAGCTCATCCTTCTGCCAGCCTGAGATACCAGTGTGTATGGGAAACCCAGACCTGCTGCCCAGGCCAGCCTGCAATCAGCTTGCCTTCTTTAGCTTCCAGCAGGGCAAGGGGTTTTTAGGGCCAGGAAAGCCAGGTCTACACACCCTCTCTCCAGAGAGAAGCTTAGAGTCACTTTCCATCCCCTCAATTCCACCCTCTCTTCCTCTCACCGATTACGGTGGGCTCCAAATCCACAAAAACTGCCCGGGGCACATGCTTTCCAGCGCCGGTTTCACAGAAGAAGGTGGTGAAGGAGTCGTCCCCTCCACCAATGGTCTTGTCACTGGGCATCTGCCCATCTGGCTGAATCCCATGTTCCAGACAGTAGAGCTCCCAACAGGCATTGCCCATCTGAACACCTGCCTGCCCCACATGGACTGAGATGCATTCACGCTGAAGGATAAAGAGAGGGGACATGGCATAAGCTCCACATACATAAGTCCTTACCTCATGAGCCTCTCTCCCACCCTATCACCTACCAGTTAGGATCACTCAGTTGGCAAAAGTGGAGGCTTGGGGCTGGGCAGAGGTCAAAGAGGCTGGCAGCCTGCCCAGGCTCCCCTGCATAGGACTTTCCAACTGGAGGCACCCAGTAGGGCAGGCCAGTCCCTCAGCCTACTTCTCCACTGGGACCTTGTCAAGTAAGAGCTGTGGCTCCACATGACCCTGCTACATTCACAGGACACTCAGGGAGGACGGAGAGGGCAAGTGCGTATGAGACAGGCAGACACTGCAGTAACTGAGACAAGGACAAGCGATTTTTCAGCTGTTCCCAATCCCTACTCCCACAAATCAGCTTCTCAAGAGCCTGAGGAGGGACAGAAGGTTTTCCGGAGCTATGGATTTATAGCTAGAGGTCCCCAGCTTGATTAGTTCTTTGCTCTGAGGATGGAACAACTAGTATTTCGTATAACCCTCTCCCCCTTTCATTCTTGCGGGCTGCAGAGGTGTCTCAGCCTTCCAGCCAGGCGTCAACTGACCACGCTGGCCAGCAGGATGCCCTCCCCCCACCGCCTTTCAAGCCCGTCTGGCTGCGTTCGTCACCTCCACCCCCACACCCTGGGTGTCTTCACCACCTTCGTCCACTGCGGAGCCCTCACCGAGACTGCAGAGAGCAAAAGACGGCAGGCGCAGGCAATACGGGTTGTGGGTACTGGGGCACTCGCTGCCCTAGGCTCATCCCTGCCAGTGTGAAATTAACCTCTGAAGAGCCAAAGTGGTGCCACGCAGGGCCGGCGCAGCCTCCCTTTTCGACACCGAAATGGCGGGGTGACGGTTTCCAAATACCCAGAAAAGGAAGCGGAACCTGCGGTGAGGCCCCAGAGGTAACCGCCTTGCCTGGGCAGGGTGAGCGCCATCCTGCACCCTGGCCCTGCATTCGCCCCCCCCCCCCCCCTTCTAGATTCTTTCCAGTTACATCCCGGCGGAAAGCGAGGATTGGATTTCGGTCCCGGTCCCTAGGCTATAAATACCACCCCCCTACACACACCTCTTTCCCCTCCCCCCAACCTGGCCCCGGCCGCACTCTCGCTCAGCGCCAGCTGTCTCTGCCCGTCCGTGCACCCTGATTCCGGCTGGAGAGAATCCGGCTCGCCTGACTAGGCTGAACCCCATTCTCGCCACCCCTCCAGGATCAGAAGAAGGGTGCTGAGTCACAGGGGACTGTGGGTAGGAGGGATACACACACAGTCGGAGGAAAGGGGGATGCTGAACCAAGTAATCTGACCCCCTCCACCTTCTTGCGCCAAGCACGTGTTTGGTCAGTTCCGGGGACCGGGAAGTGAGGGGGAGGCTAGGGGCGGAGGGCAGCCGACCGGGTCTCCTCGCCAGCGGAAGAGACTGGGCACGGGACCGCGTGACTCCCCTCAGGAGAATTAGGGCACAAAATGCTTGGTGGAGCAGGAGGGGATTCCAGGAGGACTCCTCTCTGCTCGTGAAGAATCCCACCCCACTCCACTCCCTTCCCCAGCCTCCGAAAGTGGACAACGTGGCTCAGCCAAAGTCACCGGGAGGGGGTGGGGTGAGGGAAATGCACCCCCCACCCCCCCACCCCACTCCCCCGCCAACTCCTCGAGACCAGGAACTTCGGATGGAGGGCTCCGAGCATCCCGGGAGGGAGGTTCCCCGAAGAAGAGGGGCAATTAAGGGACGGGCGAGATGCCGGCAGGGCCGCACTCACCATGGTGAGTCCAGGCGGTGGGTCTCACGTAGAGTCCGGGTGACGGGTCTCAGTGAGAACTGCGCTAGCTGCAGTGCCGCACCGCTCTTATACGCGGGGGGCGGGCCCACGCGCCCCGACCGCCCACCAGGAGCTGGGCAGCCCATAGGCCACGCCCCGAAAGATAGGCGGCCCGGAGGGGTGGGGCCAGGGCGAGTCCCCTCCCCCTGGCGTGCCCCCGTCCCTCACCTGTCCCGCGTGGGTTAGGGGTAGCGACCGGAGCTTTAACCCTGCGCTCCGGGTTTTGAGCCGACACTCAGAGCTCCCGAGCTCCGCTGTTGGGACGCAGGGCGCAGTGCCAGGACGAGTCTCGCCACCTGCGTCATGGGGGCGCCTGTGGCTCAGGTGTTCTGACTTAGGGCGGGTGCTGTAGAGACTGTTTATCCGAAGTGGCTGTAGCCAGCCTTCGCCGGTGCCCTCCCCGACCCGCCTCCCTGGAGGCTCCGGCCGACTGCCTGGCTCTGGCCTGTCCCCCAGGAACCCCTTGCAGCTGCAAGCGGCCTGCTGGTCCCCGGCCGGGATGGCTGGCCTTCGCCAACGCCCGTGGGCGGCCGAGGACCAGGAGCTGCACAGCCTGAGCCCCAGGTTTTCGATCCCTTAGGCTGCTCCGCGGAGCCGAGCCCCACAGTCTGTCTGCGAGGGCCGACCCCCGGAATCTCCTGCGGCTCGCAGGCCACCCGCCGGTCAGTGGCCCCGTCATCAGCGCCGTCACTATTAGCCGGCCCTCGCCATCGTCACCTGCCCGTTTTCCTGCTGCCAGAACTGCCTGAGCTCTGGACCGAAGCCCTCAGTACCTGGATTCGCATCTTGACTGCCCTATGTGACCTTGGGCAAGTGACTTAACCTCACTGAGTCCTTGGCATTTTCACCGGTGAGAGGAGACAATGATTCCACCCCCAGAAAGCATTGTTGTGAGGTATCATAACGTTTGTTGACTCCAAAGAGGAAAAAAGGAAATGGAGATTCAGATATCATGGCTGATTTTGACTTCCCCACCCTCTTCTGTCCCTAAGCCACAGGCAGGATCTGCGACATGCATCTCAACGCCCTCAGAGCTCAGGTGGAGCTCTCAGCTGAAGCTATTCCTTCTTTTTACATTTCATTTCCATTTCTTGCAAGAATGGGCTTTTCAATCTACTTCTGCTTTCCCTTGCATGCCTTACATTTTCTAGCTGTCTCCCTTCACTGAGGAAATCATCAGAAGTGCCCTATGTGCCTATTGGTCACATTAAGAAACCTGTCTCCCAGGCTAGTCACTTAGAAAGCATTCACCTGCCTCTCCTATCAGAGTGTTTCCTAGGGCCAGAGCTGCCTGACAGAACAACGCATCAGGATAAAATAACTAGCAATGGCAACTTTCTACCAACAAAATAGCTAATCGACACCTTACTTAGGCAAGGCATGGAAAGAAATACAGTGAAATATGACAAGGTCTGTTTTCCCAGTAGACTAACCATATGGTTGGGAGAACAAGACTCATTCATTAAAAAGAAAACTGGCAAGGGCATACAATGAGGCTGCTTTGGGAAATGGGGTCATGGTCTCTACAGAGCAAGGAGCCTTGGTGATTACAGAACACACGGCCTCTTGCAGACCTTCCCTGGCCCTCTTTTTTCCTTGTGCACCCCAACCCCAGCAGAATGAATATTTTAAGAAGATTGCGCTATCTTAGGGCAAAATCGAAAACCTATTTGCCCTTCAGGTTCAGCTTCTTTCTTTGTAAAACTGGGATAATAACTTCGGATTGTGAGGACCAGATGAACTGAGGGATGTGTACGTACACAGCAAAGCACCGTGTATGCAGTTGTCTGGACTCTTAGAGCATTTTATTCATTTATTTTAGCGTGTGTAGCACATCATGCTGCGGTTATTCTTGTACACGTCCATCTTATTAGATAGCGGCCTTGTTGAAGGTAAGGATTGTGTCTTATTCACTTTTGTGTCTGTAGCTCCTAGTATGGCGCTTAGCATGTGGTAAAGATTTGCTAAGTGTGTGTCAGGTGAATTTTTTCACTACAGAGATGGGACTAAAGTTAAGGTGAAACTCTAAGAAGTCAGAAGTTTCAAATTAGCAGCCTGGAGGCCAAATTCGCCCACAGTGTTAACCCCCGTAGCGTTTAGAATATGAAAAAAATCAGGAATTGTCTTTGGGGCATCCCCAAAGACCACCCCTATGTTAGGAGACTTGCCAGACAGACTCTCAGGACTCAGCATAAACTTGGACTCACAGCTAAGGTTTATTACAGTGATGTAGGAACAATACACAACTGGATGATAAGGGGAAAAGACACAAGCAGAGTCTGAAGGAACCTATGCCCTCTCCCTCCCATAAGGGCTCACACAGCGTACTCTTCCTCCAAAATGAAAATGCGACAACGTTTTCCTGCAGTGTTTCTGCCCAAGAAAGCCCGTTAGAGACCCAGCACCCAAGGTTTTTAGTGGGGTCTGGTCGCATAGGCACCTCTGCCTTGCACTTACCAAAATTCCAGACTCTTTAGAAGAAAAGCAGGTGTTCAGCATAAATCATATCGTTTACGCACACCATCTAGGCACAATGAACCATGCTTATCAGTTAGCTGTTGACTGGGCGCACTCTAAGAGCCAAGTTCCCAGATGCCAGCCAAGGGCCAACCTTGCGAGCAGGCCTTTCTAAGTCTCAGTTCTGCTATGTTAACTCTTTTCTGCACGATCATGTAAAAATCCAGATTTCCAGCTTATCTTGAAAAGAATTGGAAGATATGACTATTCTAGGCCTGCATTCCCATTTAGCAATTGTGATAGGCAGAATCGCTCCCCACCAAGATGTCCACATCCTAATCCCTGGAATCTGTGACTACGTTACCTTACATGGCAAAATCCCTGGAATCTGTGACTACGTTACCTTACATGTCTTTTTGGATGTGATTAGGGTAAAGGTCTTGAGATGGGAGGTTATTCTGGATTTTCTGGGTGGGCCCAAAGCAATCACAAGTGTCCTTATAAATGGAAGAGGGAGGCAGGAGAGTCAGAGTCAGGGAAGGAGAGGTCAGAGTGATGGCTTTCAAGATGAAAGGAAGCCATGGTAAGGAATGTGGGCAGCCTCCAGAAGATGGAAAAGGCAGGGAACATATTCTCCTCTAGAGTCTTTAGAAGGAAGACAGCCATACCAACACCTTGAGTTTATCCCTAAACAGGCTTCCAATTCCAGTGTGCAGGGCAGGGGGCTTCCCCACACACCACCAAGCAATTCTCAGACACCAGCATGGTGTTCAAGAATACAACTCAGGGCTTCCCTGGTGGCGCAGTGGTTGAGAGTCCGCCTGCCGATGCAGGGGACACGGGTTCGTGCCCCGGTCCGGGAAGATCCCACATTTCGCAGAGCGGCTGCGCCCGTGAGCCATGGCCGCTGAGCCTGCGCGTCCGGAGCCTGTGCTCCACGACGGGAGAGGCCACAGCAGTGAGAGGCCCGCGTACCGCAAAAAAAACAAAACAAAAAACAACTCTATTCTGCCACTTTCTGCCTGGAGACAGCATCAGATTCCCCAATTAAGGGTTTGGTCCTACAAGACTGTCACCCACTCCCCACTTCAGATGCCAGTCGCTAGCCCAGGTTGTTGTCTGTGCTTCTGACCCACCAGCTACAAATTGGAAGTTCCAACAGCCCCCTCCAATTCAGGATACCAATCACAAGTCCAGGTTGTTACCCATCTTTCTGACTGACCGGCTGTAAATTAGAGGTTACCATTACTTCTTCCTTGGGTTCAATTAATTTGCTAGAGAGGCTCACAGAGTTCAGAGAAACATTCTACCTACTAGATCACTGGTTTATTATAAAAGGATATAAGCCAGGAGCAGCCCGATGGAAGAGATGCAGAGGGCAAGGTACGGGGAAAGGGCATGAGCTTCCATAGCGCCAGGAGCGCCACTCTCCCAGCACCTCCATGTGTCCACCATCCTGGAAGGTCTCCAAACCCCATCCTTTTGAGTTTGGCTGGAGGCTTCATTACATAAGCATGACTGATTAAATCATTGACTATTGGTAATTGAACTCAATCTCCAGCTGCCCGCCCCTCCCAGGAGGTCAGAAGCGGGTGGTGGGACTGAAATTTCTAACCGTCTAATCACTCAGTTGGCTCCACTGACAAGCAGCCCCCCTCCTTAGGTGGGTCCAAAAGTCACCTCATTAACGTAACAAAAGACACCTTGATCACTCTCAACACTCAGGGTTTGGGGAACTGTGAGCCAGGAGGAGTGGACAAACATCAAATAATATATAAGAAATATATTTTGGTCATCTGAGTAACCATATATATTTTTTTCTTTTAAATCATGATACTGCAATCCCTATAAGACCTATTTTGGACTTCTGACCTCCAGAACTGTGAGATAATAAATTTGCGTTGTTTTAAGCTATTAAGTTTGTAGCAATTTCTTACAGCCTCCATAGGAAACCAATAGGCAACAAATGCAGCTGGGTGGCGGCTACTCTCTTAGGATGGGCAACAAGCTGCTCCAGTTCAGGCAGCCCTCATCACTCTGTGTCTCCCTGACACAGAAGACCAGTGCCTGTTTCCATTTAAAATCATATGCTCAACCCACACCACACATTTACATTACCCTGGCCCCTGTAGCAAGGAGTTCACAACCACTGAGCAGGCCTCCTGGCAGGAAAAATGGAGAAGACAAGGTTTTTCAGGGAGACATGCCCAAGGCGTGTTAGTGGAACATAGGTTCTGCTCCTGATTGTGCATGTGTGTTTGTGCATGCTCATGTGTGTATGTGCATGGCTGTGAGCGTGTATGTATCTTCTCAGGGTATATACAGATCCCCTGAATTAGGGCCATAAACTCCGGGTACGTGTGCAGGTAACAGTCCATATTACCAGATGGAAAACTCTTAGACATTCACATACATGTACAGAATCTAGAAGACGATGCCAGACACTTCTTCACTCTTCCTCATGACGCATTGCTTAGTCCATTTACCCTACATGGATGTCCATTCTCTCTTTGGATCGCTCTCCCTCTTCACCATGCCCATTGTTATCTCTGTCTTTTCTAAGTCCTTCTCAGAGTCTCACCACAACCTTGGAGCAGTGCAGCAAGGTCATCAAAGTTTAAAATGTCTCCATTGATTCCATCTGGGAGAGGTGGAGCTGAGCCTTGGTGCACATCCTTCCACTTTTTCAGATGGAGCATCTACCAGCTGTCCTCCTCCTCACAGACCCATCTTTCCAAAGGAATATCTCCATGTCTTCTCTCCTTCTTGCTGTCCACGCAGACCTGGTTCACATGCTCCACTTAGATGTTCTTGCCAAGGTCTCTAGTGACCTCCATCTTGCCAAAGCCAAAGGCCATGTCTCTCTCTTCATCGTTCTCAGCCTCTCAGCAGTATTTGACATAGCTTATCCCTCCCTTATAGTGTTTTGTAGTTGAAGCACTTCCTTCTTGGCTTCGATGACACCTCCCCTCCTGGTGTCTGTTCTGGCCACTCCTTTTTGGTGGTCTTTGATGGTTTACCTCTAAAGGGTATTCCCCATAGCTCAGTCCCAGGCTTTCCATGTGCTTTTCTCCCTGAAGGAGCAATCGTTGAAGGTGAGTGATGAGTATATGGGGTTTTATTATGTTATCTCTACTTTGGGGTATATTTTTAAGTGTCCTTAATAAAAAGTGATTGTAACATATTTAGGGTTACTCAAAAAAAAATACCCAGAGTATATACATTGCCAAACTGAAGTGCAAGAATTGAACAAAAAGAAAGACATGTCACCTATATGTTAATGGCTCTCAAATGTATACCTCCACTTTGGACCTCTCCTCTAAACTTCACACTCACATGACTCTTTGCCTTCTTGACATCATACCTCGAAAGCACATTAGACAGCTCAACATAACACATTCAAAGTAGAACTCTCAGTATACTACCCTCATCCCACTCCCTGCCAAACCTGCTTCTATCCTAGGCTTCCGAGTCTGAGTCAACAACATCACCTTCCACCCAAGTGCTTAGGTAAAAACCTAGGATCATCCCGCATTCCTCTTTCCCTCTCTCCTTCCCCTCTTTTATTAGTAAGAATGTTTTAGCTTCAAGTAATGGAAAGCCTAACTACCAGCAGCTTAAACAATGGGTACATTTATTATCCTACAAGAAACCTCGAGTGCAGGGCAGTTCCAGGGTGGATTCAGTGATGTCACCAAAAAGTCCGGTATTTCCAGCTTTCTGCTCTGGCATCCTCAATGGGCTGGCGGCAACTTCTCTCCTAATCACAGGACGGCCGCAGCAGCTCCAAGTATTATGCCCTCATATGATACCATCCTAAGGCGGGAAAGGGGTTTGGTTTCCTCCCACATCTCTTTTTATCAGGGAGAAAAACCTTTCCTTAAAGCACCCTAGCAGACTTTCCCTTATATCTCACTGGCCCCAGGCCTAAACTAGTCACTGGAAGGAGGGAATGGAACTACTAGGAATGGTTTGGACTAACCTTTACTTAGCCCTAGGTCTAGGGAAAGGCCAAGTGGAAGTTACCAAGTTGGGCATGACCAAGTGGAAGGGTGAATAATTATACAAAATCAGGACCATGCCAGCAAAGAAGAAGTGGAGGCAGGGGTCAGGTGAGGCCGTTGGTGAGGTCTGCACACTCCAGATTAGCATGTCCTATCACTTTACTTCAAACCCAGCTACTTCCCCCATCCCAACTCTAGTCCAAGCCACCAGCCCCTCATTTCTGGATGTCTGCCATAGCCTCCTAACCAGCTTCCTTCTCCTACTCTTGAATCCCTATAATGCATTCTTCACATAGCAGCTGAAATAATCTCTCTAAAACAAAACACAAAGTAGGCAATGAGGCTTGCTTAAAACCCTCCCATTGCACTTGTAATAAAAGCCATTCTCCTTGCCAGGCCCCTTTACCTCTGTGACCTCATCTTGCATAGCCCCCTCCCTCCCTCCCTCGGTTTCCTTATACACACCAGGCTTGCTCCTTTGCACTTGCTATTCTCTCTGCCTGGACCACTACAATCCAGATCTTGGTGTGGCCATCTCCTTATCGCTCAGTTCAAATATCACCTTCTTAGAGAGTGGCTTCTTCTCAATAGTAGCCCTCCATCTCTTTCTGGGCCATTATCCTGTTTTGTTTTCTTCATGTGTTCATTGCTATCTGAAATTCTCTTGTTTGTTTAGTTATTATGTCTTCCCACAAAAATATAAACTCCTTAAAAGCACAGACTCTTGGGGCTCCCTGGTGGCGCAGTGGTTAAGAATACACCTGCCAAAAAAAAAAAAAAGAATACACCTGCCAATGCAGGGGACACAGGTCTGAGCTCTGATCTGGGAAGATCCCATATGCCGCGGAGCAACTAAGCCTGTGAGCCACAACTACTGAGCCCGCGTGCTACAACTACTGAAGCCCACACACCTCGAGCCCGTGCTCCTCAACAAGAAAAGCCACCGCAATGAGAAGCCCAAGCACCACAATGAAGAGTAGCCCCAGCTCGCCGCAACTAGAGAAAGCCCACGTGCAGCAACGAAGACCCAACGCAGCCAAAACCAATAAATAAATAAATAAATAAATAAATAAAATAAAAAAGCACAGACTCTTTTTGCTTACCACTGTATCTCTGGTATCCGGAACAGTGCTTGGCACATAGCAGACACTCAATTAAATATTTGTTGAAGGAATGAAGAGTTTTGATTACCTCTCATTTTATAACTTAGATACATTAACATGCTCTCGAAAAATCTCAGTCTCTTTATTCTGTTTTACATAAGACCCCTCCCTCTGCCTGCCTTTGGGATAATTTTCTTTCCGGAATTAGTGTTGTCTAGGTTGACTCTGAGATGCCCAACTTCAAAGACCAGTTGGGAGAAGTTGGGGTGCTAGCAGGAGACTTTTGGGCCCAGTGGGCCCCAAATCCATTCATCTGGATAATAATTTCTGAGGTCTATGGCTTCATGGATCAACCCAGGGTAGACTGGGCTTCCTTACCTTTGAAGTGTTGGTTGGCTGTGTCTTCTCTCCAGGGATCTTGGCCTCTTAGTTCCAGGTAGGAGAGAGAAGACTTCAGTCCATAGCCAAAATCAGAGTCAACCATCTTAATATTCTGGGTCGCACCCTTGTATGCTGTGGTGAGAAGGGCTCTGAAAAAAGACCCAACCTCAGGATAACTCTCTCACCATTTGCCACATTGGCTGAAAATTCATATTAGCATCTTCTTCCTAGATAGGGCTGCTATTTGCTAAATCTAGCATTCCTATTCCTGGTCACGGTGCTGGCTGCAAGTGTGACTGGAGACAGGTAATGTGGTTTCCAGGCAGCATTAGGGTCCATTTGAGGTTAGTGGTCATGCATTTGAAGTCAGATCAGTCAGTATGGTTCTGGGTTTTTCTACAGCCACTGTTTAGCTGGGTCAGTGCAGGCACAGAATTGGTGAAGAGATGGATTTAACCAGGGTTGTGGTTTAGTCAAACGAGGAAACTGAAGCTAGACAGAGGAGAGGGAGTTGAGGGACGTGCAAGGGAGTGTTGACCACTGACCATAGAATTTTTTTTTTTTTTTTTGGCTGCATTGGGTCTTTGTTGCTGCGCGTGGGCTTTTCTCTAGTTGCGGTGAGCGGGGGCTGTTCTTCGTTTGCGGTGCGAGGGCTTCTCATTGTGGTGGCTTCTCTTGTTGCAGAGCACAGGCTCTAGGCATGCGGGCTTCAGTAGTTGTGGCACACAGGCTCAGCAGTTGTGGCTTGCGGGCTCTAGAGTGCAGGCTCAGTAGTTGTGGCGCACGGCCTTAGTTGCTCCACAGCATGTGGGATCTTCCTGGACCAGGGCTCGAACCCGTGTCCCCTTCATTGGCAGGCGGATTCTTAACCACTGCGCCACCAGGGAAGCCCCATAGAATTTAGGATGGGAAGAAAGAAAATAAAAACGCAGCAGGGGGGCTTCCCACATGCCGCAGAGCAGCTAAGCCCGTGCACCACAACTACTGAGCCTGCGCTCTAGAGTCCTGCGCTCTAGAGTCCGTGCTCCGCAACAAGAGAAGCCACCGCAATGAGAAGCCTGCGTACCGCAACGAAGAGTAGGCCCCACTCGCCGCAAGTAGAGAAAGCCCACGCGCAGCAAAGAAGACCCAATGCAGCCAAAAATAAAATAAATAAAAATAAATTTATTTAAAAAAAAAAAACACAGCAGGGGGATGAGGGACATCGAAAACTCTGCCATGTGGAAAGGGGAGAGTCACTGAGCCTGAGTCCCGGAAAAATCTTAATTCCACCACTAATTAACTCCCACGTGACCTTGGGCAAAACATAAGGGGCTGCAATTACCTTTTCTTCCTCTGGGAGTGGAGGCCTCACCTTGCCTACCTCACAAAGTTGTTGAGGGACTCAAAGGAGATAAGGGGTGAAGCTGCCTTTAGAACTACAGAGCAGGATACAAATGTGAGAGAGTAACTTTTTTTTTTTTTTTTTTTTGCGGGACGCGGTCCTCTCACTGTTGTGGACTCTCCCATTGTGGAGCACAGGCGGCATGTGGGATCTTCCCAGACCGGGGCACGAACCCGTGTCCCCTGCATCGGCAGGCGGACTCTCAACCACTGCGCCACCAGGGAAGCCCAAGAGTAACATTTTTATCTCACAATTTTGCCCAAGGCCATATGGTGACTCCTTCTGTGGGGAAATAAGGCCAGGCTGGAACAGCAAAGACTTGGATTGGAATAGGGAGAGACACTTAGGAATAGCCCTGAAGATGCTCAGCATCTTGCTTTGCCTGTGGAGAACAACAGCAATTCTGGACTAAACACGTAAGAAAGTTTATCTTGCTTAATCTCACAATACTACCTCTCCCCATTCTACAGATGAGAAAACTGAGGCAAAGGAAGTTAAGTGCTTGAGACGGGGCTAACCTGAGCTCTAGTTCCCTCTGTTCTGTGATATTCTGAGTTTCCACCCAGAAGGCCCTGAGTTGACCTCTTGCCCTAGGACTCACCATTTCTGGTCCACTGCAGACTTTTCTTAGCCCCGCCTACTCCTCTTCCAATCCTCACCAACCTTGGGGGTGAGGGCAGTGCTGGAGCTCAGGGGGCTTGATTTCTAAATCCCCTCTCACCTGTGAGGGCCAGGCTGAACCACCAGGAAATGGAGTTGTGTGACTGAGTAACAGACACCGTGTACCCAGCGATGTGGGGCTACTAGCAGGCCCCTACTCTGCCTGCCCCATCTCGTTCCCCTGCTTAGTTCCCCTGCTTAGGCCCAGGCCCAGCGCCTGCCGGCTGCACGGTAACCACGTCAACAGGCCTGCCTCTTGGGGCCGTTTCTAACAACATTCCCGCCCCCCACCTCCCCAAGGGCAGACCAGAGAGGATAAGGAGGCCGGCAGCTGTGGGTCAGTCACAGGCCTGTCCCTGCCTTCCATCGTGCAGCAGACAGACAGACGACCCCAGCCAGCCCCCAGCCAGGCAGCATGGTAAGCAGAGGTGGGGCTGAGCGTGCAAACGAGGGTCCCATGGTCCAGGTGTTCATGGGGTTACAGCGTGTGGGCAGGTCAGGTGGGGGAGAGGGAGAGAAACTTCCAGATGTGAGTGCAGCCCCCCAAATGTGCTGGTATGTTCAGGGGATAGAGAGGGACAGGCCATGGTAACTAGGACACGGTCTGAGTCTGAGGGGCTGCTGAAGGGCTCTGAATTTAGGGGTAGGGAGAGTGGGGTAAGCAGGACAGGGGCAGCAAGTGTAGGCACTTTCCTGCAAACCTTGGGTCCCTGCTGGCCTCTGGTCCCACCCGCCGGCTGTAAGGACACATCTTCATAGTCCTGTTCTTCTGCTGTGCCTTGATCTGACCCCTCATTTCAGCTACATATCAGTGGGGAGAGGGAGGGTGCTATGTATGGGGCTCATTTGATATCTTTTACCAGGCTCCCCGACAGGCAGGATAGAAGGGCAGTTAGGAGTGTGGTTGGACCCAGACTGTCCCCTCTCTGAATATTCCTGGTTTTGCTCGTGACTCTGAGCAAGTTGTTTGACCTGAGAGTCAGTAAAATAGGGTAATAAAGACACCTACCTAAGGGGGTTGTTGTGAGGATTAAAGCAGATAGCGTATGTGAAGCGCTGAGCACAGTGCCTGGCACCTAATCGATGCTTACTGTACAGAACTAAACAACCTAATGACAAAGCCTGCCGAGTGTGAGATTATGCTATTTTCACCGGCAAGAAAAGGGAATGGGAGCAGCTGAGGTGCGGTTTGAGGTCAAGTCTGTGTGATTCCAGGGGCTGAATTCTTTGCCCAAACCCAGAGTGAGGGGCATCGTTTCCAGCGACCCTGGCATACCCCAGGTCAGACACACCTTGCGTGGGCCAGCAGCTGTGGGAGCCAGGACAGGGTATGGCTTTGTGCACAGAGCCTGGGCAGGCTCTGAGGTGCAGCAGCGGGTAGTGGCCCTGCCAGCCAGGTGATTGGTGAGCTGAGTCAGCCCTCCCTCCTGGACCTGGGGATTTCTGGAGTCCTTTGTCCCGAAATCCCTCCCAGCTTAATTCATTACTTTCTCTTACTATGACCCCCGGGGCTGGGGGATGGGGAATTGGTAAGGGGGTCCGACAGGTATGGCGCACCCTACTTTGTGTCGTCCAATGAGCCAGGCAACTTACACGCATTCTTCCATCCGCAGAGCGATTCTAGGAGGGGCTCTCGTTATCGCCCCACTTCACCAGGGGAAGACGCCCACAGAGAGGCCAGTGGGGCAGTAATGGGGCTGGGATACAGGTGGTCTATGTATTAATCCCAGTCATCTAAAAATCATAAAAAGTCAAGGCCCTTGTGTCATATTTACAAAGTCAGAGAAGTGTAAAATTTGTGGATAAAGCAACCTCATTATGAAATATTTCAGACATGAGAAAAGGTATAAAGAATAATGTAGTGAACACCTGCTACCCAGCTTAAGAAACAGAATCCTTCTCTGAATGCATTCACCTCCCTCCTCTAACATTATTCCAAATTGGGTGCTAATATTTTCCCTTGCTTTCTTTACTTCTGTAATACATTCCAAATATATAGCAAATATAAAAATTTATCTGTAAACGATGCATACAAGTTAAAGATTTATATAAATACTACTGTATTATGATTCTTCTTAATTTGCTTTTTTTCTATTAAGAATTTTGGGGGACAAGACTCTTTTTTTAAAAAATTAATTAATTTTATTTTTGGCTGTGTTGGGTCTTCGTTGCTGTGCACGGGCTTTCTCTAGTTGCAGTGAGCGGGGGCTACTCTTCGTTGTGGTGCACAGCCTTCTCACTGCGGTGGCCTCTCTTGTTGCGGAGCACGGGCTCTAGGCGCGCGGGCTTCAGTAGTTGTGGCACGTGGGCTCAGTAGTTGTGCCTTGCGGGCTCTAGAGCTCAGGCTCAGTAGTTGTGGCGCACGGGCTTAGTTGCTCTGCAGCATGTGGGATCTTCCCGGGCCAGGGCTCGAACCCGTGTCCCTTGCATTGGCAGGCAGATTCTTAACCACTGCGCCACCCGGGAAGCCCAAGATTCTTTCCTGTATTCATCCACGTCCACTTCTGAATCATCCTTTATTTTCTCCTGTTGAAGGACATTTAATTGGCTTCTGTTGCTATGGTACTGTGACTGTTCTTGCACCTGTTTTCTTGTGTACCTATGTGAGAATTTCTCTAGAGCATCTTCAGCTTTCCTAGATATTGCCAGATCACTCTCCAAAAAAGATGCATCACTTTGGGCTTCTAGCAGCAGTGTGAGAATTCTCATTTCTCTACATCCTCCACAGGATTAAGCCTTAAAGCTTGGGGAAATTTGATGGATGCGGGTGCTCGTTTTGTTGCTAAAGTCTGCCGTAAATACTTCTCAAGCAGGAAGAAACATTCTGGGATCCTACTTACCACACTGTCACGTATCTGTTATCATATGAAATGCTCCCTTCCCCAGACAGTGAGTTTCTTAAGCGCAGGGACTGGGTATTAGGTGTTATGTATCCCCAGTCTCTGCCCGGTGTCAGGCAGATAATGGAGGCTCAGTACATGATGAAGCAGGAGGGTCAAGTCTTTTTGATGCTCATGGGGATCCCCAGGAAGGGCAATGACCTTTCTCTTTTTCTAGGACCAAGCAGGTTACCCCAGTCCTGCTCCGGGGGCCAAGAACTCTTTGACCAGCCTTGAGTCATGTGAGGAAGAACTCACTTCCCAGCCCCTCATCACTCCAGAACCACACACACCCGAGAGGAAAGCACAGCACACACACATCCATCCCAGGCCCACTTTCCCCTTCCTTGCTGGCATTCCTAGCTTTAACATGAATCCAGAGTTCCTTCTGCTTTTCTAAACCTCATCCTTGTCCCTGACCCCTGAAACCTCACTTGGATCTTGTGTTCCTTACTAATGGCCCCTAATTTCTTTCTGGACATGGGTAGGTTGCCTATCATGCTCTGTCAGACTCATCTGAGCCCCTCAATGTTCCTCAAGATGCTTAGTCACTGAGCAAAGACTCTATAATCTTAGAACTGGTCACATCTTCTGCTTCCCCTGAGGGCTTTGCCCGCCGCCACTGCCCCCCACCCCCGGGACGTGGGGCGCCGAGAGCAAAGTCCAGGAACTCTTGCTCTCAGCCAGGGAACCACTCAAGGAAGGAAGGCAGGAATCGTGTCCAGGCATGATATGCTTCTCCCTGCCCTTTGTCCACTCAGCGTGAGTGTATCTCAGTCCACGTGGGGCGGGCTGGAGTGCAGACTGGCAATGCCTGCTGGGAGCTCTGCTGCTTGGAACATGGGATCCAACCAGATGGGCAGATGCCCAGCGACAAGACAATCGGGGGAGGGGATGACTCCTTCAACACCTTCTTTAGTGAAACTGGGGCTGGCAAACATGTGTCCCGGGTGGTGTTTGTGGATCTGGAGCCCACTGTGATTGTTGAGTGATGACCAGCCCCTGCCACAGCCTTGTCCCAGCTACCACAGCAAGTCCTTCTCCATAATTGGAGAGCACTGGTTTGTCGTCCCCAGTTGCTGCAGCGAATCAGAACTCCAGCTCTGCTGTCACTCAGCTCCAGAGTCTCAAGGTCACTCCACATCTCTTTCCTTTTCGTTGAAGTACACTTAAGATCAAGGGCAATAACAGCAGGCTGAATGGGGCTCCTCTAGGGTAGAACTTCGGGCCTGGTGACCCCACCCCTTCTGGGTACCCTGGGGCTCCAGGAGCCAGGCTGCAAGGGGAGGGGGACCTAAAATTCTGCCCATTGCAGATGAGGTTCGGACGGGCACGTATCGCCAGCTCTTCCATCCAGAGCAGCTCATCACCGGCAAGGAAGATGCTGCCAATAACTATGCCCGTGGCCACTACACCATCGGAAAGGAGCTCATCGACCTGGTGCTGGACTGGATTCGGAAGCTGGTGAGAGAAGAGCTGAGGGCTGGGGAGGGGGGAATCTGGATTCCTGTTGTGAAGTGGTCTGGAGACCAGACAGGGGAAGGGCACCTTCCATCCTTGGGAGAGTCTCCTGGACAAGCATTAAACACACAGGATCAGGACTAGTGAGGAGGGGAGGCAGAGTATGGGCTCCAGCCTGGAGCTGGGTGTCCCTTTTATCTGCTATAGTAAGTGGCCCAATGCTGGGCAGAGTGGCTGTCAGTTGATAGGCTACCTGGCCAAGATATGAGCACCCATAAGCAGTCCCAGAATGCCACCTTGTATTGTAGGTATGTGGGCAGAAGGCCCTGTGAAAAACAGGGATCCAAACAATACCAGCTCAAGGCTCTCTGATCAACTTCGGCCTCCAGCAAGGATGGGGATCAGGTTCCTGGGCTGTTCATCTCAGTAAGGAAGCCCTCCAGAAACATCTGGTTAGATCAGGGGGCACGGGTAGGAAGCCGGATGGAGTTGGCAAGTTATGATGACAAAAATGACCATGGCCCAAGAGTCAAGAGAGCTGTCTGTGGAAGGCTTCAGGAGGTTTGAGAGAGGAAGAAAGACAAGGAGGAGAGAGTGGGACCTCCTTATCAGGGTCTATTTTGTGCCCTTGGAAAAGTCTTCCAAGGATTTTATGAAACTTTTGGGGAAATCTCAAACAGCACAAGCTGGTTCTTTGCTGTTGGTCAGCTGTGCTTCACATCCAACGTTTCTCTTCGCCTTCACGTTCTAGGCTGACCAGTGCACAGGACTCCAAGGATTCCTCATCTTCCACAGCTCTGGAGGGGGCACTGGCTCTGGCTTCACCTCACTCCTGATGGAGCGGCTCTCTGTTGACTATGGCAAGAAATCCAAGCTGGAGCTCTCCATCTACCCAGCCCCGCAGGTGTCCACAGCCGTGGTGGAGCCCTATAACTCCATCCTGACCACCCACACCACCCTGGAGCACTCAGACTGTGCCCTCATGGTGGACAACGAAGCCATCTATGACATCTGCCGCCGCAACCTAGACATCGAGCGCCCGACGTACACCAACCTCAACCGCCTCATCAGCCAGATCGTCTCCTCCATCACGGCCTCCCTGCGCTTCGACGGCGCCCTCAACGTGGACCTCACGGAGTTCCAGACCAACCTGGTGCCCTACCCTCGCATCCACTTCCCCCTGGCCACCTATGCGCCAGTCATCTCTGCAGAGAAAGCCTACCATGAGCAGTTGTCGGTGGCAGAGATCACCAATGCCTGCTTCGAGCCTGCCAACCAGATGGTGAAGTGTGATCCCCGTCACGGCAAGTACATGGCCTGCTGCCTGCTGTACCGTGGAGACGTGGTGCCCAAGGATGTCAACGCCGCCATCGCTGCCATCAAGACCAAGCGCAGTATTCAGTTCGTGGACTGGTGCCCCACGGGCTTCAAGGTTGGCATCAACTACCAGCCCCCCACTGTGGTGCCCGGGGGTGATCTGGCCAAGGTGCAGCGTGCCGTGTGCATGCTGAGCAACACGACCGCCATCGCTGAGGCCTGGGCCCGCCTGGACCACAAGTTCGACCTCATGTATGCCAAGAGGGCGTTTGTGCACTGGTACGTGGGCGAGGGCATGCAGGAGGGTGAGTTCTCCGAGGCCTGGGAGGATATGGCTGCCCTGGAGAAGGATTACGAGGAGGTGGGCATGGATAGTGTGGAGGGGGAGGGAGAAGAGGAGGAGGGGGATGAATACTGGGGGAATCCTTCACGTCTGTCCTAAATAAAGTGCCATGGCCTTATTGTCTCACAAATGTCTTTTCCTCTTGGGAAAAACCATGGGGGTGGGGGGCTTTTCCTTCATAAGAGATAGGAAGGCTGGTATCTTAGCCTGGGTTCCCCAGAAAGCAGATCTGACTTCAGATTTCATTAATGAGTGCAATTCCACGGAGCAGAATGGGGGCTGAGGTGGGTAAAGCAGAGAAGGAGGGAGAACTCACCCTAGAGAAGATGTAGCTGGATAAATGGCATCTCAGACCATTCCCTGGGAGAGTGGGCAGGAGAGGAGGTGAGGGTGGGGAATTTCTGCACTGGCTCCATTCTTCCCTTGGTTAAACCTTCGCCTCATCAAACATTAACTTGCCTGTACTTCAGGTTGCACACACTTGGGCTGCAGGGTCAACAGGGAATCCCTGGGCAGGAGGTGAGGCGCTGTCTGTGTGTGAAGCTGGTCCGAGCTGCACAGGGCTGCAAAAAGAGCCTGGTGAGGCCAGGGGATGTGAAGTAGTGCCTTAGGGTAGTCTGATACAGCTGGTCGTCACTAGCCCACCCTCCTGTCTTCTTCAGTGTGGAGTGTAGAGAGTCCGGAAGCTGGCATTAAGGCAGAAGTGGTACAGTGGAAGCAACAACGGGGGAATGGGGGTCAAGGGGGAGCTTACCTCCCTGTAATCTCCATCACATTCATCACTTTTGGATAAAGACAAATCACCTTTCTTTAAACTATGCCACAGGCACAGCTTTAAGCCCCCACTTCCAACCAGGTGGCTGCCCTAAAATCCTTGCATGTGGATTTTCTGCAGCACCTTCTGGGTTAGGAGGATAGCTTAATCATTTAGGAACCCATTTTGGCTGAATAGCTCAGCTATATCTTCCAACCCATTTTTTTTTTTTTCTCTGAAAGGACTGAATTTCAAATCTCTGTCCTGTGTCTTTCTCTCTATTAACTGGTTTCAAATTTGGGGAAGAAAGAGAGGTTATTTGGGGAGCCTTTCAAACACCAGAAACAAATCACTGCCCTTTATTCAGCTCCTAGTATACTAGGCCCTGCATCCATACTATCTTCTTTAATCCTGAGGTAAATACAGTTATTGTACCCACCCACTGGACTGGAAGCTCCATGCGAACAAGGCCTGTTCTACGCTCAGGACCCAGAATGCTGTCTGACACATAGATTCTCAAATTTGTTAAATAGACTTGTTCGATGAATGCCCATTTTATAGATGTGGTGACTGAGGCTTGGAGAAGTCATGTGACTTGCACAAGGTTACCCAGCTAGTAAGTGGAGGAGTCGGGATTGAAACCCAGGTCAGCCTGGGCCAAAGCTTATGCTGCTGCCCTCCCCTTCCTAGGGTGTCCTCCCCTCCTGCCCTCAGCAGACCCAGGCACCTCTCCAGACACCACCTCTTCAGGGCCTGCCAGCTCTGCAGTGCCCAGACAGTGACTCAGGTGCCTCGAAGGCAGGGAGGGCGTGATGCTTGACACTTCCTTGCCCAGGCACTGTGGTAGAGGGCATGTGGGGCGGAGGAGGGACCCAGTTTCCAGGGCTGAACAAGGGCAGAGGTGTCTCTGGGGCCACATTTTGGGGTTGTCAGTGTCCTCTAAAAGCCCTCTGCCACTGACATCCAATAGGTGAGGTAAGGGTTTGGGAGAGGCCAGGAGGGAGGGCCCTGAGGAAGGTCTTTACCACCCAACACTGCTGGGCATCCACAGAGGGAGGTGGCCAGGCTCCCCTCCTGATGGCTGTACCAGCCAACCCACCCTGGGCAGCTGGATGGCCACCTCTTCTCTGACCCCGTGAGGCCTCCCAGCTACTAACTCTGCAGGCAAGCCCTGGCAGGCCTAGGTTGGACTGGGTGTGGATGTGGGGAGGTGGCAACCCAGATCTCCATGGGACAGCTGGGAGCGCCACCCAGCCTGGCTCCTGGGGACTCCCTCAGTGCAGGGGAATGCTGTCATCCCTGAGGCTTCTAAAGCCACGGTACAATTACCTCTTGCAGGCAGACACAAGAGACAGAGCCCCACCCTTGGGCTCCACCCAGCACATTTACTCCCTCGCCTCTAATGTGTCAGGAGCATGCCTGCCTCCGAAGCTGCATTCCCTCCTTCCGGAACGCCACCTCCCCCTGCTGGCCTCAGTGTTGCCATTTTTTCCAGGTTAGATCACAGTCACCCAGAACCCATCCGGCACTGGAGACCTCGCCCTCATCTAGATTCTCCCTCTTACTGGCTGTCTCTATCACTCATTCAGTACTTGGCATGGACTGCCTTGTACCATAGCACTTAGCTTGTTGCCGATATCCTATTTCCCCAGCTAGATTTAAAAATATTACATTTGACCAGTTACTATGTGCACATGCTTCAGTACTTGTAAGGTACCAAAGAGATTTACAAACAGCAAAAATAAGTCCCCTTCATTTGTTCCCCTCTTGGCAGCCACCACTGTTTACTCTTTTGGTTAGTACTCCCTTCCAGACATCTATGTATATACTAATGTGTGCACACACGCATTTAAATACGCTTTGCTCTGCATCTTGTTTTTTTTACTTAACAATAAATCTAGAAGATGGTGCACATCAGTACATATAGATATACCTTGTTCTTTTTGGTGACAATATAGTATTCCACAGTACCTTGTACCATTGCTTATTTAACCAGTCTGCTATTAATGATATAGTATTTAGGTTGTTTTTAATCGTTTGCTATGACAAGAATGCTGCAACCCTTGTACATGCTTCTTTGCACATATGTACAACCACAGATTATTAGAATTGGCATTACTGGGTCAAAGGCTATACACCTTTAATTTTTTTGTTTTTTGCGGTACACGGGCCTATCACTGTTGTGGCCTCTCCCGTTGCGGAGCACAGGCTCCGGACGCGCAGGCTCAGCGGCCATGGCTCAAGGGCCTAGCCGCTCCCGGCATGTGGGATCTTCCCGGACCGGGGCATGAACCCGTATCCCCTGCATCGGCAGGCGGACCTTCAACCACTGCGCCACCAGGGAAGCCCCTATATACCTTGATTTTTGATATATACTTCATACTGCTCTCTTTAGAAGTTATATCCAAACACCCCTCCTACTACCAATGTATGAGACCGCCTGTGTCCATACAACATATTACACTTTTTGACCTTTGTCAATCATCCAAGAAGTGAAAGTATTTTGCTGCAGCTTTCCTTTATAATTCTCTTGTTATGAATGATACTGAGCATCTTTTCATATTTAAAAGCCAGTACTTTCTCTTCTGTGAACTGTCTTGTCTGTGCCCTTCACCCATTTAAAGAACTGCATTGTTTGTCTTTTCTCATAAATTTGTCGGAATTCCCTGTGAACAAAGGAAATTAACCCTTTGCTTGCTAGATGTGTTCCACATAATTTCCCTTGGCTGTCATTTGTCTGTGTCCCAATGAGGTTTTCATCTCCCTGAGTACAGGGACTGAAACTTAAAGCTCTCTGTATTCCTACTCTTAATATAAAACCACATACATGGTAGGGTGCTAGACAAATGTCTGTTGAGATAAGAGAAGTAAAAAGAAAGAGATTTGGAAGATTTTGGAGTGACCTAACCTAATCTATTCCTTTTTCTTATACCAAGGTCAGTCAGGAAACAGCAGGAACTAACTCTGGCAAAATAAAAAAAGAAAAGGACCCCCCGACACACACACATATACATACAACACACACACACACACACACACACACACACACACACACAATTAGACACTGGGTAGCATACAGAATCAATACAAGGGCTGCCAAACAAGTCTCCGCAAACAGGTAGCCATCAAGGGAAGTTGGGCAGCCAGCACCACAGTCAAGGTCAGGACACAGGACATCCTGCTTAAAAAGCCCCTGGCCCCTCCACCCACTGCAGTGAGGCCTCCTCTCACCCTGGCGTCGAGGCTGACATTTCCTCCTCCAGACACTAGAGGCCACTGCTGGCTCTGCTTGCCACCACTGCAGAAATGAATTCTCAACTGCCCCTGCTTCTCTGTGACTTGCTCCAGATTCCAAGTCCCAGTTGGAGCTTCCAACTGGCAGAACATCCAGCTTTTGCCTACACCTTGGAGCCAGGAAGTCTGGGAGAGCAAGTGTCGGGTTTTGTGGCAGGTAGTGGCCTGGCTCCCATCAAAGCCTACGCAATGGGAATTTGTCAGATGTAGGTAGGTAGGAGGCTCAGGCTGTGAGCAGCCAGGAAAACTGGACAAACGCACACCAGGCTCTTCTCTCATGTCTGGCTCAAGCCCTTCTCTTTGACGAAGCATTTCTGGGTCACCCAGCCTAAAATATTCTTCTGGATACACATAACCAGTATTGCTTGGGCCAGTCATGATGCCAGAGAACCTTTGTACTAAGACCTACTATGTACCATACCTCATTTGACTTTCAAACAGCCCTAGGCGTTACCTGTATTTAGGGAGGAAAAACTGAGTCCTTAGAGGTTTTCTTGTCACACAGTAGTACCAGGTTGGAAACCCAGGTCTGTTTCCAAAGCCTTGGGGTTTCCCAGTGGTCTATACTGATGGGCTGGTAGTTGGAGCTCTGTGAAGGTAGGGACTGGGCCGCAGTCTTCTTTTTACATCCTGGCAGCATCTACAACATAGAAGATGCTCAATTAATGCTTGTGGATTGGCCTGGATATCAAGTAGGAGCCAGTTCTAGAAGGTTCTCTAACTTTCCCATGAGGCCTGAAGCCAGAAAACGCTCTAAGGTGGAAGAGGTCTACTCAGGATCAGTTTGGAAAGAAAAACCTCGAATCTGGGGAACTTCCTCTCCTTTTTTTCCCCCCATTTTCCCATTAACCACCCATTAATCCCATTAATCTCCCAAATGTGTCAAAATTGTTAAGAACATGTTCCCATCTGTGCGTTATTTAATCACCCAAAGGATATTTTTGAACCGCACTACTGTCCTGAATACTCTAGTGAGAAAAAAGACATAATCTCTGCCCTGTGGAGTTTGCATCCTAGTGGGGGAGGTGACTGTCAATCAGATAATCAAACAAATAAATGCTCTGACCAGTGGGAGGAAGGTTGCCAAGAGATGCTATGAGAGGCAGGTCTGACCTACTCAGGGAAGTCGGACAGCCTCTTCTGAGGGCTGGGGCTTAGAGCAGGGATCTCAAGAAGGGGGAGGATTTAGGCCCAGAGAGGAGTCTGTGAGCCCTTGAAGTGGCGATTTCCTCTGGGTGAGTAATCCTCGGTCATCGAGCCTGTCTCTAGGAAAGCCACAGAGGGGCCAGGGGCTGGGTGGCTTGTTTGTTGGCAAGTGCGGCACTCCTGGATGGAGCCTGCCGCTGTCTCCCAGGTCCCATCTGGGGATGACGTTGTCCTGGTGCAAGCCCAAAATAGCCGGCTCCGCCTCCATCTCCCGGCAGCCCCTGCAGCAGCACACACCCCCCTCCACCCCCCAAGGTGACAGGCCGAGCCGGCCTCCTCTGGGTCTCTAGTAGTTTCCGTGCCGCTGACGCAAGCTTGCGCGCACAGCTGGGCCTGCCGCGTCCTACGCAGCAGCCGCGAGCCGGGCAGCCGGTGCCAGACGGTTCCCGGCGGGGGGCAGGGGCGGGGCGCTCCAAGAGGCCAGGGACTCCCGGCGGAGGAGGTGCGGGCGGGGGGCCCCGGTCAGGCTGGGGGGCCCTGGGCCGGGCTGCTGGCGTTTGGGGGCCGCGATAGGGCGCCCCGGCCCTGGGCCCCGAGATAGCCCGTGGCACCGGCCTGCGAGGGCCGATAAGGCTGCCCGAGGGAGCCGAGTCACCGGCCGCGAGGAGAGCCAGCGGGCTCCGCGGCCCCCCGGGAGCGCTTTCCGCCGCCCCCGGGGTCTCCAGCCCCGGAAGGGGCTCTCGGTTCTTTCCGCCTGACTGTACCTTCTCTACCGTAGCCCCAAGGAGGCCCGCCTGACGACTGACGAGTTGCCATGGCATCCTACTACGAGATCCTAGACGTGCCGCGAAGTGCGTCCGCTGATGACATCAAAAAGGCGTAAGTGCCTCCGCTGTGCACCAGAAAGCCACTCACCCTCCTCTCCCCGCCCCACCACCCTGGGGCCCTTCAGAGGCCGGGCTGAGAGAGCCAGGTCCTTAGAAAGGATTGCGGGCCTCCCTCAGAGGGCGACCCCTGTAGGGAGGAAGGAGACCCCTGGATGAGTAGGAGAAAGTCTACAGCGTGAAGCTCCGCTGGAAGGTGCAGTGTGAGCTCTTTTCCAGTACAGCCCCCCCATCCCCTCCCTTCCCCTTTATTCCTACGCCAACCCCCAGCCTCTAGGTGTGGACTGTCTCAGGATGCAGTGCAAAGATGCTCAAGCACTGTGCTCCTCCCCCCCAATGGCCACATGTACCCACGTCCTTAGCAACCCCAGCCCTAGCGAGCCCCAGGGAGGCGTTAGGCCTGGGGCTTTCTCATCCTTACGTCTAATACAAGTGTATAGTCCCAGCACTGGCTGCAGAGGGGCGAGATGGGGACTCCGTTAAAACATTGCTGCAGGGGCAGCCCTAGCAGCTGGCATGGACCGGGATCTGAGTGGTGGAAGGGCTATGGTGGGCTAACAGGATGTGGGTCGTTCTGTTCCCTAGTGAGAAGTGCCTGCGTTTGTCTCCTGACCCTCCCCTCTGAACCCACTTCCTGCAGATATCGGAAGAAGGCTTTACAATGGCACCCAGACAAGAACCCAGATAATAAAGAGTTTGCTGAGAAGAAGTTCAAGGAGGTGGCCGAGGCGTATGAAGTGCTGTCGGACAGTAAGGGCCAGGGTCAGGGGTCAGGGCAGGGCAGCACCTGTCACTGCCACTTCATGCCCCCTCACACTCTTTCCCAAAGCCATGCTGCCACCACCCCAGTCTCCTCCATGCCTTTTCAAACCTGGCATTTAAGTGCCCCCCTCCCACAGGGACTCTGGGATTTTTTTGTTTGTTTGTTTGTTTCAATTCAGAGGAGCACCTACTGTGTGTCAAGCACCCTTTTATTCTTCCCCTGATCCCCTGTCTCAGTGTCTGCTCCCCAGGGTCTGCTAGTTGCAGCATGGATCCTGACAAGGGGAAGGAAACAGGGCAGGTAACCAAGGTGTGCCGAGCCTCCTCTGTGCCAGGCATTGGTAGTTGTAATCTCCATGAGTCCTCACAGCCATCCTGTGAGACAGGATTTATCACCCGTATTTTTCAGGCAAGGAAACTGAGGCTGAGAGAGGTGAAGTAACTTGCTCGAGGAATATGAGTCCAGGTCTTTCATTCATTAATTCAAAAAATATTCACTGAGTGCTTATGGTGCCAGGCCTTTGTTGGGTACTGAGGAACGATGGAGGACGAGCAGGCCCTACAAGTCCTGATGGGTTTATCACAGTCTGGTCAGGGAAGGCCAACATTAACCAAGTGAATGCACAGACAAGATTATTCCAAAGGAACGTAGCAGGGTGATGTGATAGGGAATAGGGAATAATAGGCACCAGTTTTAGGTAGTCAAGAAAGGTCTCTCTGTGACATTTAGGCTAGGCCCTGATTAATAATAACATAGTAATGATTAGCTAACATTTATGAAGCACTATGTATCAGGCACTGTGCAAGGTGGATTGTCTTATTTAATCCTTGCAACTCTGAGGTCGGTGCTGTTATTGTGTCCATTTTACAGATGAGAAGGAGCCACTATGTGAAGGGCTGAGCTGCTGCTAAAACCCGTAGCGCATGTCCCCTGTGCAACCTTCTGCCCCCCAATTGTCAGTCTCTGGCCAGTTCTCTGAGGGGCCTAGCCTGGAAGAGGAGGCCGTCATCCCAGAGGGAGGGAGAAATGATCTGTTCTCTCTTTCCAGAGCATAAGCGTGAGATCTACGACCACTATGGCCGGGAAGGGCTGACTGGGGCAGGTAGGTGGAGCGGGGGCACCCAGGGATGGAAGTGGGTCAGGGAGGAAGGGGGAGGGCAGATTCCTGCACTGGATGCTTGCTCTCACTCTGCTCTCGAGGCTCCTGGAGTCTCCCTGGAGTCTCTGTGCCTTAGGGGGGCCCCTGGCTCAGGGCAGGGTGCACGCCCTAAGCCCCCTCCTCATCCTGCCTCTCCTTCAGGTACTGGCCCGTGTCGGGCGGAAGCTGGCAGTGGCGGCCCTGGCTTCACCTTCACCTTCCGCAGCCCGGAGGAGGTCTTCCGGGAGTTCTTCGGGAGTGGTGACCCTTTTGCAGAGCTCTTTGGTGAGTGGACTCGGGCGGCCTCTGATAAGCTCGACTTCTCCCTCCAGGCCTGCTCTCCATCAGCTGGGAGGCCCTTAGGCAGGAGGCTGAGACGGAAGCAGAATTCCACGGACAGAAGATTTTGTGTGGGTGGATCCAGTGAGCTCTGGGACAGAACCTTACACATTCCAGAACCCGCGTGACCTATAGTGACACTGCAGAGACTCGCCTTATTAAATGATAACAATAATTCATTGTTAAACCTCCACAGTGACAGCCATGAAAGCAAGACTCAGAGCATCATGGGACAGTCATAATGCCATTACAAACAACAACAGAGACCACTTTTTTGAATGGTTAAATGAACCCTGTGAGGTAGATAATTTTATCCACATTTACAGATGAGAAAACTGAGGCACATTCAGATAACTTGCTTACAGTCACACAAGAGATGGCGGAGCTGGGGCTTGTAGCTGTGTCTGCCTGACATCATGCCAGGCTTATCTGCATACAACTGAAGGAGCTATTCCCCACCCCCCTTCCTTTATTCTTCATAGTGGCCAGAACTGACCAGGGAACTTTTTCATATAATAATACTAAAAAGGAATTTAATTTATAAATCAGTCCAAGCAAAAAAGAAAAAAATCAGAAATGTGCCCAGTTGCGTAGCAGCTTATATTTCGAGACTTCAGAGCAGGGTTCCCACATTCTAGGGTGGGGGAATCTTTTCACCAGGTGATGGTTCATCTGCTTATTTGTTGCAGATGACCTGGGCCCGTTCTCAGAGCTTCAGAACCGGAGTGCCCGACACTCAGGCCCTTTCTTCACCTTCTCTTCCTCCTTCCCTGGACACTCTGGTAAGTGCCGTCCCTTCCCATGCCTGCCAGCATTTGGAGTCCTGGAGCCCCTCGCCTCAGCTTGTCATCTTCCCACGCCTTCTCTCTGTGTCTCTGGAACCCTGCCTCTGGGCAGCTCTGCGGGGAGACCCCACAGAGGTTCCTGGTCCATTGTGCATGCAGCCTGCCTGGTACAGCCTCTGTCTAACATCCTCTTCTCCTCCTCCTCCTTTGTCCCAATGCCAGATTTCTCCTCCTCATCTTTCTCCTTCAGTCCTGGGGCTGGTGCTTTTCGCTCTGTTTCTACATCTACCACCTTTGTCCAAGGACGCCGCATCACGACGCGCAGGTGAGGGCTCCTTCTGGGACCATGCGGGGTGTGGGGTGGGTGGGGGTGGAGCGGAGCCGCATACGACTGGAGAGCAGCTCCCTGAGGGCAGAGCACAGACTGCCCTGTCCACTGCGACGTCCCGGAGCCTGGACAGGTGCCCGCAGGACTCGGGCACGCCCACCGAATGAACTGTGCTGTCTCCCCCAGGATCATGGAGAACGGGCAGGAGCGGGTGGAAGTGGAGGAGGACGGGCAGCTGAAGTCTGTCACAATCAATGGTGAGGAGCGGCTCTGCCACCCAATCCCGATCAGGAAGCCCCAGGCCCCAAAGCCCCTTCCCCTAACTGCTCCTCGCTGAACTCCCCTGGGGCAGGGAAGCCAGACTGGCAGGGTTGGAGATGGTGATCCCGGGGAAGGGGGCTGGGACAGAGAATTGTGGAGTCTCAGAGGGCCAGCTAATCACCGTCATCATGTGTGGGGTGCCTGGAGTTTGCAGAGCACTTGACTATTTTTAAAGCACTTGCGCACATACCACATCCCTTGTATTCTTAAAACACCCGGGGGGAAAGCAGGGCAGTTTGCATTCGCCCTACTTTTCGTTTGAGGAGACTGAGCCTCAGCACAGCTAAATGGCCCTAACTCCCAAGTAGCCCCAGGCCCAAGGCTTTGACCTACTTACCAAAGGGTAAAGCCAGGAATGAAACTCAGGACACAGGGCTCCTGGAGCTGAACTCTTCTTCCCACGACGCTGCCACGCAGTACAGGATGGTCACCATGACTACCCTTTTATGCCCGCCGACTCTGGGAGCTCTGTGTGCTAAAAGCTCTTCATGGGCTCTCTTATTGAATCATTGGAACAATTTGATGATGCAGGCGCTCACGTCATTCCCATTTTATAGATGAGGAAAGGGAGGCTTAGGGAGGTTGAGTAACTTGCCAAAGGAGACAGCTCATACCTGCTGGAGCCGAATGCCTGGCCATGCTCATAACCACTACGCTAGGTGCCAAAATGCATGCACACCAGTTCCAGAGGAGGGGCTGTGAGTGGTCAGAGTGGCTGCTGCATGAGGCCGGATTCCTGCAGCCTGGATCAGAGCCTGGATCATGGTGGCTGTTACTCCCACAGGTATCCCGGATGACCTGGCACTGGGCTTGGAGCTGAGCCGTCGCGAGCAGCAACAGTCTGTCACCTCCAGATCAGGGGCCACACAGGTCCGGCAGACCCCTGTGTCGCGACCCCCTGACAGCGACCTCTCTGAGGATGACGAGGACCTGCAGCTTGCCATGGCCTACAGCCTGTCAGAGATGGAGGCAGCTGGGAAGAAACCAGCAGGTGGGCGGGGGGCACAGCGTCGACAGCAGGGGCAGCCCAAGGCCCAGAACCACGACCCAGGCATGGGGGAGACCCATGAGGGTGCAAGGGGTGACACAGCCAAACCCAGCCCATCTCCGGAGGAGAAGGCCTCTCGCTGCCTCATCCTCTGATCACCAGGCCCAACCCACCCGATTCAGGGGGCCAGGGGTCCTGTTCACTGTCAGGAGAGCAGAGAGGGGCGTGGCCTGAGTTGCAGGAGCCCCTCTCCACCTCCGTGCTCCCTCCCAGGTCCACCCCCCTCCACCCTCCAGCGTGGAGTCAGGATTTGCTGTGCTCAGCCCATGGCTGATAGGTCCCTGGCAAAGCCCAGGGTGGGGGGCCTCAGGGCAGTGGGAGGGCCTGAGGAGCCAGGATTCACTTATTCTTATTAGACAGGGAGTTTAAAGGGGCATTAGTGGCTTGGGTCAGGCCTTTCGTGCCCAGGTCTTCTGCCACCTGTGTTGCTGATGATGTTAAGGAAGGAGGACTTGGCCTGAGGTTCTCTGAGCCAGAGTCAGCAGCCACGGCTCTCCTTATCCGGCTGCAGACAACCCCACCCTGGTTTCTGCGCAGTGTTGAGCTCTGACGTCTCTGTTGCTTCCCTCCTGGTGCTGCTTCTCCCTCGCACTCTTCTCTCTGCAATTCCCCGTGGGCCGCATCGCTTGCTTTCACTGCCGTCTGGCTGGGACTCCCTTCTTGCTTCCCCCAGAAGGCCTCTTTGTGGCGAGGAAGATTCTGTGGCCAGTAGGGCCATAAGGTCTTCCGGGGAGGCTAGCTGGGTGGGGCGGGAGCCTCTCGGCCGTCCAGATTCGGAACCGGAGCCTACTCCTCCTCCCTTCCTCTTGCTGCCTCAGCCTGCCCCAGGCCTTGGGACTAGCCAGAGGTGAGGCCGGCTAATCCTGGAGAGGGGGGTTAAGGCCAGGTTGCCCCAGGAGGGAGGCTTAGGAGGGGACCATATCCCATCCTCCTGCACCATGCATCAGGGCTCAGGGAGAGGCCACAGGGCTAGCCCAGGGCTGCATGCTCAGCTCCGTCCTCCACGGCTTGCTGCTGACCCTCTCTCCTGTCACCCCGCCCCTGCTCTCTCCCCAGATGTGTTCTGAGCTGGATGTCCGGGACCCAGAATGGCAGCACAGTTCCAACAGGACAGCGCCCAACCCTGTGCACTGGGAGGGGACCCTCCATTCCTCTCCCTCGCCCATGCTGAGCGTAGAGCCGGGCCTGGGTGGTGGGTGGGGGCTGGGTGGGAAGTAGTCTTAGCCTGTAAACGCTTCCCTGGGTGTTTGGTGCTGTCTCTTGGGGACTACAAGTCCCAGAATGCAATGCACCGTGCCTCCTGTCTGTTAGATCATGCGTGGGGGAAGTGGTGCACAGTTACAGAGCTGTGCATCTTGGGACATGTAGTTCCAGCTCTGGTCGGCTTGTTAACTCACTGTGAGATGGGGCGATCGTGTCCTTTGATTTGTCCCTGGCAGGGGTGGCAAGAATGTGGATGAAGGGGTAATGGTCTGAGCTTTGTTTCCCCTGACACCTCTTGCTAGCGCCGGGGTTAGAGTGTACCAATCAAGGCCCTGTGGCATCTCGGAGAGGCTCTTTTCCTGTGGGCAGTCCCGGGGTCTGAGAATGAGCCATGCTTGATCAGCTAAGCAGGGCGTGGTCTCAGAAGGCTGACAGGCGTGGGAGCTTGGAAGCTAGCCCTCTCAGTGGTGGTGGTGGTGGTGGGGGGCGGGAGTGTGGCTGGAATTGGTGTGTGATGGGTGCTCTGGGCATGTTGCTGCTTGTATGGCTTCTTCGGCCTCTGACCCCGCTGCCCATTCTTTCTCTCCAACACCATAGAAGCTGCCTCTCCTCCTCCCTCCCTGGGGAGCCTGGTGGCTGGGGAGGGGAGTGGTGGAGCCGGGGTGTTGCCAGACCCTGGGCCGTTGAGTCTCAGAGACCTATCAAAGCCAGCGGGGCTGAGCTCAGACCAAGAGGGAGACACTGGAACTCAATAAAGCTGAGTTTCGAGAGTTTGGTGGTGTGCCGTGTTCCCTGTGCTTCCCTTCCCGGGGTGGGGAACCCTGGGGGACCAGGGGGTGACACACCTCCCTTTATTGCCCAGGCTTCCAGAAGTTGCAAGCTTTCCCAGCTGACAGCAGGAGTCCCCTCTTTGACCAGGTGGCCCTCTCTAAGTATGTTGTAGAAGTCCATGAAATGCGCATTCTTCTGCCCTCACTTCTTGGGGCCCCACAGCTGGCTCTCCCCAGGTAGCTGTTGTTCCCCTTACACAGGGTCCCACCACCCAATACTCTGCAGCACAGCTAGGACCAGATTGAGTAATGACTTGACTGAAAGCATGGGGCCAACGGAAAGCCGGGAACACGTGGTGAAAAACCTGTAAAAACCTCCTCCCAAGGCCCAGAGACTGAGTCCCCTCCACAGGTCTCCTTAGCTTAAGGCCAGTGGGCAGTGTCAGAGGCCTGCCTCTCTCCATGTGGAGTGGCACATGTCCACCCCACCCAGGGTCCAGGCCCCAAACTCATCAGGGCCCCAGGGAGGAGAAAGCCAGGTACCTCTCCCGCTTCTCTCTCCAGATACCTGCAGAGATGCCCTCCCAGGCACCTTTGACAAGCACCTTTCTATTGTCAAGCAGGGAGGTGTGGCTCCCCACCAGTGCTCTCTTCCATTCCGGGATGAGCACTTGGCTTCATCTTCAGTGGCCAAAGGGTCTATATTGTATTTTTCTCAAAGCAAGGAAGCAGCCTGTCCTGAAAGAGGACTTTGAAGCCTCTATCTTGAGAGAGAGAGAATCTGCTGGTAAAGTGGCTGTTCTGCCCACTTCCGGCCTTTGAGATGAAACACCAGTGGTGCTGAACCTCAGTAGAGCACAGGTGAAGGGTGAAGGGCCCGTGGTCCACTCACTGGTCCCTTCGCTCCCTGCGCAGCACGGGTGGTACTCGCCCATTTTTCATGTGACGGGTCTGAACCCTGGCAAGGTTAGGTGGCCCTAACTCCTGAGTACCTCCATGCCCAAGGCTCTCTTGCCTCATTTCTACGTCTACCATCTTTGACAAGGACACCTCATGACATGCAGATGAGGGCTCCCCTGGGGCCATACAGGGTGGAACGTTATGGAGGAGGGGGGAGAAAGTGCCCCTTGCCCCCAGGTGAATGGCTGTTGTCACATCTCATAGGCCTGGTCTGCGAGCTGCTATCAGAGTTTATAGCTACTTTTGCTTAAGGTGTGGCGAGCACTTTGCCTGCATCACCTCGTTTAGTCCTAACCTCAATCCTGCTCGACGTACATTATTCCTGAGGCCGAAGGACATGAAGCAGCCGCCCAAGAACTGAGAGGACCGGCAGCAAAGAGGTCAAGTGTGCCTGCGTTCGAATCCTAACTCCACCACTTAACTAGCTGTGGTACCTCGAGTAAGTTCTGTGCCGCAGTCTCTTCGTCTGTAAGATGGGGCTAATAATTGGTAGCGTGTCCTGAAGATTAAACAAGTTAATGGGTGTAAAGCACCTTGGAGACTGCCGGACACATAGGGAGCACAGCATAAAAAACCACTGCCTAACTGTTATTAGCTACCATTCAAGCCTTGGAGAGCGTGGCTTGGCAGCCTGGCCCTCCCATCACCCTCTGCATCTCCTGAGAAAGGCAGCAGGCCCGGCTCCAGGCTGAGGCCAGGGCTGGAGTCTGGAAGCAGAGCCGACAGAAATGCGTAGGAGTCTGGGTTGCAGCTGCACACACGACACACTAACTTTATTCACATTGATACAAAAGTAGATTTTTCTAGAAATGTTCTCTTGTGCCAGGGGGAGAGAGTTGAGTGGCATGTGGCGGAGGGAGGGCCGGGGGAGGGGGTAGGAAGGGCAAGGGCCAGAGGTGGGTCGTGGAGGCAGGTCAGCGGGCAGCAGGGGCTGGGAGAACAGGCAGAGCTGGACATGGTGGCCCCTCCGCCCCATTCTAGCCACACCGGAGGGTGGAGGGCGTCCACACAGACATATTGGGAGCATCCAGAGTGGTGGGAAATGGGGGCCAGGGAACTCAGGCAGGAGGAGGCTCTGGGGTGGAATTGTTGATTTCCTCTCCTCCTGGCCAGCTGCCAGCTCCCCCACGGGACTGATGCCAGGGCTCCCGGCGTGCCCCTTCCCACTTCCCCTTCTTTACATGCTCCTCTTGGAAGGGCTAGACATGCCCAAGAGGGGCCAAGGTGGCAGGTGGGGAAGTGAGGAGTGAGTACACAGATGCTCACATAGCAAAGAAGGAGCAGAGGCTGGGCTGCCCACGGAGGGGCCCCAAGGGTCTCACTGGGGCAGGGCCTTAAGGATGGCATTCACCTCCTCCGCCACAGCTGTCAGGGCAAATTCAAACTGGTCCTGGGGAAGGGCAGGGGGAGGAGGGTCATGGGGGGTCCTGGCCTCTGCTCCTGCCCCGGGGGTGGAGGGTGCTTTGGGGAGGTCACTTGTGGGGTGGGGGGGGGAGGGAGCCCTCCCGGGGGAGGGGTATGGAGGCAGGCAGGAGAGGCCGGCTGCTGCCACTTTGGTTGGGGAAGGGTGGTGGCTAGGGTGGGTGGAGGGAGGAACGGTTACCTTGGAGCGGACGAGGCCAGGCCGCTGGTCACGGACATGCTCCAGGGTGGCAGCGATGTCAATCTCCTTCACTCCTGGGTAGGGGGAGCACGGGGGCTGCTCAGGGGGTGTCCAGAGGAGGGTAAGACCCCGAAAGCCTAGGGCATCCTGGGGTGGGAGGCTTGCAGGACTGGAGAAAGCCTGGGGGTGTGGCAACCTGCCCTCCACGAACTCCTGTGATCCCAGGGGCTGGGGAGACTCTAATCAGAGGCTGGGCTGTAGGCGAGCTGTGGCCGGGGAGGAGGGGGGTCGTCACCTTTTGCCATGCGGTTCAGTACCATGTCGATGAGGATGTAGGTGCCAGTCCTTCCTGCACCGTCACTGAAAGAGGAGATGGTGACAGGCTGAGTTTGGGACCCAGCAGGAACCGGAAGGAGAGGGGGAGACTGGTGGAGCTGTTAGGGTTATCTGGGGATGGGGGTGGGATGAGTGAGTGGAGGATGAGGGAACGGTCATAGCCCCTGTGTCCTGGGAATTGGGCCTCGAGTGGGGAGCCTGTGACCCATGGGGTGTCTCTTGGGCAGTGAGCTAACCGAAACGGATAGCCCTGGCTCTGCCCTGAGGCAGAGGCAGCAAGAGGGAATAGCTTTCTCCAGCCTCTGGCCAGGCTTTCATTCAGCAAACTTCTTATGTAAATGACAAGATGGTAAATATTTTCAACTTTGTGGGCCACGTATAGTCTCTGTCAAACGTTTTTTTTTTTTTTCTTCAACTGTTTAAAAATAGGAACATCATTCTTAGCTCATGGGCCATTAAGAAAACAGATGGTATGCTGAATTCGGCCCATGGGCTGTAGTTTGCTGGCATCAAGGGCCCCTCCATCCCCACCCCAGCCCCCCTGAACGCACCTGCAGTGCACAATGATGGGGCAGGAGCGGCCCCGGTAGCACTTGTTCACCTTCCTGCAATAAGAAATGGGCGTGAGGTCAGGGGGCACCGGCAGAGGGAAAGGGGAACCGAAACACACACCTGAGGGCCTCTCTTTCTTCCTTTTCTCTCCACATGCCAATGGCAGAGGAGGGAAGAGGGCTGGAGACAGGAGTCAGGGCTGGAGGCAAAGAACCAGAGATAGTGTAGGTGGCACTGGGCTTGCCTCATCACTTACGAGCTATGTACCCAAGCTGTGCACCTGGAACAACTGATTTAACCTCTTTGAGCCTCAGTTTTATTACCTGTAAAGTGGGGATGATAAGAGTAGTAACTTCCTTCTTAGGGTTCTTACTATGATTATGTGAAATAATCCATGTAAAGAACTAAGTGCAATACCTGGCACACAGTAGGTGCTCATTAAATGACAGTATGATTAATAATAAGACATAATAATATTAACAGCCACCTCTGCCAGAAGTTCAGGGAGGATAGGCTTTCTGGTGACTTCAAGGGTGTCAATCTTGCCACATCCTTGCTCTGCCCCTACAACTGCCCAAGGTGTTCCGCTCGCCACCCAGGCTACCTGTGGTCCTCACCAGCAGTGAGGTCGGGTAGTAGCCCTGGGCACAGAGTTCCTCTGGCGAGGGGAGGACAACACCTCCACTCTGAATGCGATGCTGCGCCTGTCTCCCTGGATAAGTCTTGCCTCCACACTGGTGCTCCGTGGTTGGGTCATATTCAGACTCGGTCCACCTGGACCTCCGACTCTGCTGCCCTGATCACAGCAGCTCAGCAATGAGCAGGGGGTTTCTTCCTCTCTCGGTGGCCCAGTCTAACCTGCCCTTGTCCCTTATGACATTCCTGCTTTGAGAGTCACTTGCAGATTTCTGATACCTCCCATGGGCCAGGGCAAGGGAGGACCTTCTGAGGGGTTATTAGAGTACTTCAGGGGAAGCTTGGAACTTAGTGGTCCTCCATCTGGTTCCTCAAGGCTTGCAGGGGCCAGGTGACTTTGAAAGGTTTTCCAGGAGTCCACATGGTTTTCTAGCATATTGGCTGGTATATCAGGGCTGGGGTTGAACAGAAGTTGCCACAGTGGTTCCCAATCATTTAATAATAATGATAAGAAACAGTATTTAGAATTAATAGAGCCCTTGCTACGTGCCAAGCACTTAAAGCAGATTTTACAGACTTTATGCTACTGACTTTTGTAACAACCCCTAAAGTATGGGTCATCATTCTCATTTCACAGGTAAGAAAACAGACAGAGGTCAAGGAACTTGCTCAGAGTCACTTTCTAGGACTTAAAGAATTATTTTGCCTTGCCTCTGGTGGACCTTCACCAAACTATATTTATTAAGCAGCAGTTAATTTGTTCTGGGTGTCTAATGCCAACTGAGTTTACATAATCCCAGCCTAAAGCAAAGAAATAGAACCTTTTGGCTAACCTGTGCAGCCTTAAAACAGGTCCATGCACTAGTTCTATAAAGATTTTTAAAATGTGGAAAACAAAAAACATAGCTCTGATGCCCCTAGCGTTGCTTTTGAGAAGCCTGTGCCTCAGGCCCCGGGGACCCCAGTTAGAGACCATTGTCCTGAGGCTCGGAAACTATCCCCAGGTTCCTCCCTCAACTGCCCCCCGCCCCCACCAGCTCTGCCCCTCTGCTCTCTGCCTAGCGCCTAGAGACTTCAGGCCAGCCTGGCAAGGGGCAGAGAAGCAGGAAGCCGCCACAGTGTGGGTGAGGCCCCAGCCTTGGCAGCAGACTTCTCAGCCACCTGTCTAGAGAGGGGACAGGCAGGGGATGCTGGAGGCCTGGCCTGGTCACGGTTTCAGCGTCAGAACAGGGCAGGTCCCCCTGTTAGCCTCCTGTCCCAGCCCCCACCTGGTTCCACTGAGTCCCCAAGAATCCAGAGATCCTCCCGCACTCCCTTTGATAGTATTTGTCTCTTGCCTGAGTCCCCCCAGCCCCCGGCTCTCCCAGCAGCCTTCAGGGTGGTCCCTGGGCCCACACGTCCTCATGTCCTGTCCATGCAGCGGCCACACCTGCCAATGATCACTTTTGTGACTATGCAACTGGAGTGAGAATACTAGCTGCAGATCACAAAAATGACACTGGCAGCCGTGAGAGAGAGAGAGAGAGAGAGAGGGAGAGAGGGAGGAGGGAGGGGACAGTGAGGGGAGACAGAGCCAGGGAGAGAGAGAGCCATGTAGAGAATGAGAGATGGTGGGGGGAGACAGAGACAGAGAGGCAGAGTAAATAGGCAGACATGGGAGGGAGGTGGAGGAAACAGAGCAGGGAGAAGGAACAGGGAGAGGTGCAGAGAGGGGGAAACGTGGATGGAGGGGAAGAGTGAGACAGACTTCGAGACACAGTGATGGACAAAGAGGTGGGCGGGGGAGGGAGGGGGGAGAGAAAAGAGGGAAGGAAGAGAGGGAAAGAGAGGGAAAGACAAAGGGCAAGAAAAATAGAGGCAAAGAGACACAGAGGGATAAAGAAGGGGGATGGCAGGAGGGAGTGAGAGACAGCGAGGGGACAGCAGACACAGAGACTAGTGCTGGCCACCTGGAAGCACAGGACAGGCGGAAACAGGCAGCGGGGACCGAGGACAGGGAGACAGCTAGAAACAAAGTGAGCACTTCTTGGGGGGAATGGGGTTACGGAGAAAGCACCGGACATGGAGAGGCAGGGAGAAAAAGAGTGCAAGAGAGAGGGAGGAGACAGCTGGCCAGCAGAGAGAGAGAGCAGACAGGGGCTGGAGTACAGCAGTGGAGGAATGGGCACAGCGAGACAGAGCGTCAGTTCTGGTTTGGGGGGTGGTGTCTGGAAGGGGGTCCAGGAGGTCAGAGTCAGTCCTGGTCTGGGGTGTCTGGCAGGGGGCACCAGTGGACCTGAGGCCGAGGCTCCAGGTCAGGCTCCAGGATCTGCCTCACCTGACCTGGGGCCCTAGGAGGACCTGATGGACTGGGGGAAGGTAAGGGAGCCTAGCTCCCGGCCCCCTGCTCCTGTGCTGCTCTCTCTCCGGCTCCTCGGAGCCTCCCCCGGGCCGCCCCACCGCCCAGGCGCTGGGGCGCTCACCTGCGGAAGTCCAGCAGGGGCCGGGTGGAGGCCGGGGTGCCCTCTGCCGGCCAGCTGAGGAAGTGGAACTGCGTGAGCGTGCGCGTCTCCTGGGTCTGCACGTTCTTCAGGTAGAAGCTCCGCACCAGGAAGTCCTCGCACCAGATGTGCTCCGACACGAGGTTCACCTGCGGAGGAGGGGGTGCAGGACTGAGCGCGGCAGGGCATCTCCAAATCCTCCCGGCCTCCCAGGCCAGTCAGATTCTAAATCCTCCAGGAAGCTCACCGGACCACCTGCCCCAACTGTTCCAGCTGTCCCCAAGAACCCTAGCTGTTTGTGTCACTTATGGACTGCTCAGGACAACTGGTGGCTTTTTCATCTAGACACAACTATTGTGAGTTTTCATTTGTTTGTTTTGGCCGAGCCCCGTGGCTTGAGGGATCTTAGATCCCCCAGGGATCAAACCCAGGCCCAGGGCAGTGAAAGCACCACTGGACCGTGAGGGAATTCCCAATATTGTGAGCCTCTTGAATTCAAAGTTTCTCCTTCCTCTTCCGCACAGAGACTAGCAAAGTGTCTGTGCTACACACACCGTAAACTTCGATAAAATTCTATATTTTCATTTGATTTTTTTCTTTAACCACAAGCAAGACCAATTTTTAAAACTTAAAAAGACCGTTGTGTGCTCATCTGATGATGCAAAACTGCTATCCAGTGCTCATGAGAAACTGGACGTGTGCAATTAATGTCTCTTGTCTTATTGGGGGGGGGGTGTCACCTCCCATTTGTCAGGAATGTTGCTCCTTCCCTTGCCTTGCCTCTGCCCAGTTCCCCCCTACCTAACTTTTCTCCTAATGAAAAAGTTTGTTTCTGTTTTAAATAAGCAATATGTGTGACTGGTGGCATTTCTTTCTTCGCTTTGGCCTCCAGGAAACTCAGATCTAAGTTAGGCTCAATAAAAGTAGGTCTCAGTCTTGGCCTTTGAGTATACTTATCTTCCCTGTCTCAAAACTGTACTCCTGACTCTTAGTTTCTTACCTTAGTTTCAGTGGTTTTATAGCTTTGTATCTGTACCTTTCATCATAGGTCCTTACAAGTGCTTTTTGGCCCTAGACTGGACACACACATACACACATGTATATGCATGTATGTGAATATGTGTATGCACACATATGTTTATATACACATATGTTCACACATGCATGAGCGGTGCACCATCCATTTTCTCCACCCCCATCGTCTCCTGGCCGTGGGGTCCTGCTGACCTCATATACATGGTAGAGGGAGGAGCCCTCATCTGGCCAGTAGCGGTCACACTGCTTGACACCATCCTCCACCAGCGGGGTCAGCATGACAATGACGGTGCAGCCACTCTCCCACACCATCTAGGGACAGAGACCCAGGTAAGCTCCATTCTAACCTCCCTGGGACCTGGCTGGCCCTGGCTGGCCACAAGGGCACCTACTCCCTGGAAAAGCCCTCCCTCCAAAAGCCCACCTGCCAGAAGTCTGAGATGGTATGTGACAGTGGGCCCTGTGTGGCTATGTAGGCTGGCATCCGAGGGTCGTGCTCAATCTGGGGACGGGAAAGATACATCGTGAGCCAGAATGGGAAATGCCACTATGGAGACGCTCGGTCAAAGGGAGCGGGCCAGGGTCTGGGGGAGGCTGAGAAGCCCCATTTCCATGCTAGGATATCAGGCTCACAATTCTGGGGCCTTGGGTGGGGAAATGGAGTCTATGGGGGCAGGATGAAAAGAGGGAGGAGGTGGGGGCCACTCACAATGGGGCTGGCGTTGATGTAATCGCTCCGAGAAGGGCTGCTCTCCACCTTCAGCTTGATGCGTGCGTGGTCATCTGCACAGACCCCGCATCCCACCCCAGAAGTCCCTCCAGTCATTGGGGTCCTGGCACCTCTGCCACTCAGCTTGAGCCAGGATCCTGGCCCCGCCCCCAAGCCCTCCAGAGCTCCCAGCAGACAGAGGGCTGGGGCCGGCAGGTCAGCAGGACTCACTCACAGGGCAAGAAGTCAGGGTTGCGGTTCTTTTTGATGTTGCCCTCCCCCTGGGCGGTGGCACAGGTGTTGGGCTCCGCCTGGTAGGCACACAGGGCCCGCCACTCCTTGGCCAAGCGGTCCCGGTTCCGCAGGTGGTCCTCCATGTACGCCTGCAGGGACACCACAGCCTGGCGCTGGCCCCCACTGCCAGCCTTGCCCCTCCCACCGTCCGGTCCCCTCACCCACTCTGGGCCGATGCCCTGTCCTGACCAGAATCATGTGTCCCGTGGAGATGTCCATGTTGGCCTGGGCGGGCTCCTCGCACCAGGACGGTGTGCTGCTGTGGGAGCTGGGGCTGGCCTGGGCCGCATCACTAAACTGCGAGGACACGCTGCTCACCCGAGAGGGCTCTGGTGGACCCTCTGCCCGGTTGAACAGGGACTTTGTGGCCATGTGCTGGCGGCACAGGTCCTGCGGAAGAAGGATGGGGCAGGGTCCAAGGTCTCCTGAATCCTTCCCAACAGGGTCCTGGGCTCAGTTCAGTAGAGTCCCTAGGCTTGTCCTTGATTGCTTTTGAATGAAACCCATTTCCTCTGGGGTAGGGTCTTCTGCCATGGCTCTCATCCTTTTCGGGGCTGTTCTGCTTGGCTGGTGCCTATGCCTATGACAACCTCGGATGTCACAGAGCAGAAGCCTAGAGCCCCCCCCCCCCCCGAATCACAGCACTGGGGAGAACTTCAGCAACCATCTGCTCTCAGTTCCCATCCATTCAAAATGGCCCCGCAGCACTCCCACTGGGGCTTCTCCAGCCCCTGCCTGGACATCCAGCTCCCCACCCTCATCCCAGGTGAGACCCCGACTCCCGAGCCCCTTCCACTCCCTCTCATCAACAAGTGTCTGGGGCTGCACACCTGGTACTCAAAGGTAGTGTCACCGTGGGCGCCCTCGGGTCCCAGTGCGGCCAGGCGCTCCTTGTCCCGCTGCCGCGCACGCTGCCGTGCACACAGGGCCACTGCCAGAGCTACGAGCAACCCGGCCACACCCGCCAGGGCCACCAGAGTAAGCAGCATGGAGCGCATAGGAGAGGTGCCGTGGGCCGGTCGCGGAAGGACGGCGGCTGCCTCCTCCCTCTGTGGGAACAAGGCTAGAATCAAGGGGGGCAGTGGTGTGGGGAGACTTAGGAGCTGCTCCCCACCCCCGTCCCACGGCCCACTCCCTGCTAGGTTATCTCCTGGGGCAAAGCTGGGAGGCAGGGGCATGGCGGTACAGGCAGAAGGACCTGGAGAGGCCGAAGATCTTCCTTCTCAATCCCCAATGAGGCAACTCAACCACATTGCACTGCCAGAGACTTAGTGGGTGACCCTCCCTAGGAGTTTTTGCATTTAAAAATGGATACAGAGAAGTATAGAGAGACCCAAGAGATCAAAGAGTAGAATGTGAGGCATCATGTTGGATGCAGAACAGAAGCATATTTTGAGTTCAGTGTCCTTTCTGTGTCATGTTTTCCCTTGGAATTTGAGACTTTGCTCTAGAGCATCTATGGACAGCTATGGCCATCTCAGGTGTGGCTTCGGAGAGAAGCCTGGACCTGCAGGGAGGAGCTGCTGGGGCCATCTGCTGGTCAGAAAGAAAACTGCATGGGGGAAGGCTGCTTTGGCAAAGCTGGGGGACCAGCCAGATAGATCTCAGCTCCTATTCTCCTGTCGTTTGCCTGCATCTCTTGTGGGCAACAAGAGCCCTCTGGGGCTTTGATTGATCCTTCAGTTATCTCATACCTGTCCCACGCCTGTCTGCAAGATCTGGAGCCCTGTCTGTGCTTCCAGTTCAGACTTCACCATCCCTGCAGGGAGGATGTAGGTCAGATTGTGTCCAGCCCCATGTGGACTCCACCCCATGTCATGCTATGCCAGGCGGCAGGCAGGGTCCATGTGGGCTGGGAATATTTCAAGGGGAGCACCAGCCACAGGCCTGGATATATACAACTCAGGCTGGGGTCAAGGAGTACTTACCAGCTTGCTTGGTCACGTCAGCCAAAGACAGGTTCTGTTCATTGTGCTGGATGCGGAAGGTAAGGGCTGGTCCCACGACACTGCCGAATAGGAGGTATGTTACTGCCTCACCCACCACAGACGCCAGATTCAAAATGAGAGGTCCTCTCTGGCCCTCTCCCTGTTAGAGGATGGGGCTAAAACCAATCAGAGATGCCATACAGGGGTGTTTGAGGCTGGGAAGATACTGGATGGGGCCAGCAGCAGGGCTGGGTGTGGCTGTACCTTCAGTGCAGCTGGAAACATCTTTGACCCGACCTTGGCCCCTTACTCACAGTTTGTCTTCCCCTCCTACCCTGAGCCCCTCCAGCCACCTCCCGCCTCAAGCTACCTGCTAGATCCCCGCTGCCCCAGCCAGATACAGCCCCACCTGATGTTGATGAAGCTGCCCGAGGACATGTGCACATGCTCAGCCAGGATCTCCAGAAGCTTCACTCCTGCAGCCAGACTCAGGGGCCTGGAGGTGGGGAGCCGGCAGAGGAAGGAAAGTGGGGACCCTCTAGGCCACTTCCTTGAAACAACCTCCAGGGGTGCAGAGCAGCCCAGCCCCGTGTGTACTCCACATCTGGACTTCTGCTCTCTGCTTCCTGCCAGGCGGGCCAGCCCAACACCCAAGGGACCAGGAGGCTGCCCCAGGCTGGAGCCCTTACTTCTGGTCAGTGACAATGTAGCCATATTCCTCTGCTGATGGTCTAGCAGAGGGCTGCCCTGCCGCCGTGGGCTGGCTCTGGCCCAGTGGACTTTTCTCCTCTCGCAGGATGGGCGTGGCAGGGGGGCCGGCAGCTTTGGGAGGCTCAGAGGATCCAGAGCTCAGCTCCTGCTGGGCTTTATTGGAGGTGGGACCAGCAGTGGGGGATCCGGGCAGGGAGGGCGTGGGCGGTGGAGGCTCCGCTGCGTCTGTGCCCTGCACCTGCTCCTCCATTGTCTGTTTAGAAGAGAGGACAGAGGTATGGTCTCTAACGGTGGAGGGGTCGGGGGGGAGGGGGTCCGCACTCTGGACACTGAGCTCCCACAGGGGTGCTTAGGACATGTTTCTCTTTCTATCCCCAGGCCCAGGTCAGCACTGGGTACAAAGAGGGCATCCAGGGAAGTGAGTCAAATGGATGAATGAATGAGTGAATGAAAAAAGGACTGAATGAGTGATTATTCATGATCAGTAATAATCCACAGGATGGGGCTGGAGTGGGGAGAAGCTCCAGAGTGAGGAAAGCTGGGGTTAGGGGAGAAGATGAACAGGCAGGCCATGGTTTTTCGACTTTTGTTTAGCCACACAACCTTAGAAATCCAACATGTGAAACGGATAGAGTGCCTCAAGCCGCAGGGCAGTCAGGAGCCCGCCTGCTCGCGTCCCCCCGCTTCCCCTAGGGACCCTCGGAGTGTGGTCTGAGATGACTGTCGTGTAAAAAAGCAGTGAATCAAGAATTCTAGCTTCTGGTCCCAGCTCTGCCTTCAACTTGAGGTGAGACCTTAAACAATGACTTGCAGCCTCTGGGCCTCAGTTCCACCAAAATGAGGGCTTGGAGGATACAGATTCTGGGTCCTGATCCTGAGATTTAGATTTCAGTCAAGGGGTTTGCTGCTGTTGGGCACTTATGGGTCAGGCAGGTGTCACAAACTCACTTTCTTGATGTCAGCTCCAATGTTTACAACCCCTCCTGCAGAGACAGGAAAAACAAGACTCTGGGCAAAGGGCCAAGGCCAAGGTCCACACAACGCCAGGTGGGAGAAAAGGCCAGAGGCCCTGAGCCTGTTACATTTGCTGTGGCCTCTTTCCCCGTGTCAGTAACCAAGACCCTATCGCTGGTCTCGTCCTAAGCATGGCCTCATGCCTCAGTGCATCTGCCTTATAACTCATTGTTTTATCAACTCCTCCCTCTGTTATTGGCCACACCTCTCAAAGCTCTTCTCTGCTCAGTCCTCCCTCTGCCCATCAGTCACTGGCTTCTCCTTTTTAGTGGCCATGCCCCTCCTTAGGTCCTCATTATCTTCCGCCCAGCTTTCTCCGTGCCTCCTGGTCCCGGCTCACACCCCCTGTTGGTTTCTTTTCCCATTGCTTCCATCCTCCGGTCCTTTCCTGCTCTAACTCCTCGGCTCACCACCCCACCCCTTGCTTCCTGCCCTTGGCTGGCAATGACTCCGTGTCTCAAAAGAACTCCCTCCCCCGACCTTGGCCCTTTCCCTCTAGGTTGCTTGCTGTGGTCTTGAGAAGTGCGGCAAGAGGCCTCCACGGGGCTGGTAGTCTCTCTGCCTGGACACTCACCCAGATTTCGTCCTGCACCCTTGGGCAGCAGCTGCAGCAGGGTGGAGAGGGTGGAGAGCTGCTCTGGAGTCAGCTGACGGAGCTCCACCCCGTAGCCTGCCAGCACAGCTGCCAGCCTCTGCAGAGTCACATCTGCAGGGAGCCAGACACGGAGCTTAGGGCTGGTGCCGAGACGAACTTGTGGGATGCATTTGGGGGTGGGGGGGGACCGGTGGTACATTTAAGAACTTTTCAAACACCAGGACACTGATGCCCTTCCCTTCCCACCCTTGTCCACACTTTGGGGGAAAGAGCTTCCTGTGTCAAGACCAAACTTCAGGCCCAGCAGGGACTCCTTGATCCCCCAGCTGAAGAAGAGTCATGTCAGCTCTACTGCCCCCACTGTATCCCCACCGCCTACCTAGTGCCTGGCATAGAGCAGGTGGTCGGTAGACATTAGCTGAGTGTGTAGGTGACTTTAAGGACAAATTAACAAATGCGTGGGTAGTCAGGAAGGACCCTCCCCGCCCCACCTCCCAGAAAGCAGCCCCACAGGCAGGGAGTGGATGCTGCGTACTCTGTTACCTGGCTGCTCTTCTGGGGAAGGAGGCTTCTCCCTGCGACCCTCTAGTCCTTCCTCCTCATAGCCTTCTGAGGAGTCATCTGCCTGGCTGCTGCCCCCTTGCTCTGGCAGCCTTGGTGCCCTGGCCCTGCTGGGCACTTGTGGCTCCTGGGCCAGGTAGAGCAGCCCTGACTCCTGGAGAAGCTGAGCAGGCGGAGACCCTGGAGGGTCCCCATAGGAACGGCCAGGGTGAGCCCCGAACGTGCCCTTGGAGGCAGTTCTGCTGAAGAGGGCTGGGGGTTCAGCCTTGGGCAGGGGGCCAACACTGACCATTCCTGGGGAGCTCTCTGAGCTCCGGGGGCCATCGTGGGAGCCAAACTGTGGGAAACCAGAAATTCGGATGAGAGCAGACATCAGGGCTGGGGGACTGGGGTTGCGGTGGGGCGGAGGTCCAGGGCTCACCTGATGGAACAAGTAGGGCTGCAGCAGGGCAGGTTCATAACTCAGGGCAGGGTGGGGAGGCTGCGGGGGCAGCAGCAGATGCTCCAGGAGAGGGGGCAGCAGCTCAGCCTGCAAAGGGGAGAGGGGGGAGCCTGCCCCAGCTCCACCCCTACCTACTGGAGGTCGAGGAAGCCGATGCTGGGGAGCAGGGGCGGAGCCAGTGGGGATGCCCTGTAAAAGCAGCTCCCCAGCGGGACCCGGTCTCCTGGGCGCCAAGCCAGATCTGGGGAGGAAAGCAAAGTGTGTGTGTGTGTGTTTATGTGTGTGTGTGTGTGTGTGTGTGTGTGTGTGTGTGTGTGTGTGTTGGTCGTGTGGGGGAGGGCGTATAGAGCCTACGAGGCAGAGATGGTGGGTCCAGGCTTAGCACAGAATAAGCCTGCTCTCTTAAGAGATGAGGTAGCCTCAGGCGAGGAGACAGTAGCATGGGGAAGGGCCAGAGGGCCAAGCCTGGGGCAGAGGTCATCGCCTCCCTGGTAAGCATGCCTGGATCCCTGAAACACAGCGGAAGAGCTGGAAGCATGAGGCTAGGGATGGAGAGGGGAGAACAGGAGAAGGGGAAGGCAGCTGGGAACCGCTCTAGATGAACTGTGTCTGCAGCTTGCCACACTGTCCCTGTGGGCATGTCCCCAAGTACGCATTCAAACACTCAGTACTGTGCGCTCTCACTCTGTTCCCCCTGCCCCACTCTGCCTTCTTCACCTGGTGTCATCATCTGAGCCCCAAGCCGTCATTTACTTTCCTCTGCTTTACAGGGTCTGAATGATGCCCTCAGAGCCCCTAACCACAAAAAGATGATGGTACCTCCTACCATATACAATTCCACATAGTAACAAAACTGAACATTAAATGACTTCAGTCCGACAAAATTCTAATTTGTTCCATGATGACTACTTTGATGCTTCTTTTAAGATACCGAATGTCCTGTATACACTGCTATATTTAAAACAGATAACCAACAAGGACCTACTGTATAGCACAGGGAACTCTGCTCAATATTATGAAACAATCTAAATGGGAAAAGAATTTGAAAAAGCATAAATACACGTATATTTTTAAAAAACTGCAAAAAGGAACATAATTTTACACGTACTTATAAGTACTTATATATATGTCTGTGCCAATACCATGTAGTACTAATTATTATAGCTTCTCCACTCTCTCTATCTCCTGATGCATCCCAGAAATCAGTTCAAGTACTACCATTATCTGATTCATATCTGAGTCTGCTGTGGGTGAAACTTTGCTAACATATCTTTCCTATGTCAGTACTAGAGAAAAAGTAATTTGTCTTGTTCTCCTACTTTGTATCCGTAAAGATTAGCACAGTGATTGGCACATAGTATAACCCTGTATTTTTTGCTGAGTAAATGAATTCATTAAAAGACAAACCAGACCAAAAACAAAATACCAAAAGTCCAAATGTTTCAAAACAGTTTTTAACACCGTAAATCAATTATGCTTCAATAAAAATTTAAAAAAGACTTTGTTAGGCAAAAAAAAACACAAAACAAAACAGTTTTTTTTTTTTGTTTTGTGGTACGCGGGCCTCTCACCACTGTGGCCTCTTCCGCTGCGGAGCACGGGCTCCAGATGTGCAGGCCCAGAGGCCATGGCTCACGGGCCCAGCCACTCCGCGGCATGTGGGATCTTCCCGGTCCGGGGCACGAACCCGTGTCCCCTGCATCGGCAGGCGGACTCTCAACCACTGCGCCACCAGGGAAGCCCTAAAACAGTTTTTAATGGCCCTCTTCTGCTGGATCCCCAGGGATGAGCTCGGCTCGTGTTGGGCATGTGAGCGTGTCAGATGACTGACTACTCCAGAACCTCTTTTACCCAAGCCCCAGCCTGCTGATTTTTGTACCCATTTCCCTCTGTCCATCAGGATGATCACAGATCCACCAGCCTTGCTATGACAGAGTTGATGAGAAATGATGCCTACCTGTCCCTTGGATGGGGCTCTGCTGGGTGAAGCCTGGGGATGCGCTCCATTTCCTGGGAGATCACATACTGGGTGAGGTCATCGTGCCAGGACAGTCCTGCCAGGGAACAGAATAGGGTGAGATTGAGATTGGCTTGGGAAAGTCTGAGGGCCCAGTAACAGGGACCAGTGTAGATCAAAACTGCGCCCTCTACCCAGCAGCGTATTGAATTTGGCAGGGCAGAGGAACAGCGGAGGGGGTCTAGAGATGCGGTGGGTGATTTGAGCTGTCCTTTTCCCACACTCAGGTATAGATTTGGGAGTGAGACTGCTTCCAGTGAGACTGGGTTTAAGTCCTCTGCCACTTACTAATTGTGTAACCTTAGCTGAACCTATCTGAGCCTTAGTTCTCTCATCTGAAAAATGGGGGTTTATACCTCCTAAAATTGTTGCGATAATTAAAATACACAATACAAAATGGTTAGAATAGTACCTGACACATAGGGAGCTTTCAATAAGTGCTATTATTATAATCATCATCAATATTATTATTCAGCTTTTTTTTTTTTTTTTTTTTTTTTGGCGGTACGCGGGCCTCTCACTGCTGTGGCCTCTCCCGTTGCGGAGCACAGGCTCCGGACGCGCAGGCTCAGCGGCCACGGCTCACGGGCCCAGCCGCTCCGCGGCATGTGGGATCTTCCTGGACCGGGGCACGAACCCGTGTCCCCTGCATCGGCAGGCGGACTCTCAACCACTGCACCACCAGGGAAGCCCTCAGCTTCTTTTTATTGATCCTGAACCTTAGTTTTCTTTATTTGTAAAGTGAGAATAATATATACTTTATGGGTCTGTAGTAAAGATTAAGTACATTCAGGAAAATAAAAGTGCTTGGAAAACTCCAAAGCACTATACACCTGTTTTAAACATTCATCAACATCATCTTATCATGAGGCAGATCTCCGTTTGACCGTTTTCCTCCATGAAAGTCTGCTCTCAGGAAAGGTCAGTCAACTATTTTAAAGGGATAATCTCCCACTCTCCACCCCCATTCCTTTTTCCTTGTTTCTGGATTAATAATCTGTACTGCTCTTAACTCATATCCTGGGATCTATACCTGCTTTTTTGCCTATTAACATTAGATGAACTATCTGTGTCCCTGTATAAGGCCAATTCCTCTGCTTGAGCACGAGATTTCATCCCCTACTACCTACTCAAGAACATCTTCCCCACAGTTCTCCCCTATTTCCTACATCATCATTTTCTCCTGTTCTCTACTGAATTATTCCCATTCACATACAAACATGATGCAGTTTCTCCCATCTTATAAAAATACTGTTTGATCCCACAGTCCCCTCCAGCTATCACCCCATTTCTTTGCTTTTCTTTGTAGCAAGACTCTTTGAAAGTGTTATTTATACTGGCTGTATCCAGTTCTTTTCCTCCCATTCCCTCTTATCCACTCTATTCAGGATTTTATTCCCAACTATTCTACCAAAACGGCTTTCATCACGATCACCAGTGGCTTCTGCATATCTAAATCCAGGGTCAATTCTCAGATCTCATCTTACTTAACCTACCACCATCATTTGACACTGTTGATCACTCCTTCCTCCTTGATACACTTCCACTTAGCTTCTAGGACACCATACACTCTTGTTTTTCCTCCTACCTTGCTGGCTCTCCCTTCTCAGACTCCCTTGTTGGTTCTGCTCCTTCTTCTGGTCCTCTTAATAATAGAATTCTTTAGGGCTCTTCTTCATAAACACACAATCTTTTGGTTATTTCATTCACCTCATGGGTTTAATTACCATCTATATGCCAAAGAATCCCAAATTCATATCTCCACTCCGGACCTCTCCTTTTTAAAACCCGATCTTATATACTCAACTTCCCACGTTATTGAATGGATATCTTAAACTCAGTGTATTCAAAACTGAACACCCCTCTCCTCAAGTTGATCCTTCTGCATAATTAATGACATGTACATCCACCTAGCTGTTCAGGCAATAAAACCTAGGTGTCATCCTTGACTACTCCCTTTCTTTCATGGCCCTATCCAATATTTCATGAAATCATGCTCACTACCTTAAAAATACAGGCAGAACTCTGTCATTTCTCATTACCTCCCTGCAACCACCCTGGTCCACGCTTATTCATCTCTTACATGAGTTACTGTGATAGCTTTTAATGTTTCGTGTTTCTGTTTCTACCATTGACTCCCTACGTTCTATTCTCAACACAGCAGCAAGAGTGATCTTTTTAAAGTAGAAGTGAGATCATACACCCCTATGCTCAAACCTTGTGATGGTTTTTCCTCTTTTACTCAGAGTAAAGCCAATGTCCATACACTCTCATATAAAATCCCAGAGCATCCCTTCCCTCATTACCTACCTGACTGCATCTTCTACTCTGCCTCTCCATCACTCCTTTAGAGCCACTCTGTAGAGGGGCTCTCCATGGTGTTCCTCAAACTCATGCTCCTATCTTAGGGCTTTTATTCTATCTAGCTCCCTGGCCACCCGAAACACTCTTCCCTGAGATAACCTTCTGGGAAAGCATCCCCACCTCCTTGATGCCTTTATTTGAATTTCAGTCTCAATAAGGTCTATCTTGACCACTCAATTTAATACCACAGCTTCCTACCTCACCATTTCTGATCCCTTTATCCTGCTGTAATTGTTTTCTCCATGGCACTTATCACCTTCTAATACTAGTGTTTTCTAATTTCTAGTGTATTCCCTCCCTTCACCCCTGAATGTAAACCCCAGTAGGCAGAGATCTTTGTTTCACTCCCTGATATATCCCAAGCACCTAAAACTACGTTTGCCATGTACAAGTACCCAATAAATATTGGTTGAATGAGTGAATTGGATGAGTGGGGTATTCTCCTGGCTGAAGACTCCAGGATTCATGGCCCTGGAGTACTCAGTCAGTTCCAGAGAGTGGGTTGGTCCTAAAGATATAAATGCTGGCCGCTTCCAGTGGTGTCTTCTAGAAGCCCCCTCTGGATTCCTCCAGAGAGTCTAAGTGTGAACAGCCTATCTCTAGGGTTCCACCCCCGCTCCTGTCTTGCCTCCTTCTCCAGTAAGGTCTGGGAAGGTGAGGTTCCAGAGTGGGTGTGATAGGAATGTTCCATGAGAGAAATCCTGGAGTCAGGTGGCCCCTCCCTTCCCCACCCTTATCTAACCAAGTTACAGTCTCCCTCCTCCAGCGCATCTAGACCTCACCTTGGGACATGAGCTGTCGGAGGACACCTCGTAAGCGTTGAAGAACTGGGGAGGTGACTTGCAAAAGGGGCCGGGCTTGCCCCACTCCCACCTGGCATTGTCCAAACAAGCCATCTAAGAGCACAAAAGTGGTGTCAGTGGTGGGGGGCTTGGACAACAGGCCTTCCCAAGTCCAGGCTGCAAATAGACAGCACTCCCTCAATCTCCTCTCTTGGCTTCAGAGAGCTCTGCCCCTCCAGTCCAGTCCCCCTTCTCTCCAAGCCCAGTTCCCCCTCTCCCTTCCAGCCCACCCCACTTCTTTCTTATTATACATCACCACCACCCCCCAACTCTGTTTTGTAAATCCTATGTTTGGGCCTCACTCACCCTGAATACAGACTTCGAGGTGAGAGCAGAGTCTGCGGTCAAACAGACAGCCTGTAGAGGACAGGTGAGCAGAGGCTCAGACACCCACACACATAGAATGGTCAGATGGATGAACAGGCTAGAAAAGGGGGAAGCAGATGGGATCCATTCTTTCATTCTAAGGAAGGCTTTAAGCTGGGAGGAGAGGAGGAAGAGTCCTCCTCTTGAGAAGAAAGCACAGGATCCGGCTTTGGATTTTAAATATCTGCAAGTCTGGATTCTTCCCCTAAAAGCCTCTGTTAGCTTAAGTGAGTAAGAGGGAGAAGAAGCCCTCCAGGTGCATGGGAATCGTGATGGTGGAGAATCATATTGATACTTCTACTCTCATAGAATTACTATGGGGTAGTTTTTGTCCAAATTCTGAGGAAAAGCGGACTTTCCTTTCCCAATCTCCACAAGCATCTTATGATGGCCTGGGGGTCAGAAGAGATGGGAACCCCAGCACACTCCCCCTTAGTGTGGGAAAGGGGTATAGGCGGGGTGTCTCTAAGGCAATGCTCCCCACGCTGTCCCTGCAGTCCGCGGCCCCTGTACTGCTGGGGCGGTTCGTGGTGCTGAAGCTCTGAGTCTGGCGCCGCTGAGGGCTTGCCTGGAAGCAGTGATGGGGGAGGGAAGGGTAACAGGGTGAGGAGTCTCCAAGGGACGTGACCTCTCCGCCATTTCAGTCTTCATCTTCCACCCTCCTAACCCGCGGCGCCACAGGAAGTATCTTGCATTGGCCTCCAAGCCCGGCGGGGAAGAAGAACGCCAGACGGCGAGCTTGCCCCCTTCCCCCACGTGCGCCCCGCCCCCACCCTCCCCCTGCCCGTGAGTCAGCGCTGACTGTCTCAGTCCGCACAAACGTGAGTCAGCACCAGGCCTGGCCGTGGGGAGGGGGACGTGAGACGACCCTTCCCTCTTCACCTTCTTCGGCCCCCTCCCCCAGCTGTCCCTCTCTTATCGGAGATCAGATTACAGCCATCGGCCTCTCTGGGCTTGAAGAAAAACGCTGGCCCCTCCCTCGGCCTGATACTGTACGGAACGCTGGGACCCCGGAGCTCTCGGCCCCGACTTCTCCCGGCAGAACAGGGTTCCCTCTTCTTCCCTCCCCTCCTCCATCCCTCAGCTCCTGTCGCCACTTTTTGGCGCCTCGGAGAGACTTGCTTCTCCTGTGGTCCTGTATCCCGTCTCCAGGTCCCTCTGTCCATATGCACCCCCATTCCTTCTCCCCAAACCGCTATCTTCCCCTGAGCCCGCTTCTCTTAGGTCCCGCCCCCGAGCTCCCAGCCCCACCTCCAGGCCTACGCCCCTTTCCTTGCAGACGCCCTCTCATCTTCCTCATCTCACAGTGCCTCCCCCTACCCCACTCCACACACACATTCTACCTGAGCTCGCGACCTGCGTGACACTTCCCCCCACGCCCCCCACCGAGTTTTGCTCCCGGCACCATCCTCCCCCAATCCCATTTCCTCCTGACCGTGGGCGCTAATGGCGTTGCAGCCTCCCGGACGGCTGCCCAGCAGCATCAGGCAGAGGAGCACCCGGAGACCCCCAGATCCCCCGGGACCCCCAGGCCGCCGCGGGCGCCGCATCCTTCCGGGATCCGCGCTCCCGCTCGGCTGCCAGAGCCGCAGCGACTCGGGCCGGAGCCTGGCAGAGGGGCCGAGGCGGGGCCTGCCACTCCCCACCCACCGAGGCGGGGTCTACAGGCCCCTCTCGCGGCAACTCCGCCAACCCCAGGCGGCTGGTGACGACATTTCCACCCCCGGCTCTTGCGTTGATTTGCGTCATTCGTGGCGTAAAAGCACTGTCTTACTGGGGGTCCTACCCACCCCGTCCCTCCTACCCCAAATAGTAGGCGCTTCTCTAGAATTCGCACTTGGCCTCACCTTGACATATGCTTCTCCCCAAGGACCACCACCTGTATCACCCAGTCGCAGGGTTGGCGAGAAGGGTTCCAGTTGTGTGGGGGCCAAGAAATTTACGTGAGCCGGGTCGTATAAACCTTAAGAAGAGGAGCATACAGGTGAATACAATATGTACTCTTTCGCAGCTCAATTAATGGTATAGATGTTATCCTTAAGAGCAGGAATGGTTTTGCGTGTGTGCTCGGATTCCACTTCTAGCAATGCCACCTACTTAGGGGTATAACTTTGGGCAAGTTGCTTGACCTCTCTGTGCCCAAGTTTCCTGATCTGTAAAATGGAGGTGCCAACAGTGCCTCCCTTACAAGGTGGTTGTGAAGATTTACAGGAATTAAACTCACGTGCCTCACTTAGAACAACCACTGCACTGGCATATACTAAACACTGGGTATATATTGGCTTTTGTTATTAGCCTTGGCTCGCCTTTCTTTCGCCCTCTTCCACCTCGAGCCTATCAAAATCCTATGGTTTCTGCCTGCAAAATGTCTCCCATCAGCCCACTTCTCTCTATATGATGGAGTCCATATGACTTCTCTCTTTCATGATGACTACTGCAGTAATCATCTAACGAGTCTTTTGCTTCCATTCTTGTCACCCAATAAGCTTGGGAGTGAGCTTTCTAAAGGTCAAAATTGATCACTTTACTCTCTTGCTGTTCATAAAAATTTTCCAAAATACAAAAATAAAAAAATTTAAAAAGATGGTGGTGCATGGTACTCATACACTCATCACCTAGGCTGAACAGTTATTGATTATTTTGCCATCTTTGCTTCTTTTTAGTACTTAAAAGTAAACAATAGACATTATAGTTACCTTCCAAAAGTTTCAATATGCATTTCCAAGAAATAAGGGTATTTTCCCATATAACCTAAATGCCATTATGACACCTAATGAAATTTACGGTAATTCCCGAATATCATTTAATGCTCAGTTCGTATTCAAATGTCTCAAATTGTTTCCAAAAAATGCATTTTTTTCAGCTATTTTGTTCAAAGTAGCAGTCAGTCAAAGACCACCGTTGCATTTGGTTATGTTTCTTAATTCTCTTTAAATTAACATAAACAGTGCATCCCCCCCCTCCCCATTTTTTTGACATTTTCTTGTGGAAGATACCAGGTCAGGCTTTCTTTACAACTCCCTACCTTCAGGATTTGTGACTGTTTCCTCGTGATATGTTTTCCTGTATTTTCCCTGTATATATCCTGTATGTCCCCTGTATTTCCTGAAAAATAGAACTTAAGTCTTCACTGGATCAGGTAAAAAAATTTTTAAAACAAAAAATTTACAGGTGATGCTGTATGACTCCAATTGCATCATTTCAGGAAGTGTATAATGTCTGGCTGTCCCACTGTTAGTGATGCTATAATTGATCACTGGTTTAAGGTAGAGACAGCCAGATCTCTGTCATAAAGTAGTTCCCCAGCAACTTTTCACCTAGTGGTGTTGCCATTCATTGATGATCTTTGACTAAAATGGTGATTTTCTAGTTCTATCACTCCTTTAACATTTGTTAGCTGATATTATTTCATAAAGAAGAGCATTCTCTCATCAACTGCACTTAGTTATAGCCTGAGATACAATTCCAACTGGAAAGGTAGCATACATTCTTAGTTTCTTCTCTTTAACTATTAATTTGCAGAGTGATGAGTTGGTGTAATAGTTACCGCCAAGAGTGGCAAGTAAGTTTTGTGTTTTTTTAAATACATTTACTTATTTATTTATTTTGGCTGCATTGGGTCTTCGTTGCTGTGCGCGGGCTTTCTCTAGTTGAGGCGAGCTGGGGGGCTACTCTTTGTTGTGGTGCGTGGGCTTCTCACCGAGGTGGCTTCTCTTGTTGTGGAGTATGGACTCTAGGCAGCAGGCTTCAGTAGTTGTGGCTTGTGGGCTCTAGAGTGCAGGCTCAGTAGTTGTGGCACACGGGCTTAGTTGCTCCACGGCATGTGGGATCTTCCCGGACCAGGGCTCGAACCCATGTCCCCTTCGCTGGCAGGTGGATTCTTAACAACTGCGCCATCAGGGAAGTCCCTAAGTTTTAAAAAATATTTGTTACGACTTTTTATCTTTGAGCATTACTATGGAAGTATGGATTTTTATATATTCAATATGTATCAGTCAATCACAGTAATATTCAAATTGTCCTAAGTAAGTAATTAAGTGAAAGTTCCTTTAAACTCATTCTTTTTTCCTTTTGAAACGTCCCATTAATCACTGAAAGCTCCCTTGCTTTCTATCATTCCAACATGTACGAGGTTAATTTTTTTTATTCCTTGCCCTAGACATGGAAGCAGTCATTCCTCCAAAGAGACTTGGTAGCTTTTAGTAAGAACTGACTTTAGAGACCACAGTCTGGGTTCTAGGGGTGATAATGGCTACTGAGGTGATTGATGTTGCTTCTAGGTCCTTTCAGTGCACAGAGCTAGGATATTAAGATACCGTCACAAATACACACACACACTGATATTTCCAATTAAAATTTAGCTGTGATTTTTACTGAACTCTTAATTTTATACTTGTATCTCTTTATTACACTGAAAAATTTGGTTTCCCATAACATTAACATAATCATTTATCGGTTTAATCCTACTATATGCATACAATAATTTACAAATGATAATATAGATATTACTCTACTAATAAAACAGTGAATACACTTAAGACTTTGGGTAGTTTATTTTGTCCTTATAATCCCTAGGGATATACCATCAAAATATGGTGTTCTAAAGTCATTTGAAATAATTCTTTTGTTTGTGTAGTCATTTTTACTAATCTGATATATAATTTGGTTAGTTTGTTCATTTTCAATATTAGAATTTGCTTTTATTTTTATATACTTTATTTTAGAATATGTAAAATATTTACGCTGTTTAAAAATCAAACTTATATAATAAGATATACTCAGGAAAGTCTTCTCCTCACCTCCACAATTCCCCCTGCCATCTTTCTCACTTCACCCCATTTATTTCCTTTTTAAAATATTTGTAAATTTTGAAATATAAAAAACAGAAAAATGCATAGGACAAAAATGAACAGCTCAATAAATTATCACAAAATGAACACCCATGTAACCCAGGTCAAGGAATTGAACATTTCCAGCACCCTAAAAGACTCATTGTGTCCCCCAACCATTTCCTCTGATGTGCTCAAGAAAACATGATTCTATAGTTAAACCAGCTATTTTCTTGTTAGAATGAGAGTGTTTATCTTTTTAGTTTCCTACAACCCAGACAGAAGTGGAACTCCTTCTGTCTGAAGGATAATTTTGCTAGCTATAGAATTCTAGGATGACAGTTATTTTCTTTCAGTATATTTAAGAAGTCATTTCTCTTTCTTCTGGCTTCTATTGTTGCTGTCTTGGACTTAATTATTAGACTAAATGGTGCTCCTTTGAAAATAATCCCTTCCTCCACCACATTCACAGCTGCTTTTAAGAATTTTTCCTTTGTCTTTGTTTTCCTGCAGTTTCGTCATATTTTCTGTCTTAGTTTTAGTTTTTTAATATTTTGCTTAAGATTTGTTGGTAATCTTGAATCAGTGGATCGATATCTTTCAACAGTTTTGGAAAATTTTCAGCCACAATCTTTTAAAATATTGCTTATGTCCTATTCTCTCTCTTCTCCTTCTGGGATTTCAATTAAAATGAATAGTGGACCTCCTCACTGAATCCTCTTGATTTCTTACCCTTTTTTCTGCATTTTCCACCATTTGCCTCTTTGTATTTTTTGGAGGGAAGGGCTAAGTTTCTTGTGACATATCTTCTGGTACACCAGTTCTCTTTCAGCTGTCTCTAATCTGTTATTAACCTATTCAATTAGTTTAAAATCTTGGTTCTTACATTTTTAAGTTTTAGAATTTCTGTTTGATTCTTTTTCTTTTCAAAGAACCAGTTTTGAGTTTTATTGATTTCTCTTTATTATTTTCCTGTTTTCAATTTTATTGATTTCTCTCTCATTTTAATTATTTGTTTTCTTCTGCTTGGTTCAAACTTAAATTGCTCTTCTTTCTCTAGTTTCCTAAAGTGCGAACTTATTTTATTGATTTTAGATCATTCTTATTTTCTAATGTATGCATTCATTGTAGAAATTTCCTTCTAAGCACTGTTTTCACTTCATGCCACAAATTGTGATAAATTATATTTTATTTTTGTTTATTTCAAACTACTTTAACATTTCTCTTGAGATTTCTTCTTTGGCCCATGGATTGTTTAGAAAGGTGTTGTTTTCCAGATATGTGGAGATTTTCCAGCTATCTTTTTGTTATTGATTTCTAGCTTAATTCCATTGTGGTCTAAGAACGTATTCTGTATGATTTCTAGTCTTTTAAATTTGTTAAGGTGTGTTTTATGGTGGTCTATCTTTTTTTTTTTTTTTTTGCGGTACGCGGGCCTCTCACTGTTGTGGCCTGTCCCATTGCGGAGCACAGGCTCCAGACGCGTAGGCTCAGCGGCCATGGCTCACGGGCCCAGCCCCTCCGCGGCATGTGGGATCTTCCCGGACCGGGGCACGAACCCGTGTCCCCTGCATCGGCAGGCGGACTCTCAATCACTGCGCCACCAGGGAAGCCCATATGGTGGTCTGTCTTGATGAATGTTCCATGTGAGCTTGAGAAGAATGTGCACTGTGCTGTTGTTGGGTGGTGTATATTCTAAATGTCAGTTAGATCAAATAGAACGATTGTTCTGTGCAGGTCATCTGCATCTTTCCTGAACTTCTGCTTGCTGGATTTATCAATTTCTGACAGAGGAGTGTTGAAGTCTCCAATTATACAAGTGAATTTTTCTATTTTTCCTTTCAGCTCTATCAGTTTTTGCCTCATGTATTTTGACTTGTTTGATTCTTTTAAAAAATCTTCCATATTACTTTCTGTGGTTTCTAGATCCTTGTCAAAAGTTACACTTTGGCTTTGATATGCTTGAACATAGTAAAGCACAGTTGTTTTGCTTTGCAATCATTGGATCACTATGGGTCTGTTTCTGTTATCTATTGTGCAGACTATAGTATTTGAAAAATTTTTTGTAGAAATAATTTAAGGTCTCAGAGGATTTTCATTTACTTCTGCAGGTGCCTAAAAGCACTAGCAATCTGATATAACCTTAATACAATTACAAGGACATGCTGCGATCTGAGCAAGGGTAGATTGACTTCCATTTTCCCCTTATTTCTAGAGTTAGCTTCTTGGTCCCAGACCAAAACAGAGAGCAGTTTACTCGAATTCTTCCTTTCACAGGCCTGGACACTGACATCTACTACTCTAGCTGCATAGGCTGTTTAAATCAGCTTTCTGTCTGCTTCTTAAAATGGAAAATTTCCCCAGTGCAAAGCAACTGTGAACATTGGGTTTACCACCTCTGGATTCTGCTCCTTTCCTGCATCTTGACCTGAGTCAATTACTCCTCGCTCTTTCTCTAGCTCCTTGATGCTTTTTTTTTTTTTTTGCGGTACGCGGGCCTCTCACTGCTGTGGCCTCTCCCATTGCGGAGCACAGGCTCCGGACGCGCAGGCTCAGCAGCCATGGCTCACGGGCCCAGCCGCTCCGCGGCATGTGGGATCTTCCTGGACCGGGGCACGAACCCGTGTCCCCTGCATCGGCAGGCAGACTCTCAACCACTGCGCCACCAGAGAAGCCCTCCTTGACGCTTTTAAGAAGATTTTGGATACTTTTCCATCCAGCTTTTAAGGTATATTAGACACCATTTATTGTCCCATTTTGCATCCTCTTGGGTTGCCTTTAATTCTAGCCATTACTGCAGCCACAAGCTAGAAGCAGGTGTAATCTGATACCACCTGCCTCACCTGCACTGCAGATCTTTTGTTTTTGGCCTGGGTCCTCTCTGCTACCACAGCATTAGATATCCTTGGGACTCTGCTCAGACATTCTCATGCATGAAAAACCTGGATATATGAGGAAATTAACATCTCGTAGTGCAATCCTTTATCCAGTGGGGGATGGGCCCATAGGATAAATACTTTCCTTTTCTCTGTCTCAGAGGACAGTTCTGAGGTGCATTGTACATGATGCCTAAGAGAGTCCCCACAAGAACTTACCTCAGTTGCATATAACTCCTTAATGCACCCTTCAATAGCTTTCCAAGCCCTCTGTTTCACCCTTCCCATTCTCTCACTCCTCATCTTGAAATTTAATCCCAATCTACATGACCCCCATGCAAGCCCTTACTTCAGGCTTTGATTTTGGGAGGAATCAGACAAGCTGTCTTCCGCAGGCAGAGATGGTATGAATCACGTAGTGCACCGTTACCAGAAACAGAAGTTGAGAAAAAAAAATTAGATCTAGGAGATATTGCAGGGTACTTAATATATTGATGAAAATAATCAGGCATGCAGGGGAAGAGAAATGATGTAGGAGAGAACTGCTGTTGTGATGTCCTTGAATAGGCTTTTGGCTTTAACCTTTAAGCGTACATCCAGGGACTTCCCTGGTGGCACAGTGGTTAAGAATCCACCTGCCAGTTCAGGGGACACGGGTTTGAGCCGTGGTCCAGGAAGATCCCACATGTCGCGGAGCAACTAAGCCCATGCGCCACAACTACTGAGCCCACATGCCACAACTACAGAAGCCTGCATGCCTAGAGCCCATGCTCCACAACAAGAGAAGCCACGGCAATGAGAAGCCTGCACACCACAATGAAGAGTAGCCCCCGCTCGCCACAACTAGAGAAAGCCCACACACAGCAACAAAGTCCCAATGCAGCCAAAAAAAAAAAAAAAAAAAGACTACATCCGTTTTCCTTCCCCAACCAACGCTCCAGATGTCCCTGCTCCATGCACAGCATCATTATTCACTAAGGCAAAACATCTCTAACAAAAACAAAAATCACCTGTATTAGTTCCCTAGGGCTGCTGTAACAAAGTACCACAAACTGGGGAACGTAAACAATAGAAATGTATTGTCTCACAGTTCTGGAGGCTAGAAGTCTAAAATCAATGTGTTATAAGGGTTTGTTCCTTCTTGGGCTAGAAGGAGCTGTTCCAGGCCTCTCTCTTTGGCTTGTTGGTGGCCATCTTCTCCCTGTATCTCTTCATGTCATCTCCCCTCTATGCATGTCTGTCTCCAAGTTTCCCCTTTTTTAAGGATACTAGTCATACTGGATTAGGGCCCACCCAAATGACCTCATCTTAAATTGACTAATTATATCTGTTAACACTCCTATTTCCAAATAAGGTCATGTTCTGAGGTACAGGAGATTAGGACTTCAACTTATGAATTTGGGGGGGGGGACAGGATTCAACCCCTAACACTTGCCAAGGCCTATTAATTCATCCTTCAAGATATCCTTCTTATATGTCCTCTTTCACTCAAGTTCAGGTCCTCGTGTGGCACACTGCACTATTTCAACAGTCTTTCTAGAATGTTGCCACTTTTCTCCTACTCCCTAACCCATCCTTCTACAGAAGTGTGAGATTGTTCTTCCTAAGCTCAGCTTTCATTGTGTCACTCCCTTGCTCAACAGACCTTCAATGGCTTCCCATTTTCTATCAAATAATACGATCCAAATCATATAATCTGCCCCTCTACGATAAGAGCTAAACTTACCTTCCTTTTAAAAATGCTCATCTTCTTCTCTCCATTTTCTGTCTTGGAAAGAAAGAGGGAATGAATGAGGGGGAAATGTGGGTGAGTAGCAGGGGTTGCCCAATTTAATGAGAACTAGGTACAAACGAATATGACTGGTCTAGTGTTGGGTTTAGGTCCATTCCTGAACACAACGAATAGAGGGGGAGAGGGCAAAAACAGCAGCATGACCAAGAATCGGGGCCATCAAGAACTAGTCACTTAATTTCTCTGGGTTGCTTAAATGGATGAGATGTGTGGCCAAGTCCCAGTTCTTTAGAGAAACTAAATTTTGGTATCTGCCCACGTGCTTACACCTCTGATGTATGAGAGTCTGAGTATGAGAGTACCGTGGGAAGTAGAAAGCTTTGCAAATAGGACATTCTGGTATTTGGCTGAGCTGAGCACAAGTGATCAGATTACTCCCTCCCTTGTAAGGTTTTACGCTACCAGGAGCAAACTGGCAAGAGTCAGCAAAACACTTAATGTGTGTACGCTTTGATTACAGCACTTCTGTGTTGATTCTCGAGCGCACAAAGAGTGAGAGAGCCCTGGCAGGGGCTGTAATAGTGGAGGTGGGAGACCCTCATAAAACAGCAGGGTCCAGGCCTGTCTGACATGGAAGGATGGGCAACTAGACCACACAGCATAGCTGGATGTGTGTAAAGAAGGCTGCCATTCCAGCTGTGGTCCCATCCTCGCTTTCCTCACTTCGGGAATGGTCACTGGAAAGAAAACAAGACAGAAGCAGCCTCTGGCAGCAGTGAGGGGCTGTGCTCTCCTCACTGCAACCCTTGTTCTGGTCCCACCTCTCTCACTTTGAAGGCTGTGGCCAGGTCCAAACCCGATCCATCCTGCCTCAGGGCAAGTCACAGAGAGTTTGCATCTAAGTCACTTTAATGATCCAGATTTCGGTCATCGTGGAACTTCCCCTCCAGAGGGCAATGGGGAGGGCACTGGGGCAAAGCAGCTTTGCATTAGGTCTCAATCAGTGACAAGGTTGTGGCCCACAGTGGGGGGCGACTCAAAGAAGCCCTAAAACCAGAAGTAAAGGATTGGAACCGGTATGTGGAGAGGTGGCCCTTCCCTCACCTACTCTCCCGCAAATGCTTCAATAACACCCTGATTTGAGTCAACTCACAGTGACTCAACCCATCGACTGAGTGCCTGTCCCCTTTGCTCCCACACAGAATTCATAGACTTCTCATCCGCTGATTTTCCCTTGGGCTCAGGCTGGAGAAGAACGGCAACACCTTGTTTGCTTTCACGAAGGCACGGCAGCAACCGGTCTCTCACAGGTGGGTCTGTCACTTAGCTCTGAGTGTGTGGACCCAGTGACCAACCTAAGCTTAGGAAGCTCAGCTGCCATCTTACGGGAGTAGGAACTAGTTTCCTAGGAGAGCGTGAGAGGCTGGAAGCCCCCAGAGGTGCAGGCTGCCCCTGGATGGAGCACATGGCTAGCTGGAGATGCCGGCTCCGCTGCCACCACCCCAGTCCAAGCCACTTCAGTCTCCCCTGGACCAGGATGATCGGCTCTTTACAGGACTCTCTGTTTTCACTCTCGCTTTTCTCACCATCCATCCCTGATACCGTTAGAGTGAGCTTTTAAAATCATATCACATTATTACATCCCCATCCTTAAAATTTCCTAGTTAACTTGCCACTACCCTTGGAATAAAATCCAAACTTTCACCATGACCTGTGAGCCCCTGTGTGGTCGACCCCGAGCCTACATCTCCAACCTAATCTTCTACCACTGACTTTCCCTCAGTCTTGCTATGGTATCCTTCTGTCAGGGCATTTGTCATTGCGGTGCTCTCTTCCTGGGAGGCCCTTCCTTCATATCTTCCACTGGCTGCCACCTTCTTCTAATTTAGGTCTTAGTTCAAAAAAGGACTTTTGTCAATATGGAGGAGTCTGATGTTTGGGGCAGCACAACCCACACTGCAGTCCCTGAGAGGAAGGGCAGGGACTGTGTAGGGGAAAGGGCTGGGAATCAGGAGACCTGGGTCCAGTCTTAGCTCTGCCATGAACTTGCTGTGCAGCCTTGAGTAAGTTGCTTGACCAGCCTGGGCCCCAATGTCTCATCTATAGATAGATGGGAGTGCTAAATGGGTGTTTTCAATCTGGATTCCCAAGAGTTCAAGCATCCTAGGTAGATAACTCCGAGCCTTGCCTGGTTGACTTACCCAGGCCACAGAGTAGAGCAAGGTGGGGAAGAGGTGAATGTGAGGGCCTCTGGGCTACGTCTCCCATTCATCCAAAGGAGCCTTGCTATCACTTGCTATATACAAGGGAGTACATGGAGAAAAGGAGAACTTTTTACTTAACATTGAAAACTCTGCAGTTTTCTATGCCTTTGGAAATTCAGTGCCTGTGAATGATCCTATAGATCATTTCACCCTTAGAGACTCCCAGCACCTGCATCACACCCCCCAACCTTTCATATGGATGCCCACAAGTAGTCTGAGAGAGACAGGAAAATGCACCTTCTGTGTTCACACACCAATACCCATTTCCCTCCTTTACACCTGCCTCCCTCATTTAAACATGTCCTTGGTGATTCCAACTTCCCTAGAAAAAGTGAGCCCCTCACCTTGACAGGGTTGGTCAGCTCTCGTTTCAGGGCCTTCGAAACCACTTTGGAGGTAAAGCACTGATCCCTGTTCACCTTGACCACTGGGGCCTGTGAGGAGGGAAGCCAGGAGTCAAGAAGGAGGCAGAAAAAAAAAAAAAAAAAGAAGGAGGCAGAAAAGGGTGACAGGGCCCCAGAGGGAAAGAGATGGGACCCAAAGTCAGAGCTTTAGAAGTCTTGAGAAGACACATGAGTCTCACCTTGGGGAATAGGAGTCGAAGTTTCTCCCCTTGCTTGCTCCTACAAGAGATGGGGATGAGAAATGGGACCTAGGCTTGCGAGCACCTCCCTCGTCTCCCTTTGCAGGTGTCACTAGTGGTTCATGGAACTGTTTCTTGCAGATCCCAGACAGGACTTCTGAGTCATTCTCAGAGTGCTCCTGGCGGCTCTTACCTGCAGTTTTAATGCCCGTTCCCTCCCTGTTCTCTCTGTCCACCAGACATCATGGACTGACCATAGGCTTCACACACCTCACCCCAGTGGTTTTGGTGGGAAAGGCTTCTTGCCCCATCCTCACACATGGATCCTGGGGGTGGGGTTTGCCAATGTGCCCCATCTTCTGTGTCATCACATCCTGGGTCATGTCATCCTTCCAGAACAAACCTGCAGGTTGAAAGAAGGTGGTGAATTAATACCTGGGACGCTCTGACTGGCCCACTCCAGAGACCAGAGTGAGGTCAACACTCCCCTTCTCCCTCAAGTAGCCAAAGGATCACAACTTGTGGAGAGAATGAAATGAGATGGCATATAAAATTTGCTTAGCACAATGCCTGGCATATAATAAACATTCAGTTAGGATTAGGACTGTACTCTTTTTGCTGACTCATTTGATGCTATTGTGAAAATTAAATGAGATTAGGGATGTACAGAGTGCTGAGAAAACTCTAAGGCAGTGATTCCCAAACTTTAGAGTACATCAGAATCTCCTGCAAGGCTTGTTAAAACACAGATGGCTGTTCCTCCCTCCTAGAGCTTCTGATTCAGGAGGCCTGGAGTGAAGGTCATGAATTAGCCTTTCCAGCAAGTCTCCTGGTGATGCTGATGCTACTGGTCTGGGGATACACTTTGAGAACCACTACTTTAAGGCATTTTACGCATATTAGACATCAGTAGTGGTAGTAGTAACATGAACTCAAGCCAGATTTCCTATCTGATTCTTCTCCCATTCATGAAACTCTGCTCTAAGGAAGGGTCAGCCATCTGCCTTCAAGGGAGTCCCCACTCCCTTTCCTTCCTCTCTTCTATTTGTCATACAATTTGCTCTGCTTCCTACTCAGAGGCTTAGGGGTGTGTGTGTGTGTGTGTGTATTCTCCTGGATGAGGACTTAAGGATTCCTGGCTCTGGAAAAACTCAGATAGTGCCTGGAGTTGGGGCTAGTCCCAAGGAGTTAGATGCTGACCTCTTCCAGGGGCTTCTTCTAGAAGCCTCTGCTGGGCCCTTCCAGGGTGTTCAAGGGCAAACAGCCTGCCCTTCTACCTCCATCCCCATTTTGGTCTCTCCCAACTCTCCATGAGGTAAGCATGACAGGAAAGTGTCAAGTAGAGACATCTGGGGCTGAAAGCCTGTTCTCAGATCAAAAAGCCCCTCACTATACCCCTGTATCTGACCAAGCCTCAGCCTCTCTTCTCCAGCTCTTACTCACCTTGGGGCATAATCTGCTGGAGTACAACTTGCAACTGCTGGAAGACTGGGGTGGTAAATCCTTGGAGGGTCCAGAGGTGCCCCACTCCCACTTGGCCCTGACCATCTAAGGGCAAAATAGTGCTGTGAGAAAGGAGCTTGACCAGAAGCCTTCCAAATCCAAGCTGAAGGAAAGCAGCTTCCTTCCACTATCACCCCTGGGTTCAGTGGTCTCTGTCCCCCTCACCAGACCCCCACCTCCTTTCAAGTCCTCCTTTTCATTTTTCCTTCCCCCGTCACCACCTGCCCTGTTCCTCAGCCCCTGCACCTCATTCACCTTTGGTACCAACTTCCAGGTAAGAACCAAGCTCCACAGGCAGCCTGTGGAGGGTGAGGTAAGAAGAGACTCAGAAAGCTACACACATAGAATGGATAATCAGGTGAACAGGTAGGGCGTGGAGAGCAGGTGAACTGCATTCAGGGAAGGCTTTGAAGCCTGGAGGGGATTGGAGAGGACGCCTGGAATCCTTCGAGGAAGGAAATATTGGTATGTATAGGGTTTGAGTGTCTGGATCCTTGTCCTGAAAGCCACAGTTTGCCCGACTGTGCAAAAGGGAAGGACGGGGATGGAGATAATTCCTAATGCTATACACACTTGCCTCATTCCAGGTAAATGGGGTAGGGTTGGAGTTGGGGATTTTTGTTTGTTTGTTTTTCTATAGTGGAACTACCATGAGTCATCATGAAAAGGGAATTCTCTTCCCCAGTCAAATGGACCCTAATATCATTTCCCTGGCTTTAGGAAGGAGCAGAACCTAATACTGAGAAGGAAAATAGCTTCTGGAAGGAGAGAGCTTCTCTGAGGCAGCGCTCCCAGAACTGATAGAAAAGTGGTGACCCAGACACCCTCAGTCAGACCCACAGGGCACCTGGCGCTGTCCGTGGTGCTGAGCGCTGGCCAAAGCTTGGCATGGAGGCGGCTCTGGGCAGTAAAGAGAGCGAGTCATCCCCACAAGTCTTGCCGGTCCTCTCCCACCCCACGCGTCCCGCCCCCCGCCCCCAGGTCACCTCCTACAGTTTTTCGCGAGTCCTCTGCATTGGCCTCTAAACCCAAGAATCGGGCAAGGAGAGTTGGCATCAGGCTAGGAGTCTGCGCCGTCTGCCCCAAGCGCAGGGCGCTGGAATCCTCGAGTTTGCGCAGTCGGTCTCTGGCTGCTCACACGTGTCAGCGATGGTCTACCCGGTTGGCGCAGAGTGAAGGGGGAGGAAGAGGATGGATCCTTTCCCCCTCCATCCTTTTTTACCCCATCCTAGCCTTCCCGTTCTTACCGGAAATTGGATCGCAAACGCCAGGCTCTAGGGGCTTATAAAGAAGCCTTGGGTCATCCCTCGGCCCAGCCTTCTCTCCGGAGCCCGATACCCGCAGCCCCTGCTCCTATTGTGCAGAGATCCTGGTCCCCTGACTATCCCTCAGCCATGGGCATCTCTTCCCTGGCCCCTCAGCGCGTCCTCTCTTGCGGCCGCCCAGGCCGGTTCTACTTCCCGCTGGCCCTGTGTGTTTCAGTCCTTCTCCCGAATCCCCAATCTTCCCGAGTCCGCTTCTCTTAAGTCCGTACCCCATACACCGAGCCCCACGCCAGGCCTGCGCCTCTTTCTGCGCAGTTTTCTCTTCTCACCCCTCAAACAGATTCCTTTCCTCCTAAGTTCCTAACCTTGAGGCCCCCGGACCCACTTCTCTCAGAATCGCTCTCTGGCCCTGCCCGCACCCCCCAGGTGTCCTCCTGACCGTGATCACTAACCGCGGCCGCTCCCTGGGCGGCTCTTCAGCAGCAGGAAGCAGAGGAGCCGCCAGAGCCCCCGGAAGCCCCCAGGCCACAGCGGGCGCCGCATCCTCCCGGGCTTGGTGCGCTGGCTCCCCACCAAATCGCAGATGAGGTAGAGACAGCTGCTGGAGGGACTGAGCGGGGCTGTCGCTTCCCACCCGCTGGCGAGACTGGATCTGCACAAAGCTCCCTTGGCAGCGGGACCAATGGCCGGCGGGCCCTGTCCCCTGCGGACGCCTACCCAACCCTTACTTCCCTACCTCCCCACAGGCCACCCCACCTTACTCCCAGGAGCCCACTCCTTTTTTACATAAACCAGGTCCCGAGGACTACCGCCTCTACTCCCAATCCCAAGGCTGGAAAAACGGATTGCATGTAAAATGTGGGTGCGAATTGTACCTGCCTCATAGGTTTGTTGCGAGGATTAAATATGAACAGCGACTGGATAGTCGGCGCTCAATGAATCTAGTCTATTTTTATTATCCTGCTGCTTACTTCACCCTTACCCGCCTTAAAACCTTCAGCAGTCACGGGTTTGACCTGCTGAGTATATGCACATCCATGACTCCTCCACATCCACTGCCATCGCCCAGGTTCAAACCACTGTATTTTTTTTTTTTTTTTTTTTTGCGGTACGCGGGCCTCTCACTGTTGTGGCCTCTCCCGTTGCGGAGCACAGGCTCCAGACGCGCAGGCTCAGGGGCCATGGCTCACGGGTCCAGCCGCTCCGCGGCATGTGGGATCCTCCCGGACCGTGTCCTCCCGTGTCCCCTGCATTGGCAGGCGGACTCTCAACCACTGCGCCACCAGGGAAGCCCTACCAAGGCCTTTTAATTTTGGGAGTCCTGAACCCCAAACTTGGTGTCCCAAACACTGTGGAAGCTGCAAAAAAAAAATCCCTGTTCAGATATTTGACCTTTCCACTAGGTTCCTTAAAATCTTGCCCTGCACTTGTGCCATTTAGAAGGTATCTAAGGATGTGAGGGGGATTTGCATGTGGATTTTGGGTTCCCCTCTCTGTAGCTCACTCATTTCCCAGAGTTCTTGCTCAATTTCTACCTGCTCTGGCATTCCTGTACTCCAGCCACTACTTCCTTGGCCATTCAGACTTCCACTCTCTGCCTTTCGTGCCTATTTCCCCTTGTGCTACAGGAAACCGTGAAGTATCATTAGGGGAAAAGCCTGTTAAATGTGGAACTCATTGGTTGCGGGGGGAGGTTTTCCCTTTTTTCAAGGATTATATTCCCTCTAGTTTTTCTTGCTTGGCTGGTCTCCATGTTTTCATACAATCACTTTTATATTTTGTCTAGAGTATATACGTTAAATGTTAATGGGAGGGTCTGACACAAGCTATTTTATCATGCCAGGAACTGGTTATCAATGATTTGTGTTGTACATAATATTCAAAAATTGTTTACAGAAATAATTTAGACCTAGGAGCAAAGGAGTGTGAGCCTGCTTTGAGAAGTACAGTGCTACAAGAAAAAGGGACATATTGGTCTTTGGGTGGCTTGAACAGAGGTGGGTGTGCTTCTTTCTCCCTTTTAAGATTTCAAACTACCAGAGAAATAGCTATCAAAATGATCAATTATATGTGCATCGATACTGCACTTCTTTTCCCTATTCATTGGAGGGGACCCTAATGTCGAGAGTAATATCCTCAGAAGACCAAGCAGTTTATCAGGCCTGTTGGACTTGGAGTTCAAGGGGAGGAATTTCCTTTCCCAAGGGAAAAAAGACCACCATAAAGTGTGGCAGGTGGGGGGGGGAGGGGAAGTGGATGAGGAAAAATGACACTTCAGCTGTGGTCCTACCCTGCCCTGCATTCACGTTATGAATGATGTCTGGAAAGAGAAAGGGATCAGAAACCAGGCTTCCAGCTGCATTACATCCCCACCCCAAATGTCCTCTCTGTTCTGATCCTATATATTTTACTTCAGAGGCTCTGCCTGGAGCCCACCTGTGCTACCACCGGACAAGACCACAGAAAGGGTTTTGACAAGAACCCGCTTAATAAATTCAGAAGCAGGTTGTCCTAGAACTGCTCTTGTAGATGGCAGTGCAGGGGGCGGAGGATAGGAATGTGTCAACCAGCTGCAAATTTTGCTCAGAGAAGAAAACAGTTTAAAGAAACCCTAAAATGGTGGGAAACAAGGGATTTTGAATTTGTGTATATATGTGCTAGATTATTCCCCCTCTAAAATGTAAACTCCCCCTCCCCCAATAAATAACAGGCTCTAATAACAGCCTTGATTTGGGCAAGTCCTGAGGCACAGTGACTTAGCAACTGCCCCACAGCTGGCCTCACCTTGGCTCCTGTGTTTGATCTTCTCTCCAGCCCCTGATTTTCCCTTAGATTTAGAGCCAGTCAAGGACCTTAACCTGGAGAAGAATGGCAGATTCTTGTCTGCAGACTTTACACCATGGTAACCAGTTCTTACCGTGGGGCTCAGTCACTCAGTGCTCCTGAGTGTCACCCTAGCAACTGATCTGGGCAAAGGAAGCACAGTTGCCATGGTGAGAGGAGCCAGAAGCTGTTCCCTCGGTGAGTATTCAGGTCTGGATTCTCCTTGAGGCTCAGGCTCCTCTGGGTAGAGTTCATGGCCAGCTGGAGGTGCTCAGCCTTCTGCAGTTGCCCAGCTGAAGCCACCACAGTGTCCCTTGAACCAAAACAATACTTCCTAACAGATCTCTCTGTTCCACTCTTGCCCTCTATCAGTACATTCTCTGACAGTGCTAAGGTGGTCTTTTAAATTATCATTCTATTCATTTCTTTAAAATCCCTGGTGATTTTCTTCTGCCCTTTGTGTAAGAACTAGTACTCTATACTATGACCTGCAAAATCCCATATGGTCAGTCCTGGGCCTACTTCTCCAACCGCATTTCCTACCACTAGCTGTTCTGTTTATTTTTCTTATGTGCTATTTAAAACTACAAAATAAAATAGCCGGGGGCTTCCCTGGTGGCGCAGTGGTTGAGAGTCTGCCTGCCGATGCAGGGGACACGGGTTCGTGCCCCGGTCTGGGAGGATCCCACATGCCGCGGAGCGGCTGGGCCCGTGAGCCATGGCCGCTGGGCCTGCGCGTCCGGAGCCTGTCCTCCGCAACGGGAGGGGCCACAGCAGTGAGAGGCCCGCGTAACGCATAAAAAAAAAAAAAAAAAAAAAAAAAAAAAAAAAAATAAAATAGCCAAGTTAAAAACTCGCTGGATAGGCTCACTAACAGAATAAGAATGACAGAGGAAAGTGTTAGTTAAGTTGAAGATGGATCAATATAAATGATCCAATCAGCACAACAGAGAGATAACATTGGGGAAGAAAATTAGCAGAGCCTCAGGGACCTGTGGGACAATACCCAAAGTTCAACATTCATGTCATTGGAGTCCCTGAAGGAGAGGAGAAAAAGGGTAGTACATAAAAAATTATTTGAAGAAATCATGGCTGAAAACTTCCCACATTTGTCAAAAGCCATAAACCTACAGATTCAACAAGTTCAGTGAACTCCAAATGGGATAAACCTGAAGAAATCCATGTCCTGATACATCATAATCAAACTTCTAAAAACTAAAAGCAAAGAAAAAAATCTTGAAAACAGTCTGAAAGAAAAACAGCACATCACTTAAAGGAGAACAATAATCCAAATGACTGTGTATATTTCATTATAAATGATGGGAGCCAGAAGTGTAATAACATTGTTTAAGTGGTGAAGAAAGGAACTGTCAACCCAGGATTCTATATCCAGTAAAATGCACTTCAGGAGGGAAAGTGAAATAAAGAGGAAGAAAAACTAATTAATTGTCAGCAGACCTGCTCTTCAAGAATTGCTAAAGGAAGTTCTTTGGATAGAAGGGAAATTATATCTGAAGGAAACCTGAAACATAAAGAATAAGGGAGAGCAATAGAAATGGGAAATATATGGGTAAATATTATAGACTATTCTTTCCCTCTTGAATCATTTAAAATATGTATGATGGGGCTTCCCTGGTGGCGCAGTGGTTGAGAGTCCGCCTGCCAATGCAGGGAACACGGGTTCGTGCCCCGGTCCGGGAAGATCCCACATGCCGCGGAGCGGCTGGGCCCGTGAGCCATGGCCGCTGAGCCTGCGCGTCTGGAGCCTGTGCTCCGCAACGGGAGAGGCCACAACAGTGAGAGGCCCGCATACCGCAAAATAAATAAATAAAATAAAATATGTATGATGGTTGAAAGCAAAAATTATAACATTGTCTGATAGAGGTTTCAATGTATGTAGGTGTAATTGATTCTAATTGACCACCACAACAGAAATGGGGGAGAGTAATGGGACCTGTATGCTGGTGAGATTTCTACATTCCACTTGAGATGGTAAAACAGTGATTATAAGTAGACTGTGAAAAGTTAAGCATGTATACTCTGATCCTTAGAGCAACCACTTAAAAAACCATAGAAAGATAGTAAAATACACAGTTGATACACTAAACTAGAATACTAAAAACTGTTTCAATAATCCAAAATAAGAAAGAAAAGGGGAAGCACATAATTATGGAGGTTGAGAAGTCCCGTGATCCACCATCTGCAAGTAGAGAACCAGGCAAGCTGGTGGTATAATTCAGTCTGGGTCCGAAGCCGCAAGAACCAGAAGCACTGATATCCAACCAAACTCAGAAGATGGATATCTCAGCTCAAGCAGAGATAGCAAATTTTTAATGTCTTTTTTTTTTTTTGCTGTACCACATGAGGCATGCGGAACTTCACCAACCAGGGATCGAACCTGCACCCCCTGCAGTGGAAGCACAGAGTCTTAACCACTGGACCACCAGGGAAGTCCATAGAGACAGTGAATTTGTCCTTCATCCACCTTTTTATTCTGTTCAGGCCCTCAATGGATTGGATGATGTCTACCTGCGTTGGTGATCTTCTTTACTCAATCTACTGATTTCAAAGGCTAACCTTTTCCAGAGACACCTTCACAGGCACACTCAAGAATAACATTTTCCTAGCTATCTGGGCATCCCTTAGTGCAGTCAAATTAACACAGAAAATTAACCATCACAGTGAGCAACTGGGAGTGAATCCGGCTGGGGACCCCTGAGGGTCTGTGTAGAACTGAGATTGACCCCCACCAAGGGAAGGATATGCTGAAACTTTTACCCACTAAACTAAGTCCTTAATTGGTTGAGGGCAGCCTCTGAGAGTGTTAAATCCCAGATATTTCAAGGCTGTCTTGAGCATAGGTAGGCAAGTTCCCTGGACCCTGCAGAAAATCCACTGGATGAGAAGAGTCCCATGGCTTGAGGTGGGACGCTGTCAGCACATACAGATATTGTCCACCTGCAGCTGCATGTGGGTGCAGAGACAGGCCAGGGGACACGCAGCAGGGCTTCTATGGAGTCAGCTATGCAGGTGTTCAATAAATATCTATTGCATGAATACATGTTATCTACGACTTACAATACTTCCCTGACTAGTCTTCAGTTGCCTTGAGGCAGGAACCATGCATTGCAGTGGCCAGGCACAGTGAATATATGATGGGAGAAAGTAGGGTAGGTGGTAGGGGTCAACCTAGTTAATAAGAACTAGATATAGACAAACATGCTGAGTGTTATGTTTAGCTATGTCCTTAGATGCAAGGATACAGGGGAGAGGACATGCATTGGCAGCATGTTTAAGCCTGTATTACCAGAGGAGTGTCTCTTAATTTCTCTGGGCTGTATAAGCGGGTGGGGGCTATGGTCTGAATGTTTAGTCCCCCCCCCCCAGATACATATGTTGAAATCCTAACTCCCAAGGTGACAGTATTTGGAAGTGGGGCCTTTGGGAAGTGATTAGGTCATGAGGGTAAGGACCTCATGAATGGAACTAGTGCCCTTATAAAAGAGACCCTAGAGAGATCTCTTGCCCTTCCACCATGTGAGGTTATAGCAAGATGGAGCCATCTATGAACCGAGAAGCAGGCCCTGACCAGACACCTAATCTGCCAGTGCCTTGATCTTGGTCTTTGCAGCCTCTGGAACTGTGAGAAATAAATTTCCATTGTTTATAAGCCACCCAGTTTATGGTATTTTGTTATAGCTGCCTGAACAGACGAAGACGGTGGGCTTGATACTTTCCCATGTGCTCCCATTTGTGAAGATCAAATGAGCTGGGTGTTAAAGTGCTCTGAGAAATATAGAGCCCGAGGTGTGGGACAGCTGGAGTTGGGTTGAGCAATGGTGGCTAATGTCCCCGCTCCCAGGGGCAAACTGACCGTAAGTACAAACCTGTTAAATGTGCATTATTCTCTGTGTGGTTTCTTGGCGTCTGGTGGGAAGACTTTCCTTCCACAAATGGAAAGAGGACCAAAAAGACACAGCTGAAGGCTTGGGTGGGCAGTCGTTCCAGCAGCAATTCCACCTGGCCTTTTACCCACCTTAGAAATGGTCTGTGGGAGGAGGGAGGGATCTGAAACCAGGCCTTTGGTGCAACCAGGGGCTATGTTCTCCGTAACCCTTGCCCCAAGCTTCCCTGTGTTCGGATCCCACTTCACTCACCTCAGAGACTCTGGTCGGGTCTAAATCCCACCCATCCTGCCTCCAGACAAGTCTGTAGAGTTTGCTTGAAAATCAGCTTTAATAATCCAGATTTGGGTCAGCCTGAAATTGCTTCTTGAAAGCACCAGGGAAGGTGTGGGGATGGGAGTCTTCCCCTGAGGCCTTAATCAGCTGCAAGCTTGTGACTCTGAGTAGGGAACAGCTCAAAGACATCCTAAAATGGGAAGAAAGGAGGAATTTTCAATGAATACCCTGAGGCAGGTGTTGCCACTCCCTCCCTCGCCCACCTCACCCTCCAACTGAATTCAGGACAAGTCTCAATAGCAGTCTTGATCTGAATAAACCCTGAGACTAGTGACTCAGGAACTGTCAGACTGCAGGCCCTTCCCTGGTCCCCATCTCTAGTTCCGGGGATTTTTCCATTAGACACGGGGCTGGTCTGTCCCCTGAGCCTGGAGGAGAATGGCAGCTCCTTGTTTACATACTTGATAGAACCATGGTAAACAGCCCCCATCACAGGGTCAGCCACAGTACCAATGACGAGGTCTAGCAGCCAATCCAAGCTAAAGAGGCCCCACTGCCATGGTGACAGGGATGGAGACCAGTGTCTTTGAAAGGGGTGAAGGGCTGGAGCACCTCTGAAGTGCAGGCTGCCTCCGGATGGAGCCCAGCTAGGAGCTTCCAGGCAATGTTGCCATGATCTTAATCCAAGCTACCAACAGATCTCCCCTGGATAACTCAATAGTCCCAAACAGGTCTACTTGTTTCTACTCGTCTGTTTCATAATCTATTTTCTTTTTTAAATATATTTATTTATTTATTTTTGGCTGCGTTGGGTTTTCGTTGCTGCACGTGGGCTTTCTCTAGTTGCGGCGAGCGGGGGCTACTCTTCGTTGCGGTGCGCGGGCTTCTTATTGTGGTGGCTTCTCTTGTTGCTGAGCACGGGCTCTAGAGCGCAGGCTCAGTAGTTGTGGTGCACGCGCTTCATTGCTCTGCGGCATGTGGGATCTTCCTGGACCAGGGCTCGAACCCGTGTCCCCTGCATTGGCAGGTGGATTCTTAAACACTGAGCCACTAGGGAAGCCCTCATAATCTATTTTCCATCAACGTCAGTGTGTCTTAGAAAATGCTTATATTTTCCTATTCCTTTCCTTTAAAAAAAAATCCCATGTTGGGGAATTCCCTGGCGGTCCAGTTGTTAAGCTGCTCAGCGTGGCCAAAAAAAACAAAAAAAAAATCCCATGATGATTTCCCAGTGCACTTCGAATAAAACCCAAATGCTGTCTGTAGATTATAAGCCTTGAGTAGTCTTGGGCCTTGTCCCAAACTCATCATGCTGTCTGTTGCCCTAAGAGCCCTACCATCACACCTAAGGACAATTGCAGTTGCCATTCTCCCTGCCTGTGGGACTCTTCCTCCAGATCTCCCCCTAGCTGTTTCCTTGTGTGATTTAGGTCAAAGTTCAAATAGTCACCTCCTCAGACTGTCCTTAGTGTGAAGAGGTCTGAGTTGTGAAGCAGCCCAACCTCTACTGGGGTCTTTGCGAGGAAGGGTAGGGGCAGTGGGAGGGGAAGGCTGGGACCTGGGCTAGCCCGGCTCCACTCAGTTTCTCAGCTGTAAAGATAGACGGGTACCTACTTAGTGGGAGGTTTCCTATCTGAGCTCCAAAGAACTCAAGGGTCCCAAGGAGATGCCTGAAAACCTTGCTCAGGGGATTTCCTCAACACCACAGAGGAGAGAAAGGGGGAGGCTGAATGCGAGAGGCTCTGGGGACTCTCCCATTTAAGAACTAAGGACAAAAGCATAATGTATGTACACATAATGTATATGGATGGATGGGCGAGGGGAAGATTAGGGTCATGTCATACTCAAGATTTTCTTAGAAAAACAGAGCCTGAATATATATCTAGAGAGAGAGAGATACACATCTATCTATACATATATATATTTTTTTTAAGTTAGAAATTCTCTGAAGTAGATTTCTGCAGGCACTTCAAGCTCTGTGTCTATGCTTGATCTTACAGAACCCCATGCCGCTGGAGGCCCACAGCCCCTGCATCCCACCGCCGCTGAAATCTGTGTTAAGGTGTCTGTGAGAGACAGAGAAGGTGGGGGCGCCCTCTAGTGGGAAAAGGAAGAATCCCCCTCAGAATCCAGCCGACCCTGGCAGGCATTTTTTCATACCAATACATTGCCTTTAATCCTCACAGCAACCCCCGAGGGTTGCCATTACTACCATACCCATTTCACAGCTGTGGAAGAAGGGACTTGAAGACCTTAGATAATGGGTCCAAGGTCACAGCTGGGCAGCGGCAGAACCAGGATTGGGCTGGCTCTGTCTGTACTGAAAGCCCTGTTCTTTCCCATCCTCCAGGCCCTCTCTTCCAGATGCCTCTCCGCCAGGTTCAGTGGAGTCCTATCATTCCTTATCAGCCAACATCTATCCCCTCCTTCACCCTGCCTCCCTCTTTAAACAGGCTCTTGGTGGGCTCAACCTTCCCAGACAAGGCCAGGCCCTCACCTGCAGCAAGGCCTTGCAGGGGTTGTTCATCTCTTGGTTTAGGACCTCTGAAACCACTTCAGTGTTGCTCCCAGTTTACCTTGGTCACTGGGCTCAGAGGGGAGGCAAGGCAGGAATCAAGGGTGAAGAGACAATGGCGAAAGACCTCAAAGGGAAAGAGAGGAGGCCCAAATGGAGAATTTCAAAATCCCTGAGGGAATCTCACCATAGGGAACAACGGCAAATAGGAGCTGTGCTTCCCAGTCTCCTCCCTTTGCAGACATCACTAATGGATCCTGGGGCTGCTTCTGGCTGAAATCAGACAGCCCCTCTCTTCATTCTATTCATTGGACTTCTGACAGCTCCTACCTGCAGCCCTAACACTTATTCCCTTCCCAGCTGCACTGTCTACCAGATATGTGTAGGGCACAGGCCTCACACATCTTAGCCTGGTGGTTTTGGTGAGAAAGGCTGCCTGCCCATCCCTTGAGCAGGTCTCTGGGGCATGGAGGTTGGGCATGTGCTCCATCTTCTGAGTCTTCACATCTTGAATGACATCATGGTGGAAGGATGGAATGAGTTGACACTTGGGACAGTTTGATGGGCCCATCCCAGAAGCCAGAGTGTGATTAGAATTTCCACTTTCCCCAAAGTGCATAGGGGCCACAGGGCATTGGAGGGATCCAGAGTACAGGAGTTTGTCTTCTGCCTACCTCAGCATTTTGAGTCCTGTTCTTAGAAACTTAATTAAACTTGACAAGCTTCAGTTTTCTCATCCGTGAAATGACTAACCTCATAGGGGTGTTGAGAGAATGACAGGAGATAATGCATGTAGGTTTCTTAGCACAGTGCTTGGCGTGTAATAAGTGATCAAATGGGAATTTAATAATGATGCTGTTGTGAGAATCAAATGAGGCTGAGGATGGAAAGAATGCCTTGAAAGCACTAAGGCATTACTTTCACATTAGACACTATGGTTATTAGGAGTAGTAATTCAAACTCAAAGCAGATCTCTCTACTGAACCCTGCAACCATGAAACTCTGCTTCCAGGAAGGGTTGGACACTTTTCCTTAAGAAATCATTGCCCACTCTCCGCCCACATCTTTCATGTCTTCTATTTGCCATACACTTGGAGCTGCCCAATCCCCCAATTCAGAGTCCAGGATATACGGAGGTGGGTGGAGAGGTTCTGGCTGGGGACCCCGTGATTCCTGGTTCAGGAGCACTTGGACAGCACCAGGGGGTTGGGCTTGTCCCAAGGAGATGGATGCTGGCCTCTTCCAGGGACTTCTAGTCACCTCTACTGTGCTCCTCTAAAGAATCCAGGTAAGAGCAGCTCCCCTATGAAAGCTGAGAGACCACCACCCCTGTCTCGCCCAGGGTCTTGGCAGGTGAGGCTCCAGAGATGGTTATGATGAGAAGTCGGGGGAAGGAGCTTTTCATGTCAGTTTGGGAGTCCCTCCCTACCCCTATAGCTGACAGGTCCAGCCTCCCTCCTCCAGCTCTTCCAGTCTCTTCTTGAGGCACCAGCTGCTGGGGCACACCTTGCCAGTATCAGAAGGTCCGGTTGATGACCTCTTGGAGGGGCCTGGTCGGCCACGCCTCCAGCTGGCTCTGTCCCTCTACGGGCACAAGAACGGCATCAGCGTGGATCTTGGCCAAAAGCCTTCCAAAGGTCCCGGTTGCACCGGAGCAGCACCCTCTCCATCATCACTCCCAGATCATCCCCCTCCCCATTATCTTTTCTCTCCTAGCCCTTCACGTTCACCCTTTGCCTCTTCATCCTCTGGGTCTCACTCACCCTTGGCACAGACTTGCAGGGAAGAGCAGAGTCTTTGGGCAATAGGCTGCCTGTGGACCTGTGGACAGACAGGTGAGCAGAGCCTCAAAGGACTACAAAAACCGAATGGACAAACAGGTGGACAGGCTAGGCATAGGGGAAGAAATTCAGCTGCTTCCTGGGAGGAGAGCTGGAAAGAGTTCTGGAATCCTTGGAAGAATAAAGCATGGAACCTGGTTTCAGGCAGGTAGGATGGGCGAGTCCAGGTTCTTTTCCTGAAAGCCACAGTATATCCAGCTACACAATGTGGGGCATGAGCTTTCTACTACACAGACCCTCTTCAATCCAGGTAGATGGGGTGGGGTGAAGGAGAATCCAATATGTTTTTTATCCTGAATCTCTCTCCTCCTCCAGTTCACAAGCAGATTCTAACATTGATGCAAAAAGGTGAAGACCCCATAAAAAGACAAATAACCCAATTTTAAAATGGGGAAATAAAGTGTCCATCAACAGATGAATAGATAAAGAAGATGTGGCACATATATACAATGGAATATTACTCAGCCATAAAAAGAAACGAAATTGAGTTATTTGTAGTGAGGTGGATGGACCTAGAGTCTGTCATACAGAGTGAAGTAAGTCAGAAAGAGAAAAACAAATACCATATGCTAACACACATATATGGAATCTAAAAAACAAACAAACAAACAAAATGGTCATGAAGAACCTAGGGGCAGGACGGGAATAAAGATGCAGACCTACTAGAGAATGGACTTGAGGACACAGGGAGGGGGAAGGGTAAGCTGGGACGAAGTGAGAGAGTGGCATGGACATATATACACCACCAAATGTAAAACCGATAGCTAGTGGGAAGCAGCTGCATGGCACAGGGAGATCAGCTCGGTTGGTGCTTTGTGACCACCTAGAGGGGTGGGATAGGGAGGGTGGGAGGGAGGGAGACCCAAGAGGGAAGAGATATGGGGATATATGTATATGCATAGCTGATTCACTTTGTTATAAATCAGAAACTAACACACCATTGTAAAGCAATTATACTCCAATGAAGATGAAAAAAATGGGGAAATAATCTGAACGAACATATCTT